>NC_081517.1:34859440-35191940 GCF_030273125.1 Centropristis striata | reverse complement strand
GCTCACCAACGGGGTATTTGGACTCTGAGCGTCCTCCTCCTGTGGCAGATGTACTTTTTTTGTGTGCGCTAATGCGTTTCTTTGCGTCAAGTTTAATGTCAAACCATTTACGTTTAACCTCGGACGTAGTTCTTTGCACTACAGAAACCACATTTACTGCGTCCGTCACCTCCCTCCACGCTTTCGCTTTGCCTGTCCCTGTCACACCACTACTAACAGATGAAAATAAAAAATTTTTTTGGACTCCACTTCTCCCAAAATAACTTCAATCTCCACTTCGGAAAAATTCTTTTTTCTTTCTCGCTCTTTTTTTCTTTGTGCCATGACTGACAGGTTGACAGGATGCCTCTACACACCTCCTTATATGGTGGTCATTAGCAATTCATGGGCGGGGTTCATGCTAATTGCTGATTACCGGGAGCGCGCTGCCACCTTACGATGGATTGGCATTCATGATCATACACACGTGTTTACGATCAGATCTGAGTTTCCCGCGGCGTTCATGAATCCGGAGTAGGTTTTTAGTAGCGTAGGCTTTTATGTGCAAATCTACGCACAAATCTACTAACGTTTCATGAATGAGGCCCATTGAGTGGTAGGTGTGAGTACTCCTCACAGGAAGAGGTAAACTGAGCAATTCAATTACGGTTTTGAATTATATCCTGATCTAAAACCTGATCTCAGATATTGTGGACTACATTTTCTTTTGTCAAATATATAGAAAACAAATGATGTAGGAAAATAAAGTTTGACAGCACTGTGGAAAACACCAAAACACATCAGTTAGTAAACATTAAGATGGCATATGTGCTTTAAGTTTCTTGGCACCCACACCTCTGACACTCCTACCTGGTTTGTTAACACCTTTTCCACTGACAAAAAAGCCCAACAACTTAATTTCCTGAGGCTACTGAAAAGGAATGGTATGGAAGAACAGACACTGGTCGCTTTTTGTCGCTCCTCCATAGAGAGTGTTCTGTCATGTGGCATCACTATATGGTAAGCTGCCTGTTCTGCAGCAGACAAAAAGGCCCTACAGAGGGTGATAAACACTGCAGGCAGGATCATTGGCTGGACTTTTCCATCTTTGGAGCAGATCGCCAGCACAATCTGCCTGGGCAGAGCTTCAGCCACCACCTGTTTGCCCTCCTGCCTTCAGAAAAATGCTACAGGTCACACAAATCACGGACAAACAGACTAAAGAACAGTTTCTTTCCCACAGCAATATGTACCCTAAATGGACAATAACACATCATTTTCATCCATCGCTACTTTATCTTTTACCTTTAAACTATTTAGTATCTTTTTAGACTATTTATTCTGCATAATGTCTGAATATTTTGTTGTATATTTTTTTTATACAATGGCAATAAAGGAAATCTTGATCTTATCATATGATGCACGTCATAGACACATGACTTCTTAGGATACAAAAATACAGGTGCATCTCAATAAATTAGAATATCATAGAAAAGTTTATTTATGTCAGTAATTCAATTAAAAAAGTGGAAATAACACATTATATAGATCCATTACACACAGAATTAAACACTTCACGTCTTAATTTATTTAATTTCTTCTATTTATAATGATTATGGCTTACATTTAATGAAGACCTAAAAATCAGTTTCTCAAAAAAATGTAATATTACAAAAGACCAATTTTAAAAAATATGTTTAATACGGAAATGTTGACCTCTGAAAAGTATGTCCATGTATTTGCACTCAATACTTGGCTGGGGCTATTTGACTTGGAACTACTTTCCATGATATTCTAATTTGTTGAGATGCACCTGTATATATAATACTGCAAGTCTACTACTACAAGTACTAAATGTCAAATGTTCTTGATAAGGGCCACTGGCAGGCCTTCACAAAAAGATTGAAATACATAAATTAAAATAAACTTTATAAAAGGCACTTTGGACATTAAGGGGCAGATGCTCAAGCAGCCTCAGCCGCCTCCCTGCACGCGCCTGTTGATAAGAACAGGGAGGCCTAGATTATACTACATGTTAGAAGTGTTGTGCATAATGGTGAGGGAGCCTGTGTCATAAGTAGCAGTTGTGCTTCATGAGCAATCTCCTTAAATATATACCTCACCTGCAAAATGACTACTCACCTAGAACTCTTGACGAAAACTGTTTTTCTCACATGCCTCCACGGTGAATAAAGAATCAAAAAAAGGAGGAAATTCTTGATAAAATGAAGTAAACTTAGGCCATGTGTAACAGCAGCAAAACACCTGTAACGTCACAGTGAAGCAGATATTGAAAAATATGACAGATTCCATCCATAAAATGAACATTTGTATATCAATTACTTAACTTGTGTTAACGTGAATTCTTGAAAAAAGCTGTGTTTTTCCCGCATGCCTTCTCGGTGAATGAACAACCCTAAAACGTATCAAATCTTTTCTGAAATCAAGTCAATGAAGGCCACAATAAAAAACTATATCAAAACATCAGTTTACAAACTCCCACACAAATCCTTAAGTATAATCCAAGTCTTATTCAACCAGTCAGATGCTCACTGCTTCCCAAACACAACCATGTTTGCTAAAATCTGAAGAAAACTAAAAACATGATGATTCGAAGGCAAGTGCTGGAGTTGTAAGACAGGTCTTTTTTCTATTATTTCTAAGCAGTTTCATGGATATTTATAATATAATACCATATCCCCGGAATGTATACGCCATGCAGATTCTAAAAAAATAGGTGTATCATGGTTGTATGTTTAGATTTGAGTTATGACTCAGAAGAGTCAAGTGGCCAAGCTTATTTGGGGCTCCACTTCCTGATCGTGTGAATAAGTGGGTCAAATCAGCAGCCGAACCAATAACTTTCTGTTGTTTCCAGAACTTCATTAAAATAACAACAAATGTCCCTGGGAAGGTAATAAATAAGCTACCAAATTCAAGTTGACAGCCAGTTTTGATTGACAAACAATATGACCGCCTGTTGCCAAGTTAAAAATTAATATCCAGTAAATAATAGAGTGTGTGACTTTTTGCACAGGATTTGAAAATGGTATTCAGGGGACATCAAGCTGCTGCAGGAGACATTAGCATGTCAACCAAGGTAAGGAAATGCTGTTACAAAATTGACAAGAATTGACAAAGTATATTTTACTTTGTCAATTCTCAACACTCAGAGAGTACAGCATCAAAAGAAAAAGAAAGTTAAAGCAGTGAGGTTTTGTCTGTGTATGTCCAGGGGGAATGACAGTCCTCAGGCAAATGAGACAGTGAGGAGACGGTGCCAGCATGTCAAAGACTGTGTAGTGAGTCAGAAAACTTCAGCAGAGAGAAAATACACATTGGGATTACAGCCACCACTCTGAAAAGATCAACTAGGTGTATATGAAGGGAATCTGGAGTTCAATGTTTCTTATGTGGCGTCTGCTCTGCTGAATTTGGATTATTTCCTGTCTCTGTCTGACAAACCTCAAGGGACCTGGAAGGGCTGGGAGCGCAGCGTAGTGAATGTAAAGGATAAAGTGACAGAAAATGAATTGTCTCGGGTGGTTGCCTTTGTCTCTGAGGGAGAAATGACATTCCAATATTGTTTTTTTCCACAACACCAGTCCAAAACCAAATTTTGCAAACAGAAGACAACTTTCCTCTAAATGTTACGTGTTGTGGCGAGTCATTTTGTGGAAAGCAGTTCTGTGACAAGTGAATGTCTCATAATAATTTTATATGCAAATAACTTCTAAGAATGTTAAACAGCAAGACAGAAAATGGGGCCTTTTGTTCCCCTAATAAAGACTGTTGGACAGCTGCTGACAGGGCTGTCAGTCACAAATTAGTCGTTTCCTGCAATGAGGTAAAAACAGATGACAAGGAAACTGCGCCACATTATAGGAAAGGCAATACCACAAAATGTATTTTTGATCTGATACGTTTTGTTTCTCTAATAACATGAATAATGATGCATTGTTTCACGTCTTTAAGTAAGTAAGTAAGTAAGTAAAGTTTATTTATATAGCACTTTTCACAGATAAAATCACAAAGTGCTTTACAGAAGATAAAAAGAAAGATAGGGGAACATAAGACAATTAAAATACAGTTAAAACACAATTTAAACACAATTATAACACAATGAAACATAAAAAAAATAAAAATTATAAAATAATATTTACAACCCATGGTGGTCATCCAAATGCCTGTGTAAAAAGATAGGTCTTAAGGTGATTTTTAAGAGTCCACAGAAATAGCAGACCGTAGGTGGAGAGGCAGAGAGTTCCTAAGTTTGGGTGCCACATATTCAAATGATCAATCACCACGTGTTTTCAGACGGGTACGTGGAACAGACAGAAGATGTAGTGTGTTTGACCTAAGAGACCGAGCTGACAGATGTGGGTGGAGTAGTTCAACAATATATAGGGGAGCCTGACCATGCAATGCTCTATATGTGAGAGTAAGAATTTTGAACTGAATCCTGTATGCAACAGGGAGCCAGTGAAGAGACTTCAGGACGGGGTGATGTGGGAGCGTTTGTTTGAACCACTGAGTAGTGTTGCGGCAGCATTCTGGATTGACTGAAGGCGGTCTAGAGCAGACATACTTAGCGAGGAGAAAAGCGAATTACAGAAATCAATATGAGATGAGATAAATGCATGTATGAGCATCTCAAGTTCACCTTTAGAAACTACAGATCTCAGTTTACTGACGTTTCTAAGATGGAAAAAGCAAGATCTGGTCAACTTTTTTTATATGTTTGTCAAACAATGTAGACTGATCAAAAAACACCCCTAAGCTACGGAGGTTAGAGCGGACAGCAGAAGACAGAGGCCCAAGGGAAAAATGATTTTTTTAACTATAAAGGTAAACATGTTCTTATAGAAACCCAAAATATTACTATGAACCTCAGAATTAGCACAATAGGTCCCCTTTAAGGGGGATTCAGCTAATTTTCAACATCAATTTGCAACCCCCTGGCCAATTACGTCCAATCATGTCTTTTGATTAACATTGTATGTAACTACCATTACAATCTGCTTTGCATTCAGTCATTACGTTTCATTTTTTCACACCATGTTTTTCCATCAATAGTCCATGTAAAAGTGAACCCATGGCCTGAAAGCGAACACTGTTATAGCAGTGATAAAAATATTTATTTATGAGTACTGTTACTTTGAGAAGAGTGCAATACTGAGTTAACCCAATGAGGAGTTCCACAGAGTGTGGAATGAAAGAAGAAAGCTGCATGTGTCCTTCAGTTTGTTGGCGGTGATGTTAGTGGTGTCCTTTGTGGCTGCTGTCAGCTTTATAGGTTCATGTAGAATGTGTACATACTACCCAGGGCCACTCAACAGAAGTATGTGAGGAATCTGACAGTGGAAGGCCTTTTCAAAAACATGGTAAGAGTTGACAGTGCCAAAGCCATTCATTAGGACGTAGGCTTTTTCTGCTCTGCCGCTACGCCCAGAGGTTGTCAACTGAAACCTTGAGAAGAGAGTTTAATGGAGTGAAAGATTTTGTGTAACATCACACAGACACAAGATACAAACGGGAGATCAGAGAAAGCTTTCCTGCCCTCACAGCAACATTTTCACACCCACAAAACCTATAAAAGTCCTTTGAGATGAGGAAAAAACACTGTTCACAAAGTGAACTTAGATGCACGCTGACAAAGGGTTGGAGCAAATGAATGGATGTTGACGCAGAGGATCTGAACCTGCAGGTCAGGCTGCTGTTAGGAAATTCCCCTCTGATGTCTCCACGCTCTCTGCTGGATAAAGCCTGCAGGGACAATATGGCAGATCTGAGCGAAGTTCTTTGACTGTTTCTTACAGACAAGTCAAAGAAGTTTCAGTGTTAGTGGAACTGTGAGGAATCTGTTTTCAGGTGAATCATTTGCTGCACTATGGGGGTTCACAACATCACCTGGAGTTTACACACACAATAAAATATAGATGGAACAGCATAGGGAAAAAAACATCTTCCCATTCTGACAATATAAAAAGATAGCAATATTTCATACTGGGAACAAGCCACTGTTTTATGGTTTATGGGAAGGATGAAAGAAGGCTTATGAGAAGGGAGTAGCAATATAAAAATGTATCCTCACTGGAATAACCTTATGATGCCATCAGCCATTATGGTCCTGCTCTCTGAAATCCTCGAGCACATTAACTAAGGTCTGTTAAAACAGTGTTCTTTCAAAAGCTGACTAAATATATCTTTTTTTTTTAGCTTTTAGTTTAGAGCGATCTGTTAGATATGGCCAGATTTTTGTTTCAAACATTCTAAAAAAAATAAACTAACATTATTAAGAAAGTGACGTCTTGTCTCGCGGAGATATCTACTGAAAATAGCACGCTAAGCAGCTAGCCTCAACCCCTCCTGTCTTGTAACACCACTTGTGCCTTGAGAATTGGGAATGGAGTCACTGTGGCATTCAGTCTGCCCTCAGAGAGCTTTATATTATACTTAACACTAAAATCTAAAAACTAAAAACTAATGTTCCACCTGAACAGATATTCTGCGACCCTGGAATGTTTTGCTCCATCGCGGTGGAGATTACTTGCTCGACAGAGTGCACAGAGACTAAAGGCCCTGCAGAGAGGAGTCACAATTTTGGTTTAGAAAGTTAGCCAAGCATTTTTGAGGACATTGCAGGTTTACTGTGTGTCTAACTGTAGACAATCTTGATGAGTGTCATTGCTGCATTTAGTAAATCATGCATTACTTGCATGAGGTGAAATATTGCCCCCTATTGTTTTGGAGCAAGTGGCCAGAAATGACAAATGCATCATTATTATACCTTTTAAAAATGCTACTACTACTACTACTACTACAACTACTACTACTTATAATAATAGCCATGTATTCTTATCTTTTCCCTGTTTCATTGTAATACCATTTGACATGTGTTTATATATGTAGTATTAGCCTCCTATATAGGTATAGTGTTGGTATTGACTTCACTTGTTTTCTAATTTTTTCTCATAAAACAGAAATTGAATAAGTCCTTTGTGAATAGATGCAAATATGAATGCTGAGTTTTTAAAGTTTTTATGAAATAAAAATTACGTATATGACCATAATAATAATCATGCATAAAACAGCACATAAAGTTTTTAGATACAGAATACAGAAAGTTAAACTCATGAAAGTATAAAATGATGAAGCTTGATTGTAGCTTATGTGCTGTGGCCTTATTCTACACCATCTGTGTTGATTGCTTATGGTCACACTGTACACATTTACATTCAGTGTTGACATTTATTGCAGGCATTTTTAATGAAGAAAATGCAAATTCAGAGAAACCAGCTGTCCTGTTTTGTACGGAGGCAGAGGGACTACAGGGAATATACTGTACAAATAAATAGCCAGAGGCTTTAATACATAAACTAGCTAATTAAACACTGTTAATATCACCTACAATGAGTTTCATTAATGTTTGTATCAATTACAACAACTCAGTGCCTGAAGCTTTTAGAGGCAGGGTCACCTCAAAAGAATGTAGGATGTAAACTTCAAATAAATGAAAAATAACTGTAGTGAATAGCTTTGGGCGGCTTTTAAGCCTAAAAAAAAGGAAGAACTTGAATCAATAAAAATGTGACCTTGACAACATAACCAGTGCGTTAGAAAATATTTTCTATTTAAATACAAACACTGGCTTTAGTTATGAGGATAGTTCATGACCTTGTGGTTGCCAAGTTATAAGTCAACACACATATTCCTCAAGTCCACCAACAACACAGGACACACTGCATCTGTTTCCTTAAAAAACTGCGCTGCGGAGATATCAGTAACCGTATCTGTGTATATGTTGTCCAAAATGTATTTAAAAACCTTTTTAAAAGAATAACATATAATGAAGAAAACCAACTTTGGGTGATTTAGAGACTGTTTTAGAGACTTACAGACAATAAGGTGTGAGAATACTTCTCCAAAGATGGCCATGTAGCTGATAGTATGATACATTGTTTGTACAATGTATAATACTGTATCATAATGTTAAATATACCCAAAGAAAGTTATCTCTTTCAGAAAGCAGCCGTCTGAGTAACTTTGCAGAGTCATATCATAGCAAAATCAGTGTACAATCCATATAGAAAAGGTACATTTCAGGTCCTACAAAAATGTCAATGAAAATGTCTCACTGTAGTGAAGTTAATAGCGGATGCTGTAAGTAACAGCAAGAGACTCATTTGTTTATGAGCAAATTACAAACTGGCTACGTAATTGTGATGTAATCCCTGTCATATCCTGCCTCCTGCAGGTATTTCTGGCAGGTGACATGTACAATCTCCTGATGTTTTCTACATATGTGAAAGGGCAAATCCGGACAATGTGCAGACCTGATTCTCCAGCCAATCTGAGAGAGATTACGTTTGACAAAACACAAAGCCTGTTCTCTGATATGAACTCTATATGGTTTGCATGATCAGTTATCAATACCAACCACCTTTATTCATTGGACCTATTTTTCTAAAGAGAATGGTCACAACTGGCATGAGGTTGCATGTCAAGGAAAATGTGAAATTAGACCAGTTCAAGTCATCTGAATTAATGAACATATTTGTATCTAGTTAGGAGAGTTTCTAGTAAGGTAACAGTGACTCCTCACAGAGGATCTTTGGTTAATGCTGACATGAACAATCCTGACTCTTACTGTTCTTTATCATTTGTTTGTCTAGTTGCTAGTTGATTATAATAATAATCTCAGGAGATATCATTTTTTTCAATTCAATACATTTTACATAATCAAATCAATAGAGTAAAGTTCTTTTTATCATCTGCTGTTTAATATAAAATAACTTGAGGACAGAAAAGCCTAAAAAGAGCTTACTGGTGTCTCTGTCAGCTGGGAGATGGGGCAGCTCCAGAGACAAAACTAATAGCAATAAATTACTAACATGCAAGTTTTAACAGAACAAAAATAAAACTTAATAAGAATGAGCAATAAACAACACAGTTAATTACAGCAGGCATCCAGTTATCCCTTCAGTGTTCTTACACTTGAATAATTTTGAAAAATATTGTTTCTCTCCAGTATATAGTTAAATGCCCTGGAGACTACAATGCTGTACAATAAGTAAATATATTTGGCTGTTGTTCATATTGACTTGCTGTGTCCCCAGTGGCAGCTTTTTGCCTCCAAGCAATCTCCTTGTATCCATCTGTACTGTCATGTAGAGATGTATAGCTCGGCTATTTGTGTCCCATCCTGTCAACACCATCTTCAACGTCCATCACACCTCTCCTGAGGTTTACATGACCAGGCTTTTATTTTATAAGCTATATTTACTGTGTGTATGTGGACAGAGGATGTGTACATTATTTCAAGGCTAACGTAAGTGTGTGTGTGTGTGTGTGTGTGTGTGTTTGCAGTCTTACTGTATCTTTCCTCTCCAATATAATCTACAGTTTCCCTGTCCATGTTGCCTTGGGCTGATCAAAGCTCCTTCCTGCTGTAGAGAAGTCCCTAGGGTCCACGCATGAATAATATCACACACACACACACACACACACACACACACACACACACACTCTGATTCATAACAATCCCAGCTATTATTAAAACCCATGTCTGTTATTTAAGCAGCGAACAAATGCAAACACGTACTGCTGCAGTGTTTCATAAACCAGAGGTCACCGCTCAAAATAGGTCATGAACATGCGTTGAGCTTGCATGTAAAATTTCATTAAGAAGAAAATAAATCGTGAAAGTGTGCCCTGGGTTGGAACAATCACTTCATTTTTGGAAACTTCCATTTCATAGCTCTAAAACTTCCTCTTGTAAATCCTCTTACTTTGTCCATCTGTGATGTTCACTACATTTCAGTGATTAACTTATGCTGCATTTCATATTTTTGGGTAAATCCACTTTCCTGCCATGCAGGCAGCTTTTCTACACTCTCCCTCAAGGCTTTATCTGACTAAACACAAATCATTTTTGGAAAAAAAATTGCGTGCAGATTAAATATTTCAAACCCATCTACTTCTAGAAACTTTCATTTTTCAAAATTCAAGTTTTTTCTTTTTGCAGCTTGCTTGATTTTGTGACTTGTCATAATTACATTATTAGGCGCGTTTCCATTGCGTTGTTTTATGCTGCAGTCTGCTGGGGAGGCAGCATCAGACACAGATGCAAGGTGGTTGGACAGACTGGTCTGAAGAGCTGGTTCTGTGGTTGGAGCCAGGTTGGACACACTGGAGGAGGTGGTGGAGAGATGATCTGTCAAGACGTTCGAGGCCATCTTGAAATACCCGGATCATCCGCTACACAAAACCTTTATGGACCAAAAAAACAGCAGTGGATGGCTCCTCTCTCTCCTTTGCAGGGCGGAGAGATACAAAAAATCCTTCGCTCGTATGTGTATTCAGTTTATTTTGTGATAGTTGATTTGTGATTTCATTGCTGGCTGCCAACCAAGCGAGCAACAACATTAGCTGACCGGGCAGACTGGTCTTCCCTCAAAAACAAAAGGCAGCAAAAAACGACTCATATTTACATTCGAGACTGTCCTCCCCCGCCCTCTAGTGACTGTAATAATTATGAATAACTGCGATGAGGAGTATGAAAAAAATGGAAGTTATACTTGTGGCGGGTAGGAGGGGTGGTGGATGGATTAAAGACCCAGGACTTTTACTTTCACCCAGGAGAACGGGGTTCGTGTCCCATGTGGAAACACAAGTAAACAATGTGATTTAAACATCACTGAACTTCCATGCCTCAAATGTCAAAACATGTATCATGTTTAAAAGTAACGATGTGACTTTGGGTAGACATGTCATCCTCGTATCTACTTTAATTCCTGCATTTACAAATATTTATTTACTTTTTCAACTGTCTTTTTAACGCCTTATCAGGAAGTTTTTTTGTTCAAACATAGGTCAGTGGTTTTGTAGCCTAAATTCAATGAAACTGCAGCCTTTTTATCACAACCGAGAATCTTATGTGTAATGACATGTGCGCTATTTTTAGAATGCTCCGCTGTGTACCACGAACAAACAAACAGTTGGAGATCTTGTTGGACTGGAGCTAATGTGTTGCTAATGCATCATTCTAAGCAGCAAACTGTTGAGTTATTGGTGGCATAACTTTTTCTTTTTCTTTAGCTCTTTTTACTTTTACTCTCTTGGATTTGTCTATGTTTAGTAGATTCTTCACAGTGCTCTACCTTCTAGGGGACCGGTGATTGTTCCGTCTTACCATGAAGCACGATGTAATTAATTTCACAGCTTGCCTTCACGTTTGTGACTCCACTTTCCCTCTTCCTGTAGGATATTTCATTTTTAAAGCACCTTTAGTCAGGCTGTTGTTTATAGTTTCTCATCAGTAATGATGATTTGTAATCACTATCAGTTAATTTGTTGTTCAATACTGTTTTTACGGCCTCGAAGGCAAACTGCTGTCTTAGACATTTATTGGAAATGTGTTTAAATGTCTTAGCTGTGCACCTGCATGCAGTAAAGAGGGCAGAAAATAGACCTTTGCTTATATTAAAACAGACAGAAACAGTGGTGGACTCTGGTTTGAGGGGCAGTGAGGGAAAAAAGAAAAGAGGTGGCGTGGCAGCTTGCATAAAGATTTCTTGCATCGCCCCATCACTTTTCCTCTACTGAAAGGGCACGCTAATCAACCAAGATAATTAAAATCACCTGTATAGATATACTTTGGGTTTGCAGGGCTTTAATCTGTATCACCTGAAATGTTCAGGCAAAGAGCACAAACTCGGTACAATAACAAACAAAAAAGCTATATGAGGATTAACTGACACAATTGCCAATTTGCATTACCTTTAAGTGTCTTTCTATGTCCCAGGGTGTTTCGAGTGCTAATACACCAGGCAGTTTAGGATAAAACAAGTTTTTCTCTTAAGTGAACAACGCTGCCATTAACAAGGATACAAAGTGAGGCTCTTGATTGAAATAAATGCAAATGTTTCCTGCTAACACAAAGTTCCTGTTTGGGTTTGGTTGATCTCTGCAGTGTATCATTGCCTGCAGATTGTGTTTCCTTTAAACACGTTATAATATTTGAGAGAGGCAACATAGAGAGGAAGAGTTTGGAATTTATGATATAAACAGGGCGATCTCTTAAAATATATATATATAGATGTGTTGTACTTACATTTACAATAACACCACAGATCAGAGATGAAAATGTGGTGTATCAGGCAGGAGAAATGAATGAAATGCTGAAATACAGCCTGACTGACACAAAATATACGAGGCCTGCAGGCTGAAGTTTGATCAGTACAACTTAACTTATGCTTTTTGTTTATGAGAGAATTTCTGTGTCTGACTCACTTCCCTTTACTATTTTTCACATGATGGCTCCCTGCAGGTAATTGCCACTCTCTGTCTTCCTTTACTGCTTACCTGCTGTCTGGCTTGTTAGCTTTCTTGTTATGTGATCTGGTCAGCGTGTGAAGTGACAGGCGTTCAAGGTTGATTCAGACATCAGACAAGAAACATTGGATGAATGTTAAAAGAAACTCTCATTCCCATCCCTTTCAAACAGGCCTCTTTATCTTCTCAGCCCTCCTGCCGAGGACCCTCACTGGGCAGAGGGAAGCTAGAGGCCAGCCTCTTTGCCGGCTCGCAGCTCATCCGTCGCCTTTAATCATCCTTTCTCTGTTTTCTGTCTTTTTTTTTTCTAAAGCAGTTATTCTTTTGTTTTAAACCAAGATTAGAGGAAAAAGACAATTAGCAAATGGTTCTTCTTCAGATCCCAGCTGGTGACTAATTTGACCCTGTGTTTTATTTTGAAATGTATTGGTTTTGATGCTTGTCATCCAATCAAGGCACATTTAACAAGAGTTGAGCATCCCTTTCCTCAGACTGTGTTGTGACAAACTGCTATAAATATTCATTACAGACATTAAGTGCAGGAATGGCTTGGACAAGGAAAAGCTTTATGTGGCGTTTATTGCTTTTGGCTTTATTACTGCAGTGGAAGTGTACCTGTGCATTAGCAACCTTTAACAGTATCTAAGTGACTATAAACATTATTGTCATTT
The DNA here is from genome assembly GCF_030273125.1 of Centropristis striata. NCBI lineage: Eukaryota > Metazoa > Chordata > Actinopteri > Perciformes > Serranidae > Centropristis > Centropristis striata. Next base: position 35,178,954 of record NC_081517.1, on the reverse strand, counting down.
TCATGCCCAGTGCCGAACAAACGTCTGGTCTCAAATCCAAAGGATGTGACCAAGGACCTTGTGTCTCTTCAGCTCCCCTACAGCGCTAAAATACTATCTGAGCAGATTTGTTAATTGTCTGACTCGCCAAATTACTTCACCAGCGCAGCTGTCATGACACTTGCTTATGTATAGTGAGCAAATGAAATTATTGTAGGAAGTTCCCAGAAGTTAGCATAACCATGGGGTCCACTGAGAATCCTCTTATAGGATTTTCTGGATTTCTGGAAAATAAGCTCTGTGGCAAACATGCGTTTCGGATGCTTTCGCTTTTTGTTCATCAGGATAATCTCCACAAATGAACAGCACTTTTATGATGTTTGAAGCATTGATGCAGCCGACCAGAGAAAAAATCTAACGTTATGCTATGGCGAACTACACCACAGTCGCATGACTTGAACTGTTATGCTTCAGACGGTCTGCAACAAGCTAACCAGCTAGCGAAATCGTAGCTTAATAAACTATTTATTATCCTAAAGTTATCACAAGTTTGCAAGAGCACTTAAAATCACAACTAGAGGCTGTAAGTTTCTGTTCGTGTCCGGCGTTGTCCGACAACCTCTGTAGTCTCACTTGTAAGCAACCGTCTTTTCAATGACAAGGGAAATTTCAAAATTCACAAGTAGGGGGATTTACTAATGTATACCCGCCCGGCTTGGGTCCCACCGTCCAGAATGCTGCTCACCCAGACCTGCAAAGCTCGACCAACGCCGACACTGATGCTAACTCTGCTAGCCTGGTCAGTGCTCCGCACCACCTTCCACTTACAACAACTGTATGGTAAGCAGCAATCCTGAAATTTGATAGTCGGCGACTCTATCGTCAGACACTTGACTCTTCCCGGTGCTATCAACTACTGTCTCTCTGGGGGTAAGGTTATCAATCTAATTGAACTCATTCCAACTCTCATTGACCTGCTGTTAAGTTTGTTTTAACGCATGTGGGAGTGAATGACGTCATGGCCAGGAACTCCAGTAAATTACAGGCAGACCTTGATTCCCTCTGCTATACAGGAGTCTTGGAAGACGCTGTATCATGTCTGGCCCTATTCCAAATCTCTCCAAAAACTCTGAACGATTTAGTTGACTATTCACACTGCTACTGTTGACTACACCACTGGCTACAAAACTTCTGCTCTGCTGCTGGATTTGACTTCATCTCCAACTTTGATTATTTCTGGACTAACTCAAGATGATGGTGTGCACCCAAATAGAAAGGGAACAATGCAGTTGACTGATAATTTTATCCAGTTTATAGCTTTTAATTTATCATTTATTTAGCTTTTACCCAATCCAAACCTATGTGTCTCCCCTCATTTCATCCAGCTCTATGTATGGGTCCTGCCAGAGTATGCTCCGACTCTCAAACCCAGTCTCTGGAAAACTCTAGCCACAGCAGACCTTACTCTGCCACAGCTGATAACTCCAGCTATTCTGCAAACACCTTAAAGTTTGCACTTCTCAATGTCAAATCCCTTACTAATAAAACTCTCATTATTAATGATCTCATAACATCTCATAGGCTTGATTGTTTTCTCCTTACTGAGACTTGGCTTGATGATACTGGTAGCAAGGAACTGATTGAAGCTTTACCACCTGATTTCTCTTTTTCACATTTTAACTGGTCAGAAAAAAAGGGGTGGTGGTGTTGCTGCCATTTCTCCCCCAATATTTTATCATGTAAAAGTGTCTTATATGGCTCTTATACTACTTTTGAGTATTAAGCCCTGGTTATGAAATCTGCAAATCCCTGTCTAGTGCTCACAATGTATCGCCCTCCAAGGCTTAAAAAAAGGCTTTATAGCTGAATTTGTTGAGCTTTTATCTAAACTAAACTATTGAATTTGACTCAATCCTTATCTCCGGTGATTTCAATATTCATATTGATAACACCACAGACCATTTTACCAACCAGTTACCATCTGTGCGGACACACCCGATAAAGTTATCACTAGATATACTAACTCTGTTAGGAGTGCTTGGTCGCATTCTGCTTTTAACTTTATTATCTGAAAATGTAGTTAATAATTTTTATTTTTCAGTAACACACATCTTGGATGATATTGCAACTGTAATAACCAAGACCATTCCTGGTCTCCAAGAGTAATTTAGACCCCAACATTTTAAATAACCGGACTGTATCCAACTTACCATTTTTAAGTAAAATTTTAGAAAAACTGCTTTTTAACCAGTTCAATTATTTTTTAAATAGAAACAACATTTTAGAGAAATATAAATCTGGTTTTAGAATGAACCACAGTACAGAGACAGCTCTTTTAAATATTTTAAATTACTTCAGGTGTTATTTAGATTCACAGGAATTAACAGTCTTGGTTCTACTGGATCTCAGCGCCGCCTTTGATACAGTAGACCATCAGATTTTATTAAAAAGACTCCGAACCCTGGTCGGCCTCTTTGGTACTGTTTTTAACTGGTTCAGTTATTATCTCTCAGATCAAAGTTTCTTTGTAAGTATGAATACATGCTCCTCCAGAACACATGAAATCAAGTGTGGGGTTCCCCAAGGGTCAATTTTAGGTCCATTTCCTTTTAATCTCTAAATGCTTCCCCTTGGGGACATCATCAGGAGACACGGCATCAGCTTCCACAGCTACGCTGATGACACACAGCTGTACATCGCCGTGTCTCCTGATGACACAGAGCCAATTGATTCCCTTTTAAACTGTATTTTAGATATCAAGTCATGGATGGCAGTGAACTTCCTACAGCTCAACCAGGACAAAACAGAGGATTTAGTAATTGGAGAGAGAGATAGAGAAACTTTTACCAAAACTACGAGATTTTAAAACTTCACAATGTGTAAAGAACCTGGGCGTCATTTTTGACTCTGAGCTAAGTTTTATTCCTCATATTAAAAATGTAACTAAGATAGGTTTTTATCATCTTAAGAATATAGCCAGTCCGCCCATTTCTCTCTCTGGCCAACACGGAGGTGCTGATGCATGCATTTATCTCCTGTCGTTTAGACTATTGTAATGCCCTGCTCTCTGGTCTTCCCAAAAAGAGCATCCACAATTCACAATTACTACAAAACTCAGCCGCACGCGTGCTGACGAGGACCAGAGGGCGGGAGCACATTACACCGGTTTTAAAATCACTGCATTGGCTCCCCGTGTGTTTCAGGATTGATTTTAAGGTTCTTTTAATAGTTTTTAAATGTGTTGATGGTCTTGGGCCATCTTATCTATCGGATATGCTGTTATCATATCAACCCTCGCGGGTCCTGAGGTCCTCTGGCACAGGCCTTTTAATTATTCCAAGAGTTACAACTAAAACCTAAGGGGAGGCTGCATTCAGCCATTATGGCCCGCGCCTATGGAACAGCCTGCCAAAGGGCAACAGGACCGCAGAGACTGTTGATGTTTTAAAAAGGAGGCTCAAGACTCACCTGTTTGGTCTAGCTTTTAACTGATTATTTTACTATATATTTATTTATTCTCCTATTTAGCTATCTATTTACCTATCTAGTTGTTCATCACATTGTTTATATTTTCTTTCCCATTGTATTTTAGTTTTTATCCTGTCCTGTTGTGTTTTAGTCTTTTATTTTTTTATCCTTTTGTCCTTTAGTCTTTTAGTTTTTATCCTGTCCTATTGTCTTTTAGTCTTTTAGTTTTTACCCTGTCCTGTTGTCTTTTAGTTTTTATCCTGTCCCGTTGTCTTTTAGTCTTTTAGTTTTTATCCTGTTGTCTTTTAGTCTTTTAGTTTTTATCCTGCCCTGTTGTCTTTTAGTTTTTATCCTGTCCTGTTGTCTTTTAGTCTTTTAGTTTTTAGCTCCAGTGTTCCCTCATGGGGAACTCCGCACTGGGGGGTGTGTTGGGTCTGCCCGAGGGGATGTGGTCTTGGAGATTCCCTGGGCCCGGGGGACTAGGCGGCTCTGCACCATGACGGCGTCCTCTATGGCTGTGGGCTCTGGCACCTCTCAGTGTGGATGCTCCCACAGGTTGCTTTTTCCTCATCTGGATCCTCCGTGCCTTGCCATGTCTCTACACTGTCAATCAATATGTGCTGTGTGTGAGTCTGAGTGTGTGTTTGTGTGCATGCATGACTAAATGCGTGTGTGCTTGTTTGTGTATGTATACATACAGATGTGTATGTGGGGGAGGGAGGGGTGGGTTTTGTCATTTTTATTGTCTGTTTTTATTCTTATTTTTTGTAAAGCACTTTGTGTTGCATTTTTATGTATGAAAAGCGCTATATAAATAAAGTTTGATTTGATTTGATTTGAAAAAATGTAGATGATGGGGAATGGAAATAAAATGGAAGAAAAAAATCTTGTGTAGTCTATTTTCATTGACTCAAATGTAGCCCCATGGCACTTACATCATGTGATGTCTTCTGACTAGATCTTTGCTTGTGCTGTATGAACTCTCAGATGTACTACATTACTACATTGTTCTGGATAAAAGCGGTAAGTATATTAATTGAAATGTTACATTATAACAAACAATGCTGATTTCAACCAACATTAAATGGTGAAATGGTCCAAGCAAAGGCCTGTAACTAAATAGTATAGAGCGTTTCAAGGCAGGGGCGGCACACTAGCCAACTGTAACCTAAGCCAGCTTGCTAGCTTAGCCAGCTAGCTGTTACATAGCTATGTAGCAGGGATCTGGCTTTCATTGCTTTGAAAAACGATCCAAATGAAATGTAGGAACTTTCAGATAGAAACAATATTCTTAATATTATTGTAATTTATTTTAAGCATTCTATGAACGTGATGCCAGTCAATCACTTTCAGTCTTGTATGGCCTATATAGTTTCTTTTTGGGGCAGTGCCCAGTATGCTGGCTCGGGGTGCGAGAATGAGCGCCAGCAGTACTGACTGCAGTTCATTCACCTTTGTCATTATAAACAAGGATTTTGTCTGCAAACTTGCAAATTTCAAAACCTGCACATCATGGCTTGTTAAACTTTTATTGCTCATTGTGCACTACCTGAAGGTTGTATTTTGTTTACCACTTCATCACTGCATGTATCTCACTGTGCCATCACTGCCACTGTTGAAACATCTCTTTCTGAATCAGGCTTCTCTCTTTTTTACTCTCACACACACACTCATTCTCTACCTCATTACCGCATGTCCCTGAGGGGATCCTTATCAGTCTTAGCCTGCCTCACCTACGTCAGCTTTGAAAGAGGTTTGGGGAAAGGAGAGCAGACACAGAGATGGAGGGATGATGGAAGAAGAGTTGGAATAGAGGAGGGATAGGTGAGGTATCATGGTTAGAGAGGAGATAACAGGGGAGAGCTGCTGTGAGGAGGGTGGACAAAAGAACAAAGATGGAAGAATTGCATGCAAAGAAGTGCACGCACACACGCACACACACACATACATACACACACACACACACACACACACACACCTCCATAGGTGTTATCACAGCTTATTGTTACACATTGCTTTAAGCCACACACAGCCCGCCTCCTGCTTATTTTATACTGAGAGAAGTAAAGGCAAAGTGAGAGAGTGGGTGGAGAAGGATAGAGAGAGGGGTTTTCTCACTTGGGGCAGCTGCCATTGATTTCAGGTTTTTTTTAGTGGCTCTTTTATTTACACACAACTTTATTTATTCAGGCTCACGTCGGGGCTCAGGAGGAGTCAGCCAATTACCTATGCATTATTGACGAGGATGCTGTCGACCCCTTGTGGCTCCGATCTTCACCTCTTCTCCTCCTCCTCTTCCCCCTTTCTCCTTCTCCTTCCATCACATCACATCACACCCTTTCATTTCTTTTTTCACCCACTCCTCTTCACTCTTCTAATTCCCTCATACCTTATCTCCTCCTTTTATCTTGCATCTTTCATCTCTCCCTCCTTTCTTCTCTTCCTTTTTCTTATTTTTCTCCCATCCATGTCCCACTCTGAGTAGATGTGGAGGTATTTCACTACAATAACATCTCCATCTATTTGTAGATTAACAGTGATTCATACACGAATACACGAAACATTGAGATATTTCTATTGTTCTCAATTGATACGGTGCTATTATCAACACTTCAACATCTCACTGAGATTTGATGCTACTAATTGTCAGCATAGATCTCTGGGCATTGTATTACTTGTTTTGTTTACACCGCCATGTTGGCAGGTACAGTGTAAGCAAAAATTAATGGTACTTATTAAAGGTGCATTAATTTCAAGCTGTCAGAATTCACTGCACTTTTAAGGCTATATTGCAAAATTTGTTAGATTAAAAGTCTCTAAAAGTCTACAAACACCTGGAGGGGAACAAATGGACAAAAGCTAGATTTGTGATGAATAATTATCCTTGGAGTCTACCGGCTAAAAATCACTGGAAGGGCGAGTGTCATATTAGTGAATATTAACATAAGCAACTGTCAGTGTAATGTAGTCGGTGTGCCAAGCTGGAAATTCAGACTTCAGAAGGAGCACTTCAGTCCTAGTTTCGATAGATTCGAACCAGCGACTCTCCAGTTACAAGTCCGATTCCTAACCTCTAGGCCACGGACTGCCCCTGTTATGCTTGCGAAAAGCGGAGACATATGCAGATGTATACAGTGATGTGATGACGTGGCTCTTGAACCTGTGCAAACAGGTTGACTGGACTGGACCAACTGCGAACCAGCAAAAGAACTAGGTTCGCATTGGTCGAAATGGTGTAAAAGCACTATGTAAATGCTGTTTTAAATGTCCTATATAAATAAAGCTATTATTATTATTATTAACATTATTATAGTTGCCCAGTAATACTTCCGCTTTCCTGCCAATATAGTGGTGTTTTGAATTTGACAGTTGAATGTGTGAATGTGTGAATGTGTGATTGCGTGACGTCAATTACCGGAGCTCTATTGGCACGCTGGGGGAGATTTCTTCCCAGAGAGATTGAGAGTAGAACTGAAAATGCAGCACATCTGAGGCAGGAAACAGGCTCCACTTCACCTTGATGTGAAAAGCCCAGCGGAGATCTGACCACATGACTAAAGGCGCTGGATGCATCCTTCTCCTTCTCCTCCTCCTCCTCTTCCACTTCAAAAGAATGTCAGCTCCCTTAAAGAGCTGTGCCATGGAAACATGAGAAAGTACTACAAAGAGATGAGTGTTTGTCTTCACATCAGTGGGCGAGCTCGCACTTAAAAACATTCACTGAAAAGCTTCCGCTTACTTTCAGACATCAACACAGTGGGGCATACGTGATTATGTGCGCACGTATAAATGAAAACACACAAATGCACACACACACACATTGTTGTATAAGGCGAGGCTGAACGGGGACAGCGCAGTGTGTGGAGGTAAAAAAAAACACAGGGGGAGAGGTAATTAGAGGTGCACATACAGTAGCAGCAGCAGTGATGTACAAACAAACAAACAAAGCGTGTGTCAGCAAGACTGTTGTGCCAAAGGTTTGGCGGGCAAATTGGACCTCAGAGAGCCCTTAGAAAAATGACAAACAAAACACAAACAAAGAGAGCGGAGGGAAGGAAAAGAGTAAAAATATGAGGGTTTGGATTTGGGTTGAAAACCTGTGTGTTCACAGTCTGTATGTGTGTCTGTGTGTGAGTATCTAGTGAGTTTTTAAAGGACAGACTGTGTTCCTCGGAGAGATGTAATGAGTGTGTGTGTGTATATTCTATGTGTGTGTCCTACCGTGGTCGCACGTCCACGTGTGTTGTCAATCACCGGCGAAGGAACGGCAGATTGTGACAAACATATTTCCTGTGAGTTATATATTTATCATCTTCATTGGCTCAGTAATTATTCAGCTGTGTACATCAATCTGTTCCTGTACTGATTAATTATTGTTTAAGCAGCATAAATATTATGCTCAGATTTAAATTCGTTTAACAGCTGACAGACCAAATAGGACTGATAATAAGCTCATTAATGCCGTTTTGTAGATACTGTCGCCCACACAGCCTGGAAACACTGAAAACAGTCACAGGTGACAATAAGACATGGACACGCGTGTACACTCAGAAAGACAGAACAGACACAAGTACATTTACTTAGTGCTGAACTTATTTGCATATTCTGCTACTTTATAATTCTATTCCACTGCAAGCTCCTTCTTCTATATTATAAATAGGATAAACTGCTTTACATAAAACTACAGATTGGCTCCACCAGCTACAACATTAAAATTCAGATTACACATTAATGCATTAGTAATAATAATGCAAGAACATAGACATTCGGCCTGCATAATGATGATTATACATTTGATACTTTCATTTACACTTTGCTCAGTACTTAAAGAGAAATTTCTGTACTTTTAATCTGGACTCAATTTTCCAAGTCTAAGTAATGAATGAGGATAGTCGTTTTGAAAGTAGTTGCTTTCTCTCCTCAAAACACAAACTCTTTCTTACATTTCTCTCTTCAACTCTGTCGTGTTTCCACCGATGTCTTCCAGCAACAAGTCACCTCCTGAGATTTCAGCACGAGACTTCTCCTTATGTGAAACTTTGTTAGACACAAAAACAAATATACTGGATCAAGTGAAAGGTGAGAAAAAATAGTTCTGTATGATACTGAGCTCATCAGTCATAAAAACAAACACTATTAGCAGACGTACGTTGACAGTAAATATTTGATTAGTAATAAAGTAAATTAATGATATGAATAAATAAATCATAAATATACAGTACTGTACATAAGTCTTCGGCAGGCGTGAAAAATGCTGTAAAATAAGAATGCTTTCAAAAGTAAAAATATCAATAGTTTATTTTTTAGCAATTAACAAAATGCAAAGTGAGTGAACAGAAGATCTAAATCAAATCCATGTTCTATCTAATCTATGGTGTTATCACCTTTGCCTTCAAACCAGCATCAATTCTTTTAAGGATTTTTTCACACCTGGCTAAGACTTTTGCACAGTACTGTATAAATACATGCAAAAAAGTAAAAAAAAAAAACAAAAACAAAAAAAAAAAACAAACATTGTTAAATAAATTAACAAATACAATTTTTTTTGTTGTTGTAAAAACTGATGTTTTCCAAAAGACTGCTTATATTTATTTCAGGGGACATTGGCATCATAATTATACATTTCAAAATCAGATGGAGGCTATAGATAATTATGCATCATCATGCAGCATTAATGTGAGATGAATTCTGATACAAATAACAACAGTGTAAATTAAACACTTGCATGTACGCTCCTCTTTGTTGCAGAACAAAAAGCAGCATCAAGAGTCATTGTTCAGTGACAGTCTTAGTCACGGATGAACCTCCTTGAAAGGAAAGGAAGGATGCTTGATTAAGCAAAACATTCAGTGATCAGCCATTCACTGTGGATTCACCAGACATATCATGCAAGATGTTTTTGTTTTTTTCAAATTCTTATACTGAGTGTTGAATATAACCATGACGAGACTCATAACTGCTGCCTGTTATTGTTTATTTTTTCAAGTCTCGATGGCACTATAATAATTCTCCTTCGTAAAATGTGCAAGGAAATGTCTTTTTGTCATTTTTATCGAAGACAGAGAACAAATATGGACCTATAAAGCAGCTGGCACTGACATTTAAATCCACTTATGACATGCTGTTTGTGCACTATTTGTTCCTTTTGCTTACTTGCTGTAAGTCTTTTGGTTTATGTCGTTCTGTCTGGATGGAGCCTTCAGTCAAAATGAATTGTGGAAACTTGCAGCATAAAAAACATTCTGCTGGAAAAGTAGCCCGAAGGCATTTTGAGGACTATTTAGGCTCATGCTGTGCAGTGTATCTTCATGCAACACGCAGACAGACAGACAGAGAGACAGACAGACAGAGAGACGGAGAGACAGACAGACAGACAGACACACACACACACACACACACACACACACACAAAGTGCCCTTCAGAAGCGAGTGAAGAGGTTTTGTGGTGGTGGTGGGGGGGTTCGACATAAACAGGAAATGCAGCTGTTGGGAAAATTCCCCATCTGGCTCCTCGGCAGCCATGTGTAAAGTTTGAAAGTCACCCTGAGAGCAGATCGAGACTTTCAGAGAGAGCTGGAAAGAGTTTATCGGCTCAAATTAATATCTGATGGTTGTAATAAAACTATACTTAGTCTCTGATGGTTCACTTTCATGTGCCTCCATCTACAGTGTCACACAGAAACTACCTGCAGATACAAAAATCAAGACCGTATACCTGGTCTCCTGTGGATTACATTCATATTGAGCTAATTTGCATCAGTGATGTATGCAATGTTGTGTAGCAGGAAGTACTGTTGAATTTATACAGTAACGTTAAAAAAAAAAACAGGTGTGGAGTTCAGGGAATATTTAATTTATTCAGTGGAGGTGTGTTTTCACATCCTGTATCCCTCAACTGTAAATGAACATTTTCACATTTTTTTACCATCATTAGGCAGAGCCAGGCTTGCCGTTTCCCTCTGTTTCAAGTGTTTGTGCTAAGCTGCTCCATCTTCATTATGAATGAGTCAGTATGAGTTCTAACAATTTATTCATCCACCTCTAATAGGTCTGTACTGAATAATGTGAAGTTCCATTTATACAGTAGTGTTCAATATAATAGCAGTCCAATGTGACTAACCAGATTAATCCAGGTTTTTAGTATATTTTTTTATTGCTACATGGCAAACAAGGTACCAGTAGGTGCAGTAGATTCTCAGAAAACCAACAAGACCCAGCATTCATGATATGCACGCTCTTAAGGCTGTACAAGGGGTGTGTTAAAAAAAAAATAGCAGTGTCTGCCGTTGACTTTAAACACAAAACTATTTTGTACAAACTTTTTTGTTTCTAGGATTTAGCAATCCTGTGAATCACTAAACTAATATTTAGTTGTATGACCACAGTTTTTTAGCCTGGGTATACCCATACTGCCTTCGGGCTCGATTTCATTTCGAACCTGGAGGCAGTCTGGAAACGACGGCCGTTTCTTAGCCCTGTTTTACGGATCCAATCACAGAACGGGGAGGGACGGCAAGACGATGATTCGTACTACCCGACAGATGGAAGCTTGTAGTTTTGTAGTTTTCTTACGGATCCAACATGGCTGCAGCAGATGTGAAACTCTTTCGATCTAACTGTAGACGGCGTTTTAAATAGTTTAGAGGGAAAGTTGATTTTAAAAGAAAAAACAACGTTTGACTTTACACTCCTGTTTCACCACGATTCACTCCATGTTTTAGCCTTGCTTTCAGCTGTTATTCCACTCCAAGATTCTCTAACAACATTGCACAATTCATTTACATTTCTTGGTTTTGCTTCAGAAACAGCATTTTTGATGTCACCCCACAAGTTCTCAATTGGATTAAGGTCCACTCCATAACATCAATGTTGTTGGTTTGGAACCAAGATTTTGTTCGTTTACTAGTGTGTTTGTGGTCATTGTCTTGTTGAAACACCCATTTCAAGGGCATGTCCTCTTCAGCATAAGGCAACATGACCTCTTCAAGTATTTTGACATATGTAAACTGATCCATGATCCCTGGTATGTGATAAATAGGCCCAACACCATAGTAGGAGAAACATGCCCATATCATGATGCTGCACCACCATGCTTCACTGTCTTCACTGTGTACTGTGGCTTGAATTCAGAGTTTGGGGCTCGTCTCACAAACTGTCTGTGGCCCTTGGACCCAAAAAGAACAATTTTACTCTCATCAGTCCACAAAATGTTTCTCCATTTCTCTTTAGGCCAGTTGATGTGTTCTTTGGCAAATTGTAACCTCTTCTGCACATGCCTTTTTTTTAACAGAGGGACTTTGCGGGGGATTCTTGTAAATAGATTAGCTTCACACAGACGTCTTCTAACTGTCACAGCACTTACAGGTAACTCCAGACTGTCTTTGATCATCCTGGAGCTGATCATTGGCTGAGCCTTTGCCATTCTGCTTATTCTTCCATCCATTTTGATGGTTGTCTTCCGTTTTCTGCCACGTGTCTCTGGTTTTGCTCTCCATTTTATAGCATTGGAGATCATTTTAGCTGAACAGCCTATAATTGTTTGCACCTCTTTATAAGTTTTCCCCTCTCCAATCAAGTTTTTAATCAAAGTACGCTGTTCTTTTGAACAATGTCTTGAACGACCCATTTTCCTCAGGCTTTCAAAGAGAAATGCATGTTCAACAAGTGCTGGCTTCATCCTTAAATAGAGGCCACCTGATTCACACCTGTTTTTTCACAAAATTGAAGACCTCACTGATTGAATGCCACACTGATATATTTTTGAACACACTTTGCCCAATTGCACATCCTTAAGAGCTGCATATCACGAGTGCTGGGTCTTGTTGGTTTTCTGAGAATCTACTGCACCTACTGGTACCTTGTTTGCCATGTAGCAATAAAAAATATACTAAAAACCTGGATTAATCTAGTTAGTCACATTGGACTGCTATTATATTGAACACTACTGTACATTGACATTCTAAGTAAAAATCATTGAAATGCTGCACTACGGTAATGGTTACCTACTGTATGTATACAGTGGCAAGAAAAAGGATGTAAACCCTTTGAAATGACCTAGTTTTCTGCATTCATTTTGTCATAAAATGTGATCTGATCTCCATCTAAGTCCCAAGTATAGACAGATACAATGTGCTTAACCTAATACCACATAAACAGTAATAATATTTCATGTCTATCATCTGTGAAACATTCAGAACTTGAAGACTAGGTTGATATTTGAGTAAGGAGTAGAGCTATTTTGACTAACAAAAAATACTTTTACTTTTTACTTTTTTATCAGTTTGCCATTCACAAGAAGCATCTTCTGATGTGAACCATGAATCACAAAAAAAAGATGACCTATGATCAAGAATTGAGTTGATTTGCATCAGACTGGTAGGGGTTACAAAGTCAAATCCTTATATTTACTTACTTTTTCCAGCAACTCTATGAATGTTTAATTGATGTGTTCAATAAAGATGTGAAATATTATAATTATTTGTGTGGTATAAGGTAAAGCACATTGTGTTTGTCTATACTACTATACTACTTAAATGCAGATCAGATTTTATGGCAAATTAATGCAGAAAACTAGATAATTTCAAATGTTTCACATACTTTTTCTAGCCACTGTACATGCTCAGCTATTGGCAATTGGCAGTGTTCATTGCCAGTTGGTGTTTTGGACAGATTTTTGTCATTTTATTTAGCTAATTTAATGGTCTTCCTCAGAATAATGAGCTGTCCACTGAGCCCTCACTTGGCTCTCCAAAAAAAAAGAAGAAAAAAGTCAGCAATGGCAGAGTGAAAGTGTGAATGTTATATTTTCACATCTAACTTGCTGAATTAAGGGTTTATTTGTGACTGTTTTAGTGTGTTTTCTTTTGTTCCTTTTGAGTTTGAATTGTTTTATGATGACTCAAGGAAGCATTGAGCTAGTCTTAGTTAGTCTTCTGTGAAAGACAGAAATTTCAAAAGACAAATAGGTGTCAGAATAAGAAATGTTGTGATTTTGTTTTGTGAATTTATACTAAAAAGCTATGAGGACTTATTGAGAGGCATCTAAAAATAGGATGAGACATTTGGCGCTTCACTCGAAACCTTAATAGAAGCTTGGCATGTAAGATAGAGACATTCATTAAAGCTCCGCACCTCTATGTATAAATGTCGACCTATTCCCTTTTCAATCAGAAGATCTCTCTCTCTCTCTCATGATGTAGCTAGAGGAATAAATGTCATTGTGGTTCAAAACATATAGAGTATGCATTATGTGTGCCGCGTTTAATTCTTATGAATGAATAAAATATAATGTGACATCATCACACATTATGCTCATATATTTCATAGTGGAACATATTGGCTGCAGCTGGCTCTCATGTGCCGCGTTCATGGATAGAAAGAAGTGATTTTCTGCACAGGGTCTAAGTGCTTTTTTATGATCATTGTAAAAATTTCACTCAAGAAGATGGATGAATTGCCTAGATGAAAAGTATTCATTGCAATTTGAATTGCCTCTGGTGCAATCACAGTGTGCTGGTGAATGAGGTGACATTCCCTTTTTCCATGCTGGTGCAGGTCAATGAGGATTTGATGAATCTACTTTGGCATTCACACTTGTGATTTATTATTCATTTAATTCTACTTTAGTCACTGCGATTTCTCTAACACACAAACACACACATACACACGTTTGATATAACACACAAGTCATCATTGAATTGTTCATCACAGAGCTGTGTATTGATTATATGGTCGGCCTTCACTACTGCAGAGGTTACTCTAATATGGCAAAAAAAAAAAAAAAAAACCTCCACTAAATACCTAACTGAATTGCCTTTTTGAAGGTTTTTAAACTAAACTGACTCCTCCAGTTGACAATTTGTTTCTACAAGAATTAGGCATTTTGCTTAAGATGGTAAATCAGCAAAATCACCTTAATAATAAAAACATCTACAAATCACCTGTTTTTAGATGAATAAAACCAATCTCTGTACTTGCAGGGAAGAATATAACGTACTTGGAGGTTTTTGGAACATGTGGTGAGATGGAGGACTGAGAGAGGTCAAAGATCTGGGACACCTGGACATAGAGCCGTTAATTGGGACTGACCTAGAAGAACCAGGACGTCAGGTCACTGCAGACCCATTGAACGTGTCAGAGAAACTCTATTCAGGGGCCAGTGTGGCATTATAGTGTGGAAGAACCACAGCATGACATAGATGCTACCAGGGGCAAGATGCATGAAAGTCCATATGGATTCATGACTGAAACTCTGTGTACACGCAGAGACGTAAATAAGCTATACATATGCCCGATTCTGGTTTTTCATTGTGGACGAGGGCACGTATGTGAGCTTCATTTCCACACCCACGGTGAGCCATGAATGGATAAGAAACAGCCTCACACAACCATTTGCATATCGAAAGTTGCCCGCTCCACCAGTCAATAGACCAGTCAATGAGGAATACAGCAAAGAAGTGCTATTTCACTAACTGTGTTGCATCTGCAATGTTCTCCAACAGAGCAGCTGTCATTAAGCACTGCTGTTTTTAAAAAAAAACATCATCACAGTACAATCTCAATCATTATATTATTATTAAATGCCAGAAGGATGATCAATGATTCATTCATAGTACTCGTGTTGAAATTGACTTTCTTCATAATTCAGGATACAATTAAATTATAATTAGGAGAGGGAGAAGACTCAAGGGGGAGGAAGATTGATAAAATCATAACTCATAAATAATTTAAAATTAAGTTTATAAATGTGCCTTTGATTGACATTTAACAGAACGCTGTGTAGGCTGCAATAATACCAGAATCAGTGAAAATGGCAACAATCTAAAACAATGTTACCGTTCCTGAACTTTTTTCCTTCACATTACCTCACCAGGAGCTATCTGAGCTAAAATCGTGTATGTGTGTGTTATGCACATCTTCACCACACATTCTTTCCTCATAAAACGTTGTTTGCACATACCCATTTTATAGTCTAAACCGCATGCAGGGGATAAAGTTCAATATTCACTCTATTTTAGCTCTGTTTTTGGTCTCCACCACCAACTTTGTTAGAAATGCTTTTGCAGTCATGAACTGCATTTACAATTAACAATATTCCAGACTGTTACTGTTATTCTGATTGAGTTTTTGATGTTCAAATTATTCCAGAAGTTTTTCTGTAATGATTTGTAATTTGGTGCATACATTTGGTCTAAAGCTGCAAGAGATTTCCTGTTTCCAGCCTCCAGAGTAAAAAAAAACCCGTAAAAAGCACATTGTTGCCCATCTGTGAAATACTGGACGTTCATCTGAAATGTGATTTCCCTTCTGCCACTTGTTCCCTCACTTCTTATCGACAGCTTTGACTTGTGCTGGCAGTTCCCTCCACGTGAAAATAATCAAACATCTCGCCTTACAGTCAGATTGGTGGAAATGCAGATGACAGTGAATGGTGGGAGGACTGTGACAGATGGGTGTAGGTGCAAGAAGAGAAGAAATACCCCAACCTAATAAGATAGGAAGAAAGCGAGTCAAGACCAGACAGTAAAAAACAATATATAACAAATCTCAACACTTTGATCTCTTCTGATTTTTTTATTTTATGATTTTTTCCATCACAAAGCCCAGAGGACTCTTTAAAAATCCAGTTAAGAGCTCTTAAGGCTTATTTATGAAAAATAATCTTGTACCCTTTATTTTTTGTCCTCTGTCCTCCTCCTCCTCTTTCTTTTTGCAACAGAGATGATTGCATTGTCCGATGTTGCCTCTGACTTGGGGTTCGGTCTGATAAATTACTCTGTCCATCACTGGAGGACGGGAGTAAAAGCGAGGCAGATAACCTGGTTGTCCATCATCCTTTGTCCAAGTGCAGAGAGGAGATTGGATATTGACCCGCGGTTGCCTTCTCCAAGCAGAGAGATATTTGAAGACTCTGTCGTGGAATGACACTATAGTCCCAATACTGAGTTTCTCCACATACACTTCTGACACTCTTTTCCAAGTGCATACTTTCCAACTTTAAACCCTTTTTCTGGTGATGCACAGCTCCAAAATGCAAAGTTTTGGATCACAACACCATTTAACGATTGTAGAAACTATTATTCTGTAGTTGAAGGTTAAATTTAAAGGTTTGTTGGCACTGTGAGTGGTAACACAGCCTTTGCATCTGATTGTAATGACACCTGATATCAGTGGAGCCCTGCTCTATGAAGTCTGACTGCTTTTTCTCTTACAGCTGTGAGAACAACTACAGCCAACCAAAGTCCTCACTTACAACCTGGCAGCTATTCAGACCTACATTCAGCTCTTCAAATCCATGCATGCCTGTTCCACATTATCCTACATTTACTCTTTTTGGGGAGGAAGCTGCCTCTTTGCACCATGCACCGTGCCTTGTTATTGTGCCTTTCACCCCCTACACCAATCTGTGTCTAATTCTTTTGTGTCTGTTCTTCACCTGTCCCGTCATTATAGACAGTCTCTGCACAGTGCCACCTGTCCGCGGCGAAAGTCCCTGCAGGGGCAAAGACGTCTGTATTTGGGGGAATATCCTGCACAGCTGAAGAGGAGGGGTTCCCGCTGGAGGCCGCACTCCCGCCGCACCACTGAGAAGGCTGGAAGGATGTGGTTGATCTCAGAGTCTACCACCTCACACTGCACCTCCAACCTGAGGGAAACAGAGGAGCAGAGGTCGGTATGCACCCTAAAATACCAGGTCACTGGGTTTATAGACAGGAAGAATGTCCTTTAAGGTTAACTCAGATAACACAAGTAATATAAGTTATTTTTATTTGACACAAGTAACAGGAGAGTGGAATTGGCATAACCTCAAAATAAATGTAGCAACTGGAAAAGAGAGAGATTTCATCACTTTCATCACACTACAGATGCCAATTTAAAAAGAGAACGACAAAATTTAGAGGAGAAGCGACAAGGAAGTTGGAAAGAACTGTGAGGCAGATATGAAAGTGTCAATGTGAGAAAGATAACTTGTGTCAGAGAACAGAACTGAGCTACGAGGAGGAGAAACAGAAACTGAGCGGCACTGTAAACCGAGACAGGCAGAAACCACAAAAGATACTCGGAGGATGAAACAAGAGCAAAGAAAAAGCTGAAAGCAGTCAGGAAGGAGATGTTTGGAGGAGAGACTCAAACACCAGCAGGCTTTCAGTCTCAGAGCTCCAGAAAGTTAAGTTTCTGGTGCAACTGCCTGAAGCTGGTACAGTAAACTAAATAAATACCTGGTGAGACTCACCTTGTGCTCAGTGTCAACTAAGATAAGAAAACGTATCTGTCCAGGCAGAGTAGGAACACAAGGTAGGTCTGTGTATTCTTTTTTGTGTGTAGATGAAGTATAACCACCAGGAATGTTTTAGATACATTTTTCTTTGAGGGGGATTTTCACTTTTGTGCTCAAAGACAAAAAAAAAATATCTGAAAAGGCTTGTTTGTCTCCAGCTCTGCTTTATATTCTATGCAGACATGTTTGATGGTGTTTGGACTACAGATGATATTCTTCAAGAGAAGCTCAGAGAGTGAGTACAGCAGCACAGAGAGAAAAGTTGTGAAAAGACGTCATCATTCTGTCTCGTCCCAGAAGTCGAAAGCCGACGACTGAGGATTGTTTCCGCATCAACATGTATTAACAAGTGGGATCCACTAGAAAAACACTATGCAAATGCTGTCCATTAATTGTTTAGTAGGACGTCCAGTCCTCATCGATATTGTGGCGTGTATCACGTAGCTCTCTGGTGTGAGCCGCTCAGCAATCAGTCATAGGAGCCATGAAGTTAGCAGAAAGAAATTGGCTTGAAATGCAACTTCAAAGTGTGTTTTAGGCTCTCCAATGAGCTACAATACAAGACAGGTGTTGTTGCACGTGTCACCCCAGTTGTTGTATCTACTTAATACAGGTGCACCTCAATATATTAGAATATCATAGAAAAGTTTATTTATGTCAGTAATTCAATTCAAAAAGTGGAAATAACACATTATATAGAGCCATTACACACAGAATGAAACATTTCATGTCTTAATTTATTTCATTTCTACTAATTATAATGATTATGGCTTACATTAAATTAATACCTAAATTCAATGTCTCAAATAAAATGAATGTTACAAAAGACAAATTTTATAAAGTATGTTTAATATGAAAATGTTGGCCTCTGAAAAGTATGTCCATCTATATGCACTCAATACTTGGTTGGGGCCATTTGTCTTCAACTACTGGAATTGGGCTTTTCCATGATATTCTAATTTATTGAGATGCACCTGTAATTAAAATGTTAATTATTCACTGTACAGCTACTAAACTATAACAAAAAAAATGGTTAAACTAAGATAAAAACTCTGTCCAGACTTAAAGTCAACCTAAATAAGATGAGGATGTGTAAATTAATATTTTTACATTTTGGGGAGAACTATCCCTTTACATATTGATTAATTAGTTGACAGAAATCCCTTTCATCAGTAGAAATGCTGTAGATGTGTTTCTTTGTATCCAAACCAGCAGCCAGTCAGGAGCAGAGAAGGGTTGTTGAGAGACACCAATTAAACTGTTAATTATTAACATTCCTAATCAACACATGATGTATTAAATGGTAAACGCAATCTTCTTGCCTCAGAAATAACTCTGTGAGGAAAATGAAGGAAGCTTATTGTTACTGAACTTTCCAATGAAGTTTGATTAACAGGCAGCAAGTATGCATCTCTCAGCCAGGTGTGCCCCTCCGTAACTCAGATGGACCTCAGGCTAACTTACCCATGCAGCGCCTCCTTGTTGTTGATGAAGCGAAAGTGAGCCGGCTCACAGATGAAACCATCGGAATGGCACGCCTCCACACAAGACTGGCCCTCTTGAGATACGAGCAGCCTGAGGGAGCTGAGAGGAGGCCAGGCAGGGGGAGCCGTCACATTGGACGCCCAGCCAAGAGCTGTGGAATTGGGCAGGGGCACAAACAAAGGTCCTGTAATCCTGCTGCCACCAGCAGACCCCTGTCTGGAGACGTTGGCTGGCATGAAGGCAGGCTCTGGGGCACAGAAGTCCTGGAGGTGAAAGATATGGTAACATTAGTTTTTCATATTATTGTGGTAGACAGTACAGCTACTAAACTATACAAACTATGTATTTTTTAAAAGATAAAGATAAAACTAAAATGCCCATAGTTCTAGTCAACCTAAACAAGATGAAGATGGGTAAAGGCATAAATATTTTTTTTTGTTTTACATCTTTGGTCACTGTCACTATAAATTTTGATTAATTAGTAGACAGAAATCCCTTTCAGCAGTAGAAATGCTGAAGTAGCATTTTTGTGTCCAAGCCAGCAGCCAGTGAGGAGCAGAGGAAGGTTGTTGAGAGACACCTCTGCAGTTTGTCTGACATCTAACGTGCCATTATTAAAAAAAACGTTCCTTCATTTTCGTCCTCCATCATCATCATGCCCACTCTTCCGCTCTCTCTCCTTATTCATGCCTCCTCATTAGTGTCAGGAGGCCTTCTGCTTTAGAGCCGGAGGGCAGATATGTGGTTTGTAATGAGAGTTAGCATGTAGATTAATCACAAGTCTACATATGTGGAGTACTGAGACACACACATACACACACAGAGATACACGATGTTCTGGGTGTTGAATGCACACTATAATGAAATATTGAGCAGAGTGGGGAGTTGGAGAGCTGCTGAACAGAGTGCATGAGAAAGGGAGGATCAGAGAGAGAGAGAGAGAGAGAGAGTCCGTGCATGTGTGTGTTTTGTTCATCGCTGTGTGTGTTGACGTGGGCTGAAACTCACCTGATGCTGTATGTAGGCATGCACTCTCTCCAGCATCCCCTCACAGGTGTACTCATAAGGCAGATATGGCTCAACCTGAGAATGACACACAGAAACACACCCCATTATTATTTCCAAAATTTGCACATTTAAAAAAAAACATTCTTTTTGTTGCCGTCACTTCATTGTTCACACTAATTGCAATAAACTGTCTTTTCTCCTTGTTCATTTCAGCAGATGAATGTTTCTATTGTCAGATTTCTGTGCAGCCTAATCACAGTGTGTCACTGCCTGGAAACTCATTAGGCTTTATTTGCATACCAATAGATCATCCCCTGCTGTGATGTGCTGGTTCTATAACTAAAGCACACTTTTGATTGCCCTAATTAGAGATGAGCTGGAAACACCATATAATATATGTTCCTTTGTGTCCTCACTAATACCATCATGGTCAATATATGCAAACAAACTGCAATTGCAGTACTCAGATTAATACAAATTTAAGTAGTTGATGTAAAAAACTGTTTCTATATTTTTGATATTCTCGTTGGAGATCAGCCACAATTTATAGAAATGTCAATTCAAGCTCCATAATTGGAGAAAAAGAAAGTGGAACAAAAGTGTGACAAACAGGAAGACATTTAAAAGCTAACAGGAGAGTTCGAAGTGGCTTGTCTTTATGCCCTAATGCAAAAGACCTGCCTTTGTAAATGATACACGACTCACTAAATTGCATTTCCAATCTGAAATCAAAGCAGTCTGATGTTCAACCATGTGTGAAATCAGACTTGGCCCATTTCAAGTGAAAATCACTGAGAAGCAAGTGTGCACGGATGATGCAATTTTAAAAAGTTATGCACACAGCAAATGTGATCAAAGCCTTATGTTAATCTACTTTGTAAGCCGGAGCAGGAAATAAACACGTGCATACGAGGGACGGACTCACAAGCTAAACAGAGTTCCTCATTTTCTTAATGTCACGTCTCTTTACTTAACCAGGCAAGGTGACTGAGAGCATGTTCTCATTTACAGGAGCAACCCTTAAGAGGAGTTTTTATATGTTTTAAACAATAGAGACAGCTGGCAAGTATAAGGAAGTGATGCATTAAAAAAAAACAAAGAAAAGCAGAAGTTTTCTCAAAAAATGTTTTAACTACCAAAGCTTTCACCTTTTATTAAAGGCCCCATATTGTAAACAGTGAGATTTCCATGTTTAATTATAAAGCTCAAGATCAAGGTGCTATATAAATACTGTGAAAGTATCAAAAAGCTCAATCCATGGTGAAATGTACACAGCGTGATTCAGAGACTGTTACTGTAAACCAGCTGTTTTGACTACTGTCAGTTTATGACGTCACAACTATACTACATATAGGTAGAAGGTGCCACCTACAGCCAATCCTTGGCTGCAATGAATGTGCAAAGATGGAGCAGGTCAGAGGGAAGGGCGGTGGAAGATTAAAGGACAGAGACAGTGACAGCAAGAAGGGAGGAAGGAAGGAAGGAAGATTAAAGGACAGAGACAGCATGACGGAATAGAGGAAGGAAGAAAGGGAGGAAGGAAGGAAGAAAGGGAGGAAGAAAGGAAGGAAGGAAGGAGGGAGGAAGGAAGGAAGGAAGGAAGGAAGGAAGGAAGGAAGGAAGGGAGGAAGGAAAGAAGATTAAAGGACAGAGACAGCATGACGGAATGGAGGAAGGAAGGGAGGGAGGAAGGGTGTGAGGGAGGAAGGAAGGGAGGGAGGGAGGAAGGAAGGAAGGAAGGAAGAATAAAGGACAGAGACAGTATGACGGAATAGAGGAAGGAAGGGAGGGAGGGAGGAAGAGAGGGAGGGAGGGAAGGAAGGAAGGAAGGAAGGAAGGAAGGAAGGAAAGAAAGAAAGAAAGAAAGAAAGAAAGAAAGAAAGAAAGAAAGGATTTATTGGAACATGAGGACTTGTCAGCCAGCCAGAGATTGCTTTGTCCTGCATGACTGAACATGAGGCTCTGTCATACGCACACAGACACACAGTGTGTGCATGTATGTGTGTGTGTGTGTGTCTTTAAGTCAGTGGCTGCAATGTGCGGGTAATACTTTGTGTGCTGATATACCTAATCTATGCAACGTCAGTATCTTTCAAATTGTGGTTATGCGTTTGTGTTTGGATAAATACACAGAGAAGAAAATTATCTGACTGTGTGTGTGTGTGTGCATTTGATGGGGCATGGTGCCTCCAGTGAAGGGTGAAGGGGTCCATCAGCCCTCTCTCAGCGGTCTGACAGTGCAGACGGAGAGTCGTCAGCCAGGACTGCTGAACTGTAGCTTGTCTGACAACACAGACAAGACGCAGCGATGAGAACACACACACACACACACACACACACACACACACACACACACACACACACACACACACACACACACACACACACAGTCACACAGCCATCACTACAGATATCACCTTTCCTCTAATCTCCATGCACTCTTATGGTAATCTGCTAAAGGCACAAACTATCTCGGAACATTTAATGGATCATGCAGGCAGCTGTCCTCCACATGATCCCTCAGTGCCATTCAAGCAGTTGGAATTGATGCTTTGTTGGAGCGTTAAGGAAGATTATTTTTGCAAAATACAATATGCAATTAACTACAGGAGATGGCTGAAATGGGAAGAAATAATGCAGAATCAAAGCTTCATGCCATTTGGCAGCAACATCATGATTTATTTAGTTGTAAACATCACAGAAAAGCTGCTGTCAATGTGTCTCAAATACGTTTTGTGTTTGTATAACACAAGGCACCATTTGTTTTTGTTGCAGTATCTAATTCAAAGTGTGAATGTCATGCAATTAATGCACCAATAATCTTAACTTTTTGTACCTCATTTTAAATATAAAAGGTTCAGGCTATGTGACTGGTTGGCACTCTAAAGTCTTCTATTTTAATGACAACAGAAAGCTTTCGAGACCATGTGGACATTTAGTCGATCTGGGCCTCAGTCTCCCCCTCAATCTTTCTGTTTCTCTGTCTGTATGTTCACCTCTCTCTCTCTATTCTTTTCCCATTTCTCCCCCCTTTGCCGGGCTTTCCAGAAAGATTTAATCTCCCTGGTTGACTCCTTAATTAACCTCTCTCCCACTCTTGGCAGTTCCGACCATCCTCATATTCTCTGTCAGCCCACATTTCCTGCGAGGAAAAGTTCAGCACTCTGCAATATCAGACTGCTACCTACATACTGGCGCATTGCTCCATGAGTGCCACTGTGCTGCTGTATTCAAATTTTAAAATGGTTTATTAAGCTCACAGAGGCAGCAAGAGGTCCAGTACTCTTTACTGCAACAACATCACAGCTTTCTAATGGCGAATGCAAACACAAAACATAAACATTGGAAAACAGAACAAGGACATCTGATAATCTAACCTCACTCACTAACAGAATAGAGCGATTCAATATCAAGACTCTGATGTCACAAATTTGAATTATTTTTTAAATTATAGTTCTTATCTTATTTCATGCCAAACAGATTCACATCAGGGAGCTGATAAGATCCAAGCTCGCCCCTCAGTATTCATATTCAAATCAACAAGGATGATTTAATAAGATATTAGAGCAGAACATCTCTTCACATTCATGATACAGATGACTGATTTGACTGAAGGAGAATGGATTGGTAGAAAAGGCTTTTCAGTTTCAATTTCATTGCCCGACAGCTTAGCTGCATCAAAAACAATTGAAAGTATTGGCATGCAATGGATGCACACGACTCATTTTCTGTCCTTATAGCACACAGTGTGTAGGAGTACCTTGGTCCTCATGATTTCCCTGATGGCAGAGTCGAACTCCAGGGAGTTGTTGTAGTCCACCGTCATGACGTGAGGTCTGCCGATGTACTGCTCTGCATACGGGTGCTGGGAGGACACCTACAGAAAACACATACATAGGACACAGAGTAAGAGTGCTATGTGTCTAATAAATATCTTAAAGGTTCATTGCAGGGAGTTAGATTCTCCTGCTTATTTGTTAAAGGGATAGTTTGGATTTATTGAAGTGGGGTTGTATGAGGTGCTTATCCATTGTCAGTGTATGACCTACAGTAGCTGGCAGTTGGCAGGGGATCCAACGCAGAAGCTAAGCAATGTACTGAGTAGCAAAATGTATTTTAGTCACATAAAAAACAAAACAAAACAAAGAAGCATTAGTTGAAGTGTACACTATACTTGAAATATTTTCAAAGCTTTACCTTTCTGTCGGAGCACTTTCTGAAGAAGCTGTTAGCTATATACTTTCTTCAAAGCCACCAGGCTACTTTGAAGAAAACAGTTACTTTACCTTTCAGAATACAGGAATTGCAGGTCTACCGCTGCCTTGATCAGTTTGTTTGTCTTATTGTTTGATTTTGGTGTTTTAAAGGGTTAGTTCAGACTCACTAAAGTCAGTAGCAGAAAGTAACTAAGTGATCAAAGCAGTGTTTGACCAACAACGTAAAATAACTGTTTTTATCAATGCAGTCTGGTGTGGCTTTGAAAAGAGAATCGATAATTGCTGCAGTCCCCACACGTTCAACTTAAACAAGGCTTTCTGACAGCAAGCAGTGAAAATATTCTAAATATAGAGTACGCTTGAATGGTTTGCTTCTCCAAACCTGGAGCTTGGGGGTGGGGGGGCTTTAGGATATGCTGAAAAAATAAAAAAATCCCCCATTGAACAAGACAATATTTAAATTCTGATGCCAAAATTGTGATTGACATCCCCTCAAAACCCTGGAAAGCCACTAATTAAGTATTTCCAACTTCCAATTTTAGGGAAAACCCTGTTTTATTAAAAAAACTACAACTCCCTAGACCTCTCTTCAGTACTTATGTCAACATCAGCACCATTGTTGTAGTTCTTCCGTTTTAGGGTTGTGAACACCTAATGGAATGGAGCCCGAGGCATTTACAGTGAAGCGCGATTCAATGAGATCGCAAAACACATCCGGTAGATTACGAAACAAAACAGCGGACAAACGTAGATCGTAACTCATAGATCGTAAGTCGTCACTTTGTCAACAGTAGTGTCTCCTGCTGCAACAGAAAAATATGTTGATCAGCAAATCAACCTCAGGCACAAGGCATGTAATGGGCAAAGGTTTGATCCGTTAAATACACCGAGGATCAGGGAGATTTCAAAATAAAACACAGCGGATCGTCTTTTTCTGGCGAGATCTTAGCCACAAAGTGATTATGTACATTCACCGAGTTAATATTTAGAAAATAAAACATATATTTCTTGCTAGAAATGTAATCAAAATTCATTTTTATGCAGAAACAAAGTCAAAATATTGATTTTTTTTCACTAAAAATGATAGAACTGTCCGCCATGTTTTTTGTTCTGACCGCCGGAATAATGAAAGTCACGTGACTTGGACACGAACAAATAGGAAAAAATATCAATGGGATAGCTATGGGATTTGACTGTCATTAACCTGCATTGTAGCGAAATCCGTGTCAGTTTCATGGAAATTTGAGTGATTCCGTGGCTATTTCACGGATTTCTGTGAGACCATGTTGCTTCTGTAGGTAATACACTGACTATGGATAGGTCCCTCATAAAACCTCCCTGCTGTCCCTTTAACCTTTACTTACAGTAATGAGGATGCTGTCATTAATGATGTAGTCTTTTATTTTGGGGATTTGACTGTATTAACCATTTTACATATTTAGTAATAAAAACATTTTATGTTTGTCTAATTTAATACATTTAGAGCAGAGCTAGCAGGAACATTTTGAAGATGTTCTTCTCAGGGCTGAACTGGTCCAGCAAATGTACTGCAAGAATTTAAAAAAGTTGTGTGGACAATCATTATTAACAACATAAATCATGTTGTACCAGGAACGCCATGTTCCAGCCTCCTATCAAGTGCTAACACGTGCTGTCTGCAACTTCAGTTGGTGCCAGTTCTTTTAAAAGATCTACTGATGAATAAGGTTACTTGGCACTTGACTAGAAGTGAAAACCGCAGTGGCCAAATTATTCTCATCAGTGACTAATGGTGTGAGAGTTATGAACATAATGAGCTTACCTCTCTAGAAGTGGGCTTGCCTCTGAAAAACTCATGATTGAGCGAGCTGTGAGGCGGCTGGAACTTGGGCTGCAGGAAGATGCAGCCATTGGCTATTGCTTCCAGAGGGGCGGGGCCTTCATATGGGAAACCAAAGCCAATGAAGAGCTAAAAAAAACGATCAGGAATGTTATTATACAATTATGGTAATCAGCTCCGATATGTTTATAGATTAACATTGTGATGTGTTATGCGTGTATACCAAAATCAGTTACTTGAAAAATGTGAATGTGCAGTTAAAGACAAAATTGAAGCTGCAGAATAGCACCAGCAGAGAGAATTCAGCGGATCAAGTTTGTACTGTATGTAGGTTATCTTGCCTTGGCCTTGCGCAGCAGTTGCTGCAGCTCATGCTGGGGCAGCAGGCCATGGTTCTTCACGAAGGCTGGGACCTCCGGAGGTCTCTGGGTCTCATAGTACACTGTGCCGTGGACCTCCATGTACCTGTGGAGAATCTGCAGGAAACCTTCCTTACCCTGCTGGGAGAGGACGGAAAAAAGATGGGTTGGTGAGATTGAGGGCGAAAGGTGAAGAGAGGAGGGTGTATGGAAAAGGTGTTTGTTGAAAAAAAGAACAGGGGAGAAGGGAATATGATTAAAGAAACTGTGTTCAAGTAAAGTGTGCTGTGTTTGCTTCGTCGCTGATCTTTGTGTGAGCTGTCAGCTGTCAGTGTGCCGAGCTGTCAGACTGTTTGTGCAGTGCAATGTATCCATGTTTGTCTTCAAATTTAAGACTGCATACGTGATGAATATATTTTAAAATTTTAACACTAGCATTTTCAGGTCATCCTCTTAAAGATGTCTCCGCTCAATTAGACTCGACACCTCGCAGTTTATCAGATATCAGACATTTGTGCGAAATGTTGTCATAATTAGCATTGTTATGAATTTTTGAATTACGGCCCAAAACTGTTTTTGTGAGCTCACAATGACCTTTTGCCACCAAAATCTAATCTAATTCATCCTCAGCTGAAGTGGTTGCTTGTGCCAAATTTAAAGAAATAACCTTGTGGCCTTTAAGAGCCTTTGCATTCATGGGAATGGGACCTTTTTTAACGTATTGTACACACTTATGGATGTATAAAATGCAAAAGGAAACAGCAAAACACTTAGAGACTTCATGTTCCTTCCTCTTCACTTGGAAAACAACTGCTCAGTCTCAGCAGGATACATTTCTATTCTCTCACTTCATGTTCTTCATCGTAGCTTTTATTGTATTTCAATATACCGAAACTCATAATTCAGTTGTTCTGTTTTACTGTTTTCAGTTCTCTTCTGTGAAAAGGGCTCAGAAAGCGTAATCATAGAAAGTTAAAAAAAGAACAAGTTCTCCATCAGGAACGGCAGAAGAGGTCGTGTGTCAGTACCACAAATTATGGCACGTAAGCACGTATCGCGAGCGGCGCGTTCTAAAAATAGCACACATGTACAGCCCGCAGTTGTAAATAAAGGCTGCAGTTTCTGTGGATTTATGTTGTGAAACCACTGACCTTAGGTTTAGGACAAAAAACGTCTGGTAAGGCGTTATAAAAGACAGTTTAAACAGTCACATAAACAACGTAACTTAAGTTAAAAATGTTTTACTTTTGATTTCACAAAGGACGCGAACCCTGCTCTCCTGGGTGAAAGTCCGCTGCTTGTTCATCCACCACCCCAACCTCCAACTAATTGCTGGAATCCGCCCTTTTAAACTTCACTTGGCTGTCAAACACTACTATGTCAGCAAGATGGCGGCAGGTGGATTACAGTAGGCGAAATAGGCGAGACATAGCTTGTTTTTCGATGCCTGTACACCTATATTACTGTTTTTAAGTGTGTTTGGATGTAGCCTACGTATGTTTTTATGTATTTTTGTATGCATTTAGAAGTCCTTTTCCATCCACAGTAAGAGTGTGTGTGTGTGTGTGTGTATGTGCTTGTGTGTATGTGTGTGTATGTATGTATGTATGTATGTATGACATTCCTACCACAAAACAAGTCCTAAAGATATAGACTTCAGTGTTGCCTTTCACATGGGTTATATTGGCCTTGAGATGCAGAATCTGGTTTAAAGCCTTGGTATTAAAAGTAAGAGAATATCATCCATTCGTGAAATCAACAGGCTATTTACTAAAATAAAAAAATAATAGAAAAATGAAATGTCATTGAACTCAGTCGCAGCGTTCAGCAGATAGGTTTCTCATTTACAAACTGATTGTGCCAGGGCTCGTGTGTGGGAGTGAGAGGTGTGATAAAGGCATTACTCGCACTTACTTGTAGCTCTGCATTCATCTCTGCTTTAGTATCAGTCATTAAATTTTGTGAGAGGAGAGAGATCCAGAGATGCACACTGTCTAAGTCAAGGTTGTACATGATGATAGGCAGAACAGAAATCAACCAGCATCAGTTAACAGCCGAAACTAAAATCATGTGAATGGAGCGTAACCCTGGTCCCGAGTATTGACTGGCTGTCTGGTGTTGAAGAGCTTACTGTATCCCTGCTCTGTGGTGTGGCCCCCCGCACCCGTAATTGGAGGCTGTAGCGATCGATAGCTTCCTCTGTGAGGATTTTCCCAGCCAATTAGAAGATTAGTTCAAGCGCTAAGTGCAGCAGACAACATGAATTAACAGAAGGAGAAACACGGGTGTGGAAGAGTGCAGTGCCATAACCTGCACCAACAGCTCTCTCTGTCTCTCTCTGTGTCTCTAATGCAAGCTAACTCTCTCAACATGCATCGGATTAGGACTGCTAATAAGTATGTTCTGCTGTGCTGGTTTTTATCCCTCATCTCATTTCATGTTATGTAGATTTAAGAAAATGTCTGCAGGATATTAACATGTTGACTTCAATTTTCAAAGCATGTCAGATGGGTGCAAAAACAAAAACAAAGTCCTTAACACCTTTTAACATTGATATTTTTAATGTGATTGTTACATTTGTAATTTTAATATTTATCTGCTGGTTTATAATTGAAAAGTGTTTTGGGGGCTTTTGTTGCATGATTATTATGTACTTTAAAAAAATAATCCATTGATTAAATGAATGCCTTAATACATTTCGCAAAAAATCACAGAGCAAAATTAATTTCCAGCAATCAGCTCGTGAAAAAAAAAAGCTTTAACTAGTTTCTTGCACGCCACGTTCTGGCCTCTGTTGTGGCTCAAAAATGTTTTTTAATTGGAGCATCTGCAGATTAATTCCATAGCTGGTATGTTATGAACCACTAAAGTCAGGCACAATACGAGTAATAAATCCCCGTTTTTGTTATCTCCACTGCCATCTTGACTTAAAGTGAGCCGATAGGGGCAATAAGTGAGATTCTTTTTTGAAAGGGGAGAGGGAGACACGTGGGAGAGATCAGCACTCCACCGAGTGCACTTTTCTAGTTTATAAAGAAAACAACAGCAGATTGACCACACTAGACACCACGGGTCCTTGATTTCAGACAGAGGTAGACAAAAGCAAGCTTTCATTTGTAGCAGACAAGAACAAAACAATAAAATCATAGTTAGAAATAAGGTGAGAGCCACTCGAGAAGACCTACAAATGCTGCATTGGCCACATTTGCCAAGGCTTGTTCGCAGTTATAAGAAAATTAATCATTGTATTGCAATGCAAACTCTACATCCTTGAAATGACTGTCAGTCCTTGTGCCTTCTGACAAGTAAGAGGATAAGAAGATAATCACTGTAATACATAGAACTCTTCTCTCGGTTCTCTGTGAATGCTGCTGTGTGTTTGAGTGCACTTGTGACAAGCAGCTTCTCATAAATCACTTTTCTGGATTCAACCCTGACAATAATTGTGTTTTTCTAAAGGCATGTGTGTATTCCTTGACATGTTAACAGCTCAGAGTCCCTTTTTGCACATGAGAAGGCTGTGAGATGTCCTTAAGGGGACAGGGCCACATATACGACCGTGCACAGATAACTTAACTTATTTCATGCTCAAATGCATGTATAACAGTATAAATAGGAATACAAAAGGTTTGAAGCAAATAAAAAATAACCACTGACTGTGATTTCTTATTTTTTCAGTGCAAACAGACCAACATTAATTGCAAGAAGTAATTTTGTGCATTTTTACACTGCACTTTTAAGATTTCATGCTCAAATGCATGTAGTTGTACTGAGGGCCACTTCAAGTAAGGGTGCGGGCCCCCGGGCCTCCAGCTGCCCATCCCTGCCCTAGACCAAATATACATATTTTCCCTCTAACCTGTAATTATATTTATTTATCTAGACTGTTTGGATGCGAGTTGCCGACTGCTGGAGATATTGCCAGTTAAGATGTCTGCCTTTTCTTAAATATATATGACACTTTAAAGCACAAAGAAATGCATTTGAAAAAACTCAACAGCAATGTCTCCTTACAGAACTCAAGATTAAAGTCTGCAAACCTTGTTGTGAGTAGTTTTATGTTGGAGCTGTGATAGAAAGAAAATAGTTTGGGGGTAAATTGTTCCTTCAAGAAGAATATGTGGTAAAAGTAACTCTTACCTGAAGCTGATGAGCATCCAGTCAGATTCACCACAAAAGAAAGAAAGACAGACAGACAGACAGACAGACAGACAGACAGACAGAAAAAAGAGAGATATATCAGATAAAAATGTTCATAAAGAATACAACAATGGTGAACAAACAAAGAAGCGAGAGCAGACAATAATTACACATTACTGTACATTGTCTGCCTTTTCACAAGGCTTTTGTTCATAAGGTTATTCCGCTTTTACACCATTGACTTCTCCCGTTTGTGCTCGTCTCTTCTACAAGCCACAACTATAAAGAAAGCCAGGGAATTGCACAGACACACAGTGAAAAGTACTGGCAGCAAACAACATCTTTGTAATAATTTTAACAACGGAGGCACAACTGTGCCGCTCTACAGTATGGAGAGAAACAAGCAGGCAGCTTTTGAGGAGAAAATTGCCTGTAAATTAAAGCTGTACAATTGTGTATATAGAGCCGCATGAAGCTGAGCTGTAATGGTGCAAACAGCAGGGGTGTGCAAAATGCTGTCATTGGATTTTTCTGTTAACAGTGCAGTATATTGTGGAGGGTATTGTGTGTGAGTGAGAGAGTGTGCATGTATCAGCACTGAAAGAGACTGCTGTTTGAGGAATTCACAATGAACCTGTTTTTTTGCGTGTATATATCTGTTCATTTGTGAGATGTTTATGCATGCAGCAGTTGTAAAACATGCATGAACATTCATGTATATGTGCATGCTTACAAGTGTGTAGATTTCCATGGCTGCCTACATATGTATTTTCTGTATATGCTTCGTGCCATGCAGCAATTAATTTGCTTTGAACATTGAAACACTGAACAGTCATTTGTTGTGTCTACCTTCCACATGCTGGCCTCCTTCCCGTACACGACGGCCATGTTGTTGACTTTGTTCTGCTGGATGCTCCTCTTCTCCGTCTCGTTCAGTTCCTCCGAAACGAAGCCCATGAATGAGTTGTCTGGTGTGTGAGCTGAATGTGTGTGTGTGTGTGTGTGTGTGTGTGTGAATAGTAAGGTGAGGCAGGGTAGCAGTCAAAAGAGAAAGTAATACAGAAAGAGAGAAAGAAAGTTTCATTGTTAGAGAGATGCAGCGAAGAAAGACAGAAAAAGAGCACTACATCTTCGTTTGCTTCAGCTCAGCGGCTGAGTCAGTGTGATTATTGCCTCCCTAAGTGTTATAAACAGTGATGGTCTTGCTGTTAAGGGCCGACTATAGCTGAAAGAGCATGACATTGTTAGAAAGTGAATATAAGCGCAGGAGAGAGTAAAGTAGTCAGTGTTTCTGTCAGGAGGAGTGAGGAGACAGACAGCAGCGAGGGCTTTGAAAACAGCAGATCAGACATATTGTGTAGCATGAAACGGGAAAAGAGAAGAAAACGTGATGAAGAACAGATATGGCTTGAAGCGGTGTCATGGCTGAAAATAGCTGCATTAGACACATTTACTCCAAATTCATGTGAACAAGCAGCCAGACCTGTCAAAGAAAGTGAAAACACTGTCAAAACTGGTGACAGATCTGTGTGTGTGTGTGTGTGTGTGTGTGTGAGGGAGAGAGATTTAATTTTCATGTTTTGAAGTTATAAAATATAAATTCTTGTGTTTTAAAAGACACAAGATATGATACCAAAGTTAAAAAAGTGCAAATCATATTTAAAATGTGAGGTGTATATCAATAATATTTATTTTGCAACATACTGACAGTATGTGTAGTATATTACAGAAGATGTAAAAGAAAAAGATGTTTGTTCTTTAAGTTTTTTTCTTACGGAACATGGTCATGTACTGCCTGGCGTTGAGGTTCCAGTAGCCCCAGTTGGTCCGATAACCGTGCAGCGTGGCATATTCCTCATGATTGTAAGCGGGCTCCGTCCCGAATGTGTCAATCACTCGGATGTGACATCTGTAAAGAAACAGCACAAACACTTCAAACTATGTTCCTCACATAAAACATCAGGGATGGATTTTTTTTTTTACAGGTTTTTAATCATATGTTATTACAGCACATTTGATTCATTTGGCTGTGGCTCATTTGGTAGAGTGGTCACCAATTAATCGGAATGTCAATACTGAACCTAAATAGCTCCCGATGCTGCATTCATCGGCGTGTGAATGAATTCCCAATGGTGGCAGGTGGCACCAGTGTGCCCTGGTAGCCTCGGCCACCAGTATGAATGTGTGTGTGAACGGATGAATGTGCGCAGTCTGTAGTGTAAAGCGCTTTGGATAAAAACGCTATATAAGTGCAGTCCATTTACCATTCAGTGATGCAGTTAAGCACTGTGATGGTATTAAAATTTAAATAAAACACAAATTAAACCTGTACTCTAGCATCATTTAGCACTATATTAAAACACACACCAGTTGTGTGTGTTTTAAGACAAAGTTAGAATTGTGACATAAGCAATAAACAAAACAATAAAACCATACGCACTTACAATGATATTTTATTTGCTTGCAAGAACATTATTACTAGCGTTTATATTGTATACAGCTTATAAATGCTAAATGGAGCTTGTTGCCATTTGTTTTGTGTTGACACACACTATATGGAACCACATGGCTGAAAATGATGCCTTTCATCTTTTATACTTATATTTACTTAATTCATCAAAAATATTTAGGCCATCACTTTGTGGGTCTTGTGGTCACTGTATCATGTCTCATTTTCCATGAAATTTGTTCACATGCTGCATTAACTGTGATTTCATTAATAATAAACACGTTTCCAGGTGCAGCTAAAAAAATAAGAAAACTTGTATGTGCATTGCAGCAATATAATTTCTCTTCTGAACTTGGTGACCTCAGACAAATCTGAGCTCTGCCTCACTTGCAGGATATGCATGGACGGTTGTGCCAGGCGCTGACTAAATTACACGCTAGGTTTACACAGATTGTGAGCAAAAACTGAATGCAATGCGCAGCAGAAACCTGTCTTTCACTTTAAAGTTAGTAAACCTGGCCCTATGTGGTATAAATCATTCTGTTTCCAGCTTTGACAAGAGGCTTAATGAGTGCAAACTACTAACAGCACAATATGGTAACATTATTTTGCACAACAGCACAAATAATAGTCCATATCTGCAGGTTTGCCAGTAAAGAAGAAAATTCTATTGAGTAGAAGCCAAAAACGAATAAAAGCAACCTGCAGTTTTTACTGGAAGTTGCCAAGTGCAGTTGTGGGAGGTTTGACGTGAAAATGACAAGAATATATAAAAAAGGAATCACTTTGAGGTTTGGAGGTTGGAGCTGTGATAGGACACTGATAGGGTTTCCAGGTGAACGCTTAGTAGCACAGCACTAAAGCACTGAGGCTGTACACCAGGGCACATGACACACAGACACACACAGAGACACACACACAGACACACACAGACACAGAGAGAGACAGAGACACACAAAGACACACACAGACACACACACACACACACACACACACAACACACACACACACACACACACACACCTTTCTATGCCCTTGTCTGTACCAGTGAGCGTTCAATCTGGCCAGTCTGTTAGCTCAGGGGGATTAACAAGAGCTAAAGGTGCCAGAGTCCACTTCCTCAGCTCTGGTACTCTTCCCTGGCAGATAACTGTATGTCTCTGTACGACATTCTTCATTATAAAGGCACTTAACTGTCCTCTGGCACACCACTGGTCCATTTTCACATTCTTTTATATTCAGATATCTTGAATAAGTGGTTTTCTCTGCATTGACTTCCACTAGATTTCATTATCGAAAGGGTTTTGGTTTCTGTTAGAGCGATTATGTGTGAGCAGGTAAATGATGTGTGTGGAAAGTAAAATAGTGAAATCTAAGAAACCATTGGCCATGCAGATATCTGTCTACAGAGGTTATCCGAATGTTGTCTGGACCTAAAACACCTACAGAAAGTATTGATGAGGATGTTGATCGGACTGTAAACAATGACTGGTGCAGGGAAGAGGAAATCTTGGCCCACATCTGTTATCTCTTATCTGTATATCCGCTGGCTAAACCAGAACTCTCACAATATTGGCAGTTGCCCCCAGAGACTTAATGACTATCAGGCTGATGTATTCTGAGATTGTCATTTCTTTGTAGCGCTTTCCCTCAACTATCTTGTATTTAAGTACACAATTTCCATTTTTTCTTTCAGTTACTTTTCAGAAACATGAAGTTATTGCTTTCAAATATGTAAATGAAACAGATCATTGATGTCTTTGATAAACAAGTATTTTCAAAGATAGGTTCAGCAGTAATGACTGTACATGCAAGAGTCTTACTAACTGTCAAAGCATTCAGCTTCCTCTGTCACATGACCTTTGCCTTTCACATCAGAGCGAACCCTCGAGAGATGTTGATCACACAGATTTGCAGCCACATCTTTACACAAATACAACATGTCTTGCTGTTATTCTGTTTCATGGCTCGTTGAAGCTGCACACAGTTAGTTTCCCTGTGTGTTCAATGATGAACTGTGTAGAACTGGTGTTATTGGTGAGTTCAGGGGAAAAAAGCCAGTGGACTTTGATTCTTATGCAAACTGGTCAGGGGTGGAAAAAGTTGACAAATAAAAGAACAACTGTAACAAGGTCATTTGAATTGTAGCTGTCGTCTTAAGTGAGCTTGGCATTTTGCCCCTACTCAAATGAAGCAGAGCTACTGCCACAAGAGTTCCGTTTAGTTAACTTACATCATAAAAAACATTTTAGCTAATTGTCCACACGGTTGTCCCATGAATTAGTCTTTTGTTCCAAAACAAATCCAAAAGCTAATTGTTTAATTACGTTGTGCTTTTAACAGTATTAGCCTTGCAAATATAATCCTAGCATTGAGCAAATAGAACCATCAGAGTAAAACGTTAATGTTAAGTTAGTTGGCAGTTTGGCTGAGGACCTCAACTTATGTTGTAATTGTCGTCAAAATGGTAGCATTACCAACATTCATTAACATTATACAGGTGGAACTGGAAAAAAAGTATGCAAGCTACAACATTAGACTTAAAAAAAATGTTAACATCAATCCTGGTAGAACCTCCTATCACATGAAATCAACGTTTCTGTTGGCTCTACATGACAGTCTGGTCTTTCACTCATTCCACTTTATTTCAAGAAATACTGAACCAACCAGAGACAACGCCATTACTGATAACATTCACGACCAATCAGGTACTGCGTTTTCGATGATGTGAAATACAGGCTGCTGGGGGAACAAGCACCAGCGCTGTTGTGAATACAGGAAAAGCAGCCCATAGTTGCAGTTATTGCTGAAATAGGTGCAATTATAGTGGTTGCCCACTGATGGTAAATGGAGTGCACTTATATAGCGCTTTTACCTAAAGCGCTTTACATTACGCTCATTCACCCGTTCACATACACATTCACACTGGTGGCCATTTAGGGTTCAGTGTCTTGCCCAAGGATACTTCGACATGTAGGCTGCATGGTCTGGGATCGAAACACCAACCTTCCGATCAGGATGCAACCTCTCTACCAACTGAGCCACAGCCGCCCAACTGAGCCACAGCCGCTCGATGGGAAGGTTGGTGGTTTGATCCTTGACCATGGCGGCCTACTTGAGCAAGATACTGAACCCCAAATTGTTCCACATGCTGCGTCATTGTAGAATGAATGGTTATTTACTGATGGTGGCAGGTGGCACCATGTAGGGTAGCCACCAGTGTATGAATGGATGAATGCTAATCTGTAATGTAAAAGCGCTTTGAGTTGTTACTATGACTAGAAAAGCAATATACAAGTGCAGTACATTTACAACTCCAGTTTGTCGCAGAGATGTTTTTGCAGCTCTACCAACTGGATTTGGCATGACCCATCCTCCGCCACCTCTGCCTTCACCTACCTCCCATGTATCCACTGAGCACCGTGTACCGTGATGATGCACTCGCCCAGCTCCCGCCTTCTGAAAGCATTATAACATCCTTGCAGACCCAGACCCCTCGTCTCTGTTATAACCTGACACCTATAGATTTTTTCTTTATTATATTCCTGTATGAGAGCTGAAATATCTGGATGAGATGTTGTGTTTTCTACATTTAAGCACTTATCCCCTCCAATGAGCAATGTCATCAACAGTGGCTCTCTAAGGAGCTCCTCTACTTATGTATTGCTAGTCTTGTGTCTCACCCACTTACTAACAAGATCAGAACTGCTGCTCTCTAACCTTCGATGTTCACAATTTCCGAGTACGGCGTTTAGCTTTGCATTCAGGCATCCGCCGCACTTAAAGACAGGGTCCTTGGGTGATTGTATATTTTCAAGACATGGCAGGAAGGAGGCTTTAACGCAGAGAAGAAAAACTATTTCTCTGATGGCGTTCCTGTCTTGATAGAGACAAGGTGACACCCCAATCTTGTTTGACACTTCTAAGATATTTTCAACCAACAAACAGTGATATATCTCACAAAGGAGCTTATAAAAACTGGCTTATCTGCAAGACACAGGGGGAAAAAACCCATGCACCTATCTGTACAGCCTTGTTTTGAGGCACTAAGAAAGACATTCTGTGGAAAATGTTGTCTGTCTATTTGTAAGGGTCACAGAGAGCTGACAATGAATTATTAATAATAGATGTTAGTTTCACTTGTCTCTGCCATGTCTCCCTTCCTCCCCTTTTCCAACCTGAGCTATCACATATCGCCAGCTCTGAAATGGTGAAAATGTTTCTGCCCATAGATAAGAGGTCCCTGATGGGAGGGAAAAAAAGAAGGAGGAGAGGAAGAGGGGATGAGCGGAGGAGTAGCTGAGCTGAATATCTATCAGGAGATCAGAGTATGGGGCTAATCTGGGTTAAACGGCTGCTCAGCAAGACTCAACAGTCCTCCGGGGTGAAGGCAATATGGCAGGGTAGTGTGTTGTCACAGTTTCAGCTTTGGCTCAAGGGGAGTAAGACAAATCAAGATCAGACTGGACAACAAGACACTGTAATTTTAAGCTGTTTAAAAAAAAAAAAAAGTATTACACTTTACACAGCCCAATAAGAAGTAAGCCTTTTCCAACAATCGTTTTTTCAGATAACCATGCCTGTCAGCAGAGCATCCGTCACACGCCAACATCAGTGTGCCACACCTAACACAGCAGTGTGACATGCAAGATAATCCTTTACTGCCGGAGTGAAAGCATTGCACTGCAGCGTTATCGGCTGATGGCGCCGGTTTACTGCCGTCAGTCCAGTAGCCTCTGTCCGTCTCTTTCCATCTCCGTCTTTCTTTTTTCTCTTGTTTGCTTAACTGCTGAGGAAAAAAGCAGTTGCAACCTTAGAGACAGAGACTGATAAATCACGCAGAGTTTTTAGACACAAGTTCTTCTAACATGACACCCCAATGTTTGCTCATACTGATGACACGCATGATGAAATTAAGATTCAGCTGTCCCTGTTTATTGATATGGTTATTATGTAATGTAATGATGATTTAAAGGAACTTCTAGGAGATTTAGAAAGATTTAAACCAGATCATAGATCCAACCGTAATTCAACAAGTATATTACTCTTTAGTTTTAATCTGTGTATCAATACACTAACATCATAAATGATACACCGGTGACATGAGTAGTACACTCCATCTCCGGTCCACTGAGGCTAGGCTCCCCCGCCCTACCAGGACTAAAGACGGCACCTGGGGTGACAGAGCCTCTCCATTGCTGCTCCCACCATTTGGAACTCACAAATCACCCAAAAATCACCCAAAAATCATCCCAGACTCCCCCTCACTCTCAATCTTCAAGAAATCCCTCAAAACTATTCAAATCTGCCTAAAACCACTGACAAACTCTATTATTAGTCTCCCTTTTTTGGACTAATTAATTTGTATACTGCTCTTTTTTGTTTTGTGGTTCATGTAAAGTGTGTCATTATTATTATTATTATTTACAAACATAGCTGTAAATAGGCTGGCAATTGCTGATCTAAGTACAATCCAGTGTGCATAAGTAGCGAGCTACAACCCCAATTCCAAAAAAGTTGGGACACTATGAAAACGTAATAATAGAACGCAATTTGTGACCTACATTTAATTGAATACTGTTCAAATCACAAGATATGTAATGCTGAAACTGGGAAATGTTTATGTAAATATATACACTCACTCTGAATTTTACACAGAGTCCCAACTGTTTTGGGATTGGGGTTGTTTTAATAATTTGATACTTTGTCACCATCCGCCCCATGTGGCTAGTATTGTTTACACCTTGTGTGTGTGTGTGTTATCATGGTAAAATGTGGTCCTTCAGACATGTAATTTAGTGGGGAAAAACACAGAAGCACTACTTTTTGAAGACTTTTAACACTTGGTAACTCACACTAATACGTGAACTGTCCCTTGAACTGACACTGAAATATGTCCCATTGCACAGTGTACCTGTATCTTAGTGACTCCTTTCTTTCAAAGTGCAGTGATGCGTACAATACTCATGTAATCCATCCGTCATTTATCCCCCATTACTTTAGCAGATGCTGTGGCTTACCCACTATGCTATTCTCATTAGTCTTAGACTTTGTAAAGCAGAACTAGTTGAGCATACTAAATACGAAGTGCAGACATGGTGTTTTTTTATTTTAATGTTTTAATTTAAATTGAAACAGGGTGAATTAGTTGGGGAAAACCATGATTGATACAGGTGCACAGAGCTGGAAGAACATGCCAGGGATTATAGATATTAATCATGTCAGAGTGGTTGTTAAAGTGTTGTCAGGACACCTAAAGGTCGTACCCCTGATTGATAGGCTATAGTAGCTATTTTAGAAGAAGAGGAAAATGACAGACCTTATTGATCTCTGAGGGGAAATTCAATTTTTTGCCTCTGTTTTTTTTACACATCACACGGGTCGGAAATATACACACATGCACAATCAGGACCTATGCACATACATTAATGGAGATATGTTCAATGCTGGGGCAGGCAAATAAAATATGCATTCTTTGATTTAGGAAAAACAAGAAATTTAGCCCCATATAGCCTGAATGGAACAATTCATTATTTCATAACCACATTTTCCGCCATTACGAAGCTGTGAGATTGGCAGTTGAATCAGGCTCCTTAGATCAAATCCTTGAATATTTTACTATTTGGAGGTCACCCCTAATGTTAAGCTCTGTAGATCATCCTGTTTTTAATGTGTTAAACAAAATTTGAGCAAGATGATAACTTTAACATAATCAAAACAAGCAACCAGCTTCTGATGCCTCACAGAAACCTGCTCTTTTTCTAACCACTACAGTCCCCAAAGAGTCATCGGGCTCCAGGGAACCACAGGTACTCTGCTCATCTTGTGTCTCAGTAAGGTTTTTTTGTTGTTGTTGTTTTTCAGGCCTTCCCCTGGATATCTTCTCCGATCCGCCTCTATCAGAGCAGTAAATTCAGCATGTAGAGGAAATCAATATGCTAGTCCTATTATCAGATGAGTGGGTGTGATTTAAGACTATCTCCTATCGGCTTTCAGCATCTTTAACGGCAGCCCACGTGCACTTACACACCCTCACATGCACGCACACACAGGCGCAATCACACAAATGCAACAGCACAGCAAACTGGACAGCATCATGTTGTCCAGGCATAATAAATGAATGTGGATGTCGGTGGGAACATAAAACAAAAGTAATTAAAGGGAGCTGAAGGGCCCCAAAGCTCAGAGCGCTTGATTAATGATGCCTTTCAGCGCGCATGGCTCAACTGAACTGGTCTAACCTGACGAGGCAAGAGAGGGAGAGAGAGAGGCAAACATGTCATTGACCTGTCCTAAACCTCTGGGGAAAGGGGAATTGTTGGGTTAAGATAAATGGATGAGGAGGTTAGGCACGGCTGCCTGAGAGGGGAAAATATAAAAAGACGTTTTTTTTGCTTTCCAGTAGATCAATACATATTATTGGTGCCGACTGTAAATTTGAGAGACTTCTTTAAAGCTTACAGTGTGCTAATAAATCTACACTTGACCAGAGAATTTAATATCCTGGGCATTCTTCTTCACATATTTGAAATCAGTGAAGCGCATCGTCTTGTAAAAGTGAGGATAGATGTTCTTCTCTTCATCTGCATCGCAGAAACATTCAGATAATTCTCTCGCGGAGGGAACAAAAGAGCGTCTCTCACGAACACTAAAAGTCACATTCTGTTAGGGAAAGCAGAAATCAACACTCCGCACAATAATGATGGAGCGGGAGGACTGCTGACCTCAGCAAGCAATTAGAGACAGACTGCCGGCTGACTGGCATCTTGTCTGGGGGTATTGTGGGATTGTGTGTGTGTGAAGGAGGCAAATCATGAGAAAGAAAGAGACAGCAAAACAGGCTGTGTGCTGGGAAAATAGCTCCCAAGCCCACCCGTAATGCATTTCTCTCTCTCATAATTGGATTTTAAAAATACATGGAGCGGTCCTTTATAAGCGGTGTCAGGCTGACTAGACACCTTCCAGGTCTCTGCTTCTTTGTGGCATCTCTCTTTCTCTGTTCTCTCTTTCCTCCTTTGTTGCCATCTCCTCACACACTTTCACTGTTTTATCTCT
Source organism: Centropristis striata (assembly GCF_030273125.1). NCBI lineage: Eukaryota > Metazoa > Chordata > Actinopteri > Perciformes > Serranidae > Centropristis > Centropristis striata. The sequence continues at coordinate 35,137,697 of NC_081517.1, read as the reverse complement.
TCCTTTCTCTGTTTCACTTTCATTTGGCCTCCTACTCACACATGCCCTCTCCTCCTTTATCTTTCATTGTTGCTTCTTTACGCTGCGAGCAAGAACAAGGAAAGCAAAATGTCAATTGCTGCCACCGCATACAGGGGGGGTAGACAGAGATGCCAATTTATTGGACCTGGAAGGATGAGAGTGGGGCAGAGGGGGGTGGCTGCCAGCTGTTTTTAAGGGGCTGGAGAGGACAAGGCTCAAGCTGGACTTATGTATTTCTGAGGCAACAACATGGGAGACTTCTGAAGAAAATATGAGCTTGTATTGTTGTTCTCTGCAGGATTGTGTAGCTTTTTTTTTTCAATTCTCGTTTTGGGTATTACTCTACTGTTATGTAGCCTTGGTCTCATGACTGTCATGGCCTAGTTTTCCAAGTTGTTCCATCTTTGTAGCAATGCCAAAAGCCATTAAGCACACTTTTGTAGCTGCACAAAAAACCTCTCAGCCTGTTTCTTTTTAACATCTCACTAATCTTTCTTCTTTCTCATGAGGCACATGTCTCCTGTTTTTTCCTGTCTTCCTGTCTCTTCTTCTTTCTGTGTTTAATCGCCACCCTGCTGCTGACAGTGAGCCTCTGAGTGCATTCAAACAACAGCAACAGCAATAACAGTGGAGGAAACAGGGTGGGATTAGAAATGGGTCCACACAAAAACTGACATATGTGGACCAATGTCATACACCTCCAATCTTGTAGTACATGAGATTTTTTATTACTCTTGCTGTGAAGAGTAATGGTGCATGACGGGTGGTGTAAGTCCAGTTTGCACTGTGCATTGTTAAGTTGTTCCATTACATCACAAAATATAAAATCATGTGTTTGACGTATTGTGCATTTGATGTCTTTAACTCAATGGAGATTAGTATTATGTTTAGAGGGATATTGCATATGCATATGTGTGCATTAGACCTGTTCAGAATGTTTTTCTTCATTAGAAGCATCTGTTGAGGTTTTTATTTTTTATTCATTGTTGTTTGTGCTTAAAAAACATACAATAATAAAGAAAGAACAGTACAAGAAACAGACAAAAATGTGCAGGCAAGATTAAAAAAACCCAAATGGCTTAAGCGACCCTCCCTCTTAAACCTATAAATAACTATACTTAAATTATATACATTTTTAAATTTTGCTTCAAATATCTGTCTCCTATTTTATGATATCATATGTTATCATCACCCTAAAACAAAAATCCTTGAAGAAATACTAATGTGAATAATGTGATTTATTGTATTTGTTTATGGCTGCCTGCCACATATAGATTTTTTCTTTTTTAATGATTTAAAATAGGTAAAATCTTACTTAATTGTAGAGTTGCAGGCAGCAAATTGATTAGCTCAGCCCTTTCCTGCCCTGCTCTCATTCTCTCTCTCTGCTTATCTCATGCACAAATGAGACAAGAATTAGGGAGCTAGTGCACCCAGTGGTTCCTCTGCCTCACTTCCTGCCACTAGGAGTCTTTGTTGAGGAGGAAAGTGGAAAGCAACTCTGGAGCAGGACCTTCAGTTAGCAGCTGTTGTAACTCGAATTCAGCCAATGCAGCCTGTGCTAGCACCAGCACCAGGGTCTGCAAACTCTCTTTTGCCAGTTAGACCCTGTCCTCTGTCCGCCGTGGACAGAGGACAGTGTTGGGGACTCTGGGGTTTGCGATGCCTGGATTCGAACTGCTGCAGCTGCTTACTAAAAGTCTGTCTCTGAAGCTGCCATCCCCTCTCCTGGCAGCATCGAGGGATGCATATCAAACAAGTTGGAAACACTCCTAGGCAGCCACTACTCAAATCTAATCCTACAAATAGTATAACACCGATAATATTAGTGTACTCTAGTCATTACTGAGTTCAGACTGCATGAATACATGTAAAAAAGAAAAGACAATGAGCAACTAATGTCGACGTTATGAATAAAGCTTCACACTATTTGGTGCAGCCCTAGTGTGTGTGTGTGTGTGTGTGCAGGAGTGTGTTTGTCTGACAGAAAGAGAGTGTGAATTTAACAAGCTGAATGAGTTACAGTCAGACATCTGGACAGAGACATGTACACCTTATTACCAGCAATAATTAATCCATAAACACAGACAATAAACGTACCTGCCTGACTGGAAAATTGCTGACACACACACACACACACACACACACACACACACACACACACACACACACACACACACACACACACAGACGCGCACACACACGTAAAAATATACGCAGGCACAGTAAAGCCGCACACACATAAAGTGATGCTTAAATTTACACACACAAACACAATGCACATCCACTCACTTGTGTTTCTTGAGTGAGAGCCCCATGTGTTGCTTCATCTGCTGCATGCCATGGTAGTCAGTGTAGATGAGATCAAAGGGCAGCGGGCCAGTCAGCGGGCAACTGCCTCTGCCTGGGGGCACGCCGAGGAACCTGCAACACACACACACAGAAATAAAAAAAGAGTTTAGACAAGTGGAGAAACATGACTGTCAGAGAAGAGAGAAGATTCACTCCAAAAATAGATAGTGAGTGCACAAGGGCCGCACTTCAGAGCATCCAAGCATTCATTATTGACTTGGACAAAATCATTTTGGTTTTGTTCCAGAAAGGAACGGTAAAGAGGAGGTGAACACACACTACAGCAGCATTATCTGGGAGTCAAATGCATTCATCGACGTGTGAAATAGAGGTTCTGAGGGTTTCAGCTTATTATTTTTATTTTTTTAAATTAAAGAAAAAGGTTTGTACTTATTTCTGTATTTAATGATTCCTCCTTTACTCAGGTATTCACCAGTGGAAATATAGGACTTTATTTTGTTTTTATTCATCCATTTATGATGAAAATTTGTACCTCAAATACTGGTTTTCTATGCTGGAAGTCACATGAGTCAACTTCTACCAATTTATTATATAATCACTGGTCATCTGTCAACCCGGACTCTAACAATAGGGAGCCGAGTTCAGTCCAGTCACATAGAGCAGCTAATTAGCAAGAGTGGAAACCCACAGTCCACGTTATCATTAATTACTGCTGCTGTGCAGTAATAGGGTAAATGCCATTTTTCACTGTATATTTCATTTAGATGTAGTGACATGGTAAGAGCTCTTTATTATAATGTAGACCTCATATGCGACACTATAAGGGCTTTGAAGGTTTGTAGAATATTCTCATTGCAGTGCATTTTTATGGTCTATATTAAACTATTGCTTTCTCTTTCTGTTGCTCTTGCAATTATCATCCTTTGCTGCTTTGAAAATATGCAGTATGGTAGTGTCAACTTGCATACTTACATTGTACAGTACGGTGACTTTCTCTCTGCAGCCCCTAAATTCTATGACTTCCAAGCATCTGAATACATAAAAACCTGATCACATTGCTTAGCTGGCTCCAAGTTTTATGTTTACTACATAGGTTTGATAACATGTCTAATTTTCTGTATTGTGTTTAGCCATGCAAGCTTTGTGGCTCCACACAATGGTAGTCTGTTGGTCAGTGCACAGCTTTGGTCCAGATAGAAATAATATAAATGTTGACTGGATTGCCATGAAATTTTGTATAGTCATCTGGAAAACAAGGAGTGCTGAATTACACATTCCCATCAGCAGAATAATTGAGTGGTTAGCATGAGCAGTTATAGCCGAACTGACAAAAAAAACAACATCAGAGAGACTAAACTTCATCAGCACAAAATCCTGTTTGATTGACAGTTTATCTCTCAGAAGTGCAGACACCACAGCTGTGAGGTCTGAGGATATGAAAAAACATGGACATTTTTCCCCTGAAAAATAGCACCAGAAGTAAACTATTTGAGAATGCATGTCCTTCGACGAAATCAAAGGCCCTAACCCTGGAGCTGTCAAACTCAACCTGCTGAGCTGCACACCAACACAAGCTGGAGAGGCAGACTGTAAAGATGGCAACATGAAGCCAGAGTTGGAGTAGAGCAAGAAGAGGAATTTAAACCAAAATGAACTATAGTCAGGGCTCGAAGATAAGGGCTTCTCATCTCTCCAGGGATGAATTTTGTTTCCTAGGATTGCAAAGGCATGACCTGCTCTTCTCTACTACCCTAATATTCTTACCCCGTCCTTAATTAATCTTTCTCCTCATGCCTAAACCTAAACAACCAAAGGCAATGAGTACTAGCCAATCAAATGTATGTCATCCTTGGGGGAAAACATGGCCCTGGGGAGGGAAAAAAACTGATCATGGACTGAATAAAAATACTCTTTGGGATGGTGGCAGGTCGAAGGGAAGACCTTGTCTCAAAGAATAAAAAAATACAATACAATACAATAAAATACAAGACATATAAACTATAACATTGATCTCACATTTCAATACGCACACTGACACGTTAACAAACAGCAAGAAGATACAAAGTGTACAGCAGAACAGACATGGACACATTTTTCCATGGTGTTTTAATGATTCCACGCATCACTATTATAAATGTAACACATGTATGTAGAAAAACAGTAATTTCATAACTGGGAGAGTCAGCATTTACTTTGGTATTGTATGAATTGTATTGAAGATGGTGGTTAAAAAAATGAGAGCCTTGATGGTAGCCACACTGAAGGGAAGTCCTTACACTGAGCGCTTAAAAACGATAAAATCCACCAGAATGCCCTTGAAAATATTGATGAGGTGACCCAACAAGGTGATGTGAAAATAATCAAATGCCCATCACTGTTTACATCTCCCCGTGCCTTGGGAAATAGTTTTTCATATCAAAGTTAAAAATCTAATTCCCCTGAGTGAAGCGAGAAAAAAAGTGTGTTTTGACTGAAAGTTGAATTAATCATGTTTGTTGATCTGATAGTATCGTACGGGTTATGCTGAGTTCAATCAAAGTCAAGCCAGGGCGCAGCGGCCGGCGAGGCCTTTGGCAAAATATAATTCAAACAAACAGGATGAAAAGAGCTGAATGTGTAATGACCTGGCTGGATTGAACCTTACAGCGGCAACATCAGCAGCAACAACAGCAGATGGTAAATGGATGGAGAGAGAGAAAACAAAGAGAGACAAACTGATGTGGTGAGGTTTTGTTGTGTGTCAGGTCCGTCACTGTATAAGTGCTTGTGCGTGTGTGTGTTTGTGTGTATGATGTATACCTGCTGCCTTTCTATTGATACACACACTCCCTACCACTTCCCAATAGTCTACTTTGATTACAACAAGATCTTCAACACACACACACAAACAAAGGAGAGAAGAGATGTTATTTCAAGTGTGTGATGTACTGTGTCCAGTTTCACATCCTTATTTCACGTATTGATTGACTGAGGGCCTCTCTGTTACCGTGCCGACAGACCTGCTATTGGATATCTGACCTGTGAGTGGTCTGCTAGCTCTTACTTAGCTCTTATTTCTGTGACGGATGAGGCCAAAGGCTAATGGAGGCTGTAATGCAATGCGTACCCCCAGTGAGTTTCATTCTGCTATGCTAGTTTTACATTGGAGTCTTTTTGACTGCACTGCTTGTGCAAACGGTCATTTGATAGTGTTGCAAGGCTGCACTTAAAGGAGCCTCGCTGGCAGCTGATAACAAACACAGGACAGCAGCGAAAACACACAAATAAAATAATTTAAGGTGGTGGACTGGAGTGAAAGATGAAAAGTTGTTTTGCCCTGTAAACCAACAACTGCAGTGTGTTATTTCAGGGGCTGTTTTTGTTTGGTGTGCTGAGAATATGTGACAGAATAATCTTACCTCAAGTCCTTTTACTCACTTCTTTTTCTGGAGTTTTGAACTGAGTAGAGAGAAACTTGCTATTCCCAAAATCTAGAATATAATTTTAGGCATATTTCGGTATGTATTAAAAAAAAAAGACAAAGAATTTCACTTTCTGTGTACTATATTATTAAATGCACCATGAGGTTTAGGTTGCTAAAACAGACGAAAACTTTGCAAAAAGATTTCATTGAACAGTAAAATTGAAAAACAAATTCTACAAATGCATGAAATGGAAATTAGACAAAATTATGTGAATTTTTCTGAGGCAAAAATGAGACTAAATTGTCTAGAGATTAAAACTTCCATCAAGTAAAACGAAGAATATTTAACTAAAACAACATATTTTTGTAACAAGACTATAACTGAAGCAGAATCGTGTGCAGAAAAGTTATTTGAAGGATAGGTTTACATTTTTTCAAGTCTGTCAATATGTATTAAAACAGATTTTGGTGTATGTAATTGTTCCTCCTGTCCATACTGGCTGTTAAAAGATCTGTCCCTATTGTGATCAAGATGTAAGTGATGGGAGACAAACTGCACAGTCTTTGTGCTTCATGTGCATTCACAAAAAGTCTCAACGGGTCCATGCCTCTTACATATCATCTCACAGCAGACAATGTAATCCCTCAGGTTTTATTAAAAACACAACTGTAATGGTGTCTGCATCTTCAGAGGCTAGCTGCTATTTGTGGTTTGAAGCCTTGTTACGCATTATGGAATAGTATGATGGGATTTCAAGTGTGCACTCTGCCTGGAGTGTGGTCCCCCTCATTAGTCTAGTTTCCATTAGCGATTCGTTGTCTGCCTCCATCTTTTACAGGTAATAGAGAACCCTGAGAGTTAAAGAGGCCTATTCAAAGAGTCCACTCAATGAGATCAATCATATTTCAGAGATGACAGGTGAAATAAAGCTATCTACAGTATTACTAAGACCTGTTAAAGTTTTATATAAAAATGTACCTTAGGTCCTAATCCTTAAAGTCTACAACCTACAATGTCAATCAGCAGATGCTTTTATCCAAAGCAACGTTCATTTGAGAGATCATACAACACAAGTAAGGATGAAGTCAAGAAACAACACAAAAATAAGCGAGAATAAGTGGCATGGGCTACATTTTTTGTTCTCTGTGTTGATTATGTGTGTGTAGATGTTCAGTAAAGAGCTGGGTCTTCAGCCTCTTTTTGAAAATTGACAAGGATTCAGTAGACCGTATGGAGTTTGGAAGGTCGTTCCACCACCGGGGCACTAAAAAGTGGACGTGTTGTGCTCATTTTCAGGTTCAAACATGTTCACAGGCTTAAATGTTTAAAAAAAAAAAAAAGTAGTCAAAATGAGTCTTTCGCATCTTTGCGCTCTCTGTCCCTGCACCATCAGATATAGGTAGAAGTCCTAGTGGCTTGTTCAAAGGCACAATTTCAGAACAGATGCTGTGTGCATTTCTTCTTGGATTGAGTGTTGTGATATTTTCACAGTTTTGTTCATAAAACAGAGACCTGTTTTATGAACAAAACTGTTCTCTTATAGAACAGGTGAGCTCTATTTATTGGTGTGGAAATAAAGAGAGGGAACACTGTATGCAATTATGAAGGTCTTTGGATGAGGCCTTGGAGTGTTCAATGTTTTCAACCATGGTTTGAAAATTAGCCTGTATACTTGCTCATCCTCCAAGTGTTATCTAGTTTTCAGAGCATATTCTAACATGTTTTTCTCTTATAATAGAACACCTTGAGTCACATTTACACACCTGCTAAATTTCCTCCTCTCCTGAGAAAACTTCATGGCCAACTTTGGACTGGAAGGTCAGGAAGTGTTACAATGAGAAAATGCTCAGTCACACCATGCTTCCACTGTTTGTACTTTCAGAAAGAAAATAATAATCACACTCTGGACATGCCTGTTTTTACTGTAGCAAGGTATTCAATGAAGCAGTGTGATTTCATTGTATTTATGATTTAACAGAAATGTGTTAACTGTGACATTTTCTGCTTTTTTCAGTTTCCAGTTTTCTTTTTACATATTTTACAAAACAGAATCAAACAGAATCAAAAAGAATAAAACAAATTAGCATAGAAGGGGTGATAATGTCATTCTTACTGAATGAGCCCAAACTGCTTTCAATTCCCAAATACCACATCAGATTCTGTCTTAAATGCTCTTCAAAAGAAGCTTTGTTTTAGTGATGTGGGCTCATGTGACAGACAGTTTTTTTGTGTTTATGTTAATGCACCAAAATATTGACACCGGCGTTGTGTGAGTTCCCATTTTTACAAGAGCTAGCTCAAAGTTCAGTTCACACAGATTAAAATGAACATGTTCAGCTTCATGGTTTACCATTTAAAATTTCCACCACCAAAACACCATCCGTACTTGTAATATCCACATATTATATTTTGAGTGGGTGTGGCCTAAAGTCAGATGTGGGTGAAATTTAACCAGGCGACAACCTCCGGGTCTGAGCAGTGAGGCAAACCAGTGCCTTAAGCGGCATTCTACCAAAAATTCGTACAGGGGGGCACTGACGGCAGATGCTAAAGCATTTCGGTCCATTCATTTCAATACAAAATGAGAAAACTTCTCACTTGATTTATTACCTCAGAAATATTTTTTAGGCCAACACTATGGTCTCAATCGCTAGTAAAGAATCTTCTTCAAGACAATTTGATGTTAATAGGTTAAATAATGGCCCCATTTAGAAGAAAATAGAAGATAAAGAATTGTATGATTTGAGGCGTGGCTACCTTTGATTGACAGGTGGCTAACAAGGCGAGCCGTCAACAGAAGAGAGGCAGAACAATGCGTATCCACGGCAACGTGTCAATAAATTAATAGTTATAGTACTGGTACTGGTTTGGTAATAACTTTGACCCTTTAACACTGTATTTTCACTTAATGACAGCTTATTTGAATGTTTTGTTCATTAAATATGTCTTGTTCAGCGTTTGGTTGGACTAATAGACACTCCAAGGAATCCCTCTTCAGTTTTTCAGGTAAGTAACATACATTTTCTTTTTGTTTCTCGCTAGCCAAAACTAACATCCCAGTTAATGCTCCAGTTAATGCTAACATGAAATAGCAGAGACTTCTCTCAGTCAGGTTGTCGGTGTAGAGAGGCATGTAGTCAGTTTTGTCAGATCCCTCTCGCTCCTCCACAGTCCAAATATGGTCTGCTCCCCATTTCCGAAAACAAGATTGTGACGCAAGATGGCCAAGAATGTCACGCCAAACTTGATGCCTTGAACGAACAGTCCACAGACCAATGGGTGACGTCAGGGTCGCTACGTCCATTATATATACAGTCTATGAATATAACCCAGAATTGGTATTCCGAGCATGAAATTGATATGTCAGTAGTTCCTCTGTTTATTAGAAAACTGTTTATAGAAGGGACTCAGAAGCTTCAGATTAAACTTTTTTGCTCACAAGATTAAGAGAAATACATAAATAAATTCATACCCTCATTAAGGCTTTGTATCACTCACCCAATAAAGCACATCCATCCACTCTGTGTTCCATCAAATTCAGAAAAAAGCTGTAATTCATGATGATCGCTACACCAACTCTGGTTATTCATTGTGAGAAAGGCAACATTAACATAATGTGTACAATCCATTTTCATTACGCAGCGCTGCAGCCCAGTCTGGGGCCTTTTGTTTGCCTGCAGATGTCTATCAGTCACGTTGTGTGTCTGTCTGTGTGTCATAACAGAGGGAAGCGGGACAATGAGGGGCAGTGAGAAAGGGCTTGGATAATTCCAGTAATACTAACCGGGATTCAAAGGAATTATAGAAAGGCAGACAAAAAAACAAAGAAAGAAAAACACACACTGTAATGTATCAACAGCTAAGAAAACAGCAGCATACAAGCAGCTCCTTGGTTCTTAATTTTCCATCAGCAGCCCGCGTCCCTTATTCTTTTCCTCTAATCCCTCTCCTTTGGCAGCTGCTCAACCATAGTATATTGGCCAAAAGTGAAAATGAGTTGTTTATTCTGGAAATAGTCAAATTTTCTTCCGACTTTTGTTAAAGACGGCGAAGGACAATTTCTCTGATGAAACTAAATTGAATACCTGACCTTTGCATGGTTTATTTTTACAGAGATCAACTGAACCAGCTGTCCAATAGATCCAGTGATAGATGTTGGTACAGTGTTAACACCCTGCTCACACCTTGTACAGGACAAGTCAATGGCATGGAACTAAATTTGGATGTGCTGCTAATTGGACACATGCTGTCTCTGCTGGAGAAACCGACAGAATGTCAGACAAACAAAGCAAAAGGTGCTGAAACTGAATTTTTATTTAATTGAAGAACATTTTTCAAGTGGTTTTATATTCAGTCCTCAACACTGAAGAATGAAGTCAAAACTAAGCATCGATGCAGGTACATTTGAATCACTCCTACAGTTACGGAAGCACTGTACCTAAATCCAACTTTAGGTAATTGTTCTTTACTTGAGCATTTCCTATTCATGCAACCTTATACTTTTACTCCAATACATCTCATGGGCAAATATTGGGCCTCATTCACCAATATCTTCTTAAGAATCATCTTAGATTCTTTCTTCAGTCCTTCTTAAGATTTCTAAGAAGACCCTACGTCAGATTCATCAACGTGTTCTTAAGCCGCTGAATTGTTCGCAGCCATGTTCTTAAACTGATGAATGCCATCTCCTCGTAAATTGAGCGGGCGTGCCAGGTGAGTCTAATTAACATAGGATTAACATAGGTAACCGCCCATTAATGCCCATAAAAGGACCAATAAAAAGGACTGCAGGGCCGTGTGCAGACGCCACACAGAGGAAACAGCAACAGAATGCCTAAAGCATTCTGTTGAATAATACCTTATATATATATATATATATATATATATATTTTTTTTTTTTAAACGTGTGCCCTGTAAGGCAGTAGTTTACCATAGTGTGTAAACTCAAAATATGTCTTTAGTATATGACTGAGAGGTTGCAAGCTTGGCTTGATTTTATTTTTTAATTTTTTATTTTTTTCACAGATGAAGTCCCGCAGAGCCAACTTGCAACAGAACCAGAACGGACAGAGCCCTCGGGCAGCAGCAATATATATGCCATTGTTTTTTAGGATGGAGAAATGCCACCTATAAATAGGGTGGTATCACTAATGGACGGCATGATTTCCAATTTACTTGATTCATGTTAAAGCGTTGGCACATTTAATTAAATTAAATTGATAAATGAAAAAAAATGAAATAAATAAATACATAAATATGACGGAAATGTCACTGTAATGTATTTTATTGAACTTAACAAAAGAAGACAACACAACCATGCCAACATGTCAGCACTGAAATGTGCTTAAGAGTACTCCTGAGTGTTCGTAGGATTTGTTCTTACCTAAGAAAAATCCTGGATAAGAAAAAAAATCATGAATGCCACAATCTTTGTAAAATCTTCGTAAGTATGACTTAAGAACAAATTTGTTCTTAAGAACGGTTTGTGAATGAGGCCCATTGTTTGTTTTTTTACTTTGCTACAATTTTGCCAGCTGAAGTTACTCAAATTTCCTGTCCAGTGAAAACCATGTATCTCCAAATTAAATTGTGTACTTTACATTTCCTGATAAACTTCTAAAAAATGAATAAACATTAATAAAAACAGAACCTTGGATTAGCTGGAATATGTCTTGTCACAAATCTGAAAACAGGGCTATTAAAATTAAGTTATTGTCACAGGAGAGCAATGCTACAACCATGAGGTATTCTTATAAAAAAATATGCATTGCTGTAGTTTAATCCCAACACTCCACAAAGTAGCTAAAATTGGTGCAACCTGAAACATCAGTACATAAAATGCACCATACACATTCATTCAATTCAATATTTTTTTGCCCAAAAACACAAATTTGTCTCATAGGGTTGTACAGTCTGTACATTTATGCAGTACTATTATTAATCTAAAAACATCATATATTAAAACAATGACAAGAAACATTTTACTGCAAAGTGAGTACTTTTATTTTTATTAGTTGGATTTTGAAGGTTAAATCTGAAATTGTGGATGTGAAAATTAGCTGTAGTTTGCAATATATACATTATAAACTGAAAAGTCAGCTGAGAAATCACAGCAATATACCCAACAACAATCTGGATTTATGTTTCAAAACCAGTTGGATTACGGCTCACCTTTGGTACACATAAAAGCGACTTTATACAGATCAAAACTTTACTGTAAATGTATGAATGCTGACACGCAAAAAAGACTTCATTCAGGGGTTCAAAACAGACATCGGTAACACACACACACACGCACACACACACTTGTGGCAGCCATCCCAGACACAATTCGAGTGCCATGCAGGACCACACAGGAGTCCAATTACCCAAGGTTCTCTTGTCTCCTGGCTGGCATCTAGTCAACAAGCCCGCAGAATAATACACACACACACACACACACACACAAACAACAAAATTCCACTGAGTATAACAATACATGTGTGAGAGAGTGCAGGAGAGCAGCGTTTCAATTAATATTTCCAGACCAATAACAATTCACTATAAAAATGCACAGAATTACTTCTTGCAATTAATGTTTGTCTGCTGTTCTTGCGCTGAAAATAAAATAAATCACAGTAAGTGGTTATTTTTCATTTGCTTCAAACCTTTTGTATTCCTATTTTTACTGTTATACATTCATTTGAGCATGAAATATGTTAAGTTACTGCACTGTAAACATTTTTAAAATTGCAGTTTCATCATATCTGGTTAAGTGCACAGTCCTATATGTGGCCCTGTGGTAGTGCCGATGAAAAATTGTGGCCCCCTTCAGCATTTAAGTTGCCCATCTCTGCTCTACAACAAAAGCCAGCATTCACCCATTCACACACTGGTGGCAGAGAGGAGCCCTACAAGGTTCCACCTTATCACAAGAGAGGAAACATTCACACAAACACTTACACCAATGTAGCCGCCATCAGAGCTGTGCCCAAGGACACTTCGACATGTGGACTCACATGTGGATTAAAGGACGAGCACTCCACCTCCTGAGCCTGAGTTGCCCACACCAACAAATAAACAAACAACTTCTAATAGAAAACCAGAAGTCTTGCAGAAATATGTGTTGCTAATGTTGATGGAGCTCCACAGTCTAACAGTAACATTGTACATATGGTCCAGTGCTCGGGAAACACTTTGAACACAGCACTGTCCACTTTTGACGGAACACAAACCTATACATTTAAAAATACATGGACATCTGGTTGTTCCACTGCAGACATGAATTAAATGAAAGTGTTTTATTTGTTATACATAAAAACAGCTCTGCTGCTCATTTACAGCTCTCATGAAATAGATGTGCTACATTAAGTGTTTTTCTGGTCCAAATTATTAATTGAAAGATTACTCTTATTTAAAACTAGACATATTTACTGAAGCGTGTTGTCAATTTGAGGATTCTATTTGTGATTGTTTTTCCACATTTGTCCCGTGTGATAAAATAGACTTGTACTAGTACATATTTTTATAGTATCATGATATTAATTCCAACCATATGAGCAGCTCTAATGTTCATTGTGAAACAGGAAACAGATGAGCAGATTATTAGATTTTGTGTTCACAGTTTATATTTTTCCTTGATTCTCCTTATCATATCAACTTTCTCATATGAAAAAAACAGCTTTAAAAACTTTGAAATCTTTGCTCATCCTGTATACAACAATAGATCTCAGTGAAAACTGTATGTACGTGTTTGCAGTTGTACTTTGTGTGTTTGTGTGTGTTACTAGTTATATTTTTCAGTGCATAGTGCTATATAGCTATTCCGTTCAATACCAAATGCCTGTATTGATCTCCTAAGGAGCAATTTAGCAGGGTGTTATTAGACGCACAAAATGAGGAATAACACACAGTGTACTGCTTATGGGGAGCTGATATCTATCCTTGCCCATAGCTCTATTACCGTATACTTGTGTATGTCTGTGTGTGTGTGTGTGTGTGTGTGTGTGTGTGTGTGTGAGAGAGAGAGAGAGAGAGAAAACTAACTACCCATACTGAACATAGGGATGTGTGCAACTGACTGTGTGTTCTGTGCATGTATGTGCAAACATTTTGTGAATATAAATGAATTTCCCCATTTTTGAAGTGTGTGTGTGTGTGTGTGTGTGTGTGTGTTTGTGTGTGTGTGTGCGCACGTGCACAACACAAAGTTGAAGGGCATTCCAATCACTGCTGTCAGATAATGTCATCCCCACTGTCCTGGCTGACAGAGGGCGAGGAGGGGTCAGCAGGAGAGGAGGGTGGAGGCGCATGACACTGTGACCAACACTGCAAAGAGTGTGTGTGTGTGTGTGTTTGTGTGTTTGTGTGTGTGTGTGTGTGTGTGTGTGTGTGTGTGTCCTACTATACTAAATTGTAAATAGTAGTAGTACTGAATAAAGACAAGGCAAAACAGACCAAACAGACTAATGTTTATGTTTGGATCAATTCAAATCTAGATGTTGTTGTGGTCTGGTTCACTCAATATTGTTGGACTTTTGTGTACATTATGTACAGTCTGACTGATATACAGTATATTCAGTATAATAACTACACTCTAGTGCCCATGCTTTTTTTTTGTCAATTTTTATTATATTTATAAAGAAACGCACTAACAGAATGATCTCTTCGCCGCACACCAATGTCATGAAAATGTTTTGACATTTAAAACAAAGCACTTTATTTTAATCACATTTTTGTTTTTGCAATTTTCTTTTCTTGTTTAAATTAGTCAAAGCTAATTAAGGGCCTTTTCACACCTGTTTTTATTAATATTATTATTATTATTTTTTTTTACATTGTATACAGTGGTGGGTAAAATGCTGAAAATCTTCCCTCAAGCAAAAGCACAATTAGGAATGAAAAAAATGACTCAAGTAAAAGTTAAATTTGACGAAGCTACTGGAGGTAGATGTGGAAGAACTCTTAAAAATATCCCCTGGACTACAGGACACTTACAATTCTTTACCTTTTCAGAACCAAAACAACAATTTGGATGATGATTTTTCAACAGTATATTAACAACAGTATTGTCTTATTTTTTGTTTTGATGGATGATTGAGAGAAAGCTATACAAGTATTATACATGCAAGAAAAAAAGCTCTCATTCTGCAAGGAATAAACAACAAAAACAGAGGAAATTACTTCTCACTTCTATTTCTGCATGGCACAACGGTCAAGCCAAGTGAGCATATTTATAGTAAAGATGGTGTGAAATTGAAATGCATGCCTAAAATATTGTATCAGGAATCTTTTGCAGATTTTAGCACAAAACTCAAAGGGAAATGTTGACCCAGTATGCAAAATGCAAATTGCGTACAAGCCTAAGTCACTCCAAACAATTTCAAAGGAGTGCCATGCAAAAATCAAATAGAGAATAATCTTAGCCCTAAATGTCATCAAAGATGTTGCCTTGGTGTTGCATAAGGTGACATCAAAAAGTTTCCGCTTTAAGACTCAGTTAAAAAGTTTATCACCGTGACATGATGACAAAATTGTGCAACACGAGCTTGATCCTCTTATGTGTGGACCCTAGAGGCAGCTGTAGGCAGCCTAATACACAGTTTGGGAAGACAAGTCTATTTACATGTCAAGAAGTTACCTTACTGTTTGTTTGTGTGTGTGTGTGGTCGAAGAGATAGCTTGAGTATTTAAAAAAATTCAAACCCAAGAAGTAAATACTGTTGTAAATCAACATGTTCTTAATTCTAAGCGCAATCAAATGATAGTTGGGTACATACAGATGCGCGTGCGCGCACACACACACACACACACACACACACACACACACACACACACACACACACACACACAGAGCATAATCAAACATTTAAATATCCATGTAATCATCTGTTTCCGCATCCGCCTCTGATTACACCCAGGGGATGGCAATCTGTGGCAAAGTTTCTGTTACTTGACACACACACATCCACACGCTTGCGCGCGCGCACACACACACACACAAGCAGATACAGTACGTACATACCACTCAGCGCAATCTTTTACACACAAACACACACATGCACCGACACACACGTACATATACGGCAGTGCTATAAGCAGCTGACAGGCCCCAGTTATCAGCCAAGGCAGGGTGCACTAGATAAGGGAGCCGCAAGGCATCATAAACACCAATACAGAGAGAGAGAGAGAGAGAGAGAGAGAGAGAGAGAGAGAGAGAGAGAGAGAGAGAGAGAGAGAGAGAGAGAGAGAGAGAGAGAGAGAGAGAGTGGGGGGCGGAGGGAGAGGAGAATCAGAGATGAAAGAAGGAAGAGAGAAAAATTCAACACTCCTGTCATAGATAATAAAATTCTCAGATGAAGAGCTCCACTGGAGAGAGGGAGAGTTAGAGACACAGAGGAGGGGGGGGGGGGGTTGCACGGTGAAAGGAGAAATGACAAGTTAGGTGCAAGGGGCGGGTAGAGAGAGAGGGAGAGAGAGAGAGAGAGAGAGAGAGGAGAAAAGAAGAGGGGTAAAGATGAACAGAAAAGAGGATTGGGCACAAAGGGAAATATAAAACAGGTAATGGTCACATGGGGGAAGACAGAATACAGAAACGTAACTATCATTTCATGGAAAGAGGTTAAAAAACATTTTATTTCAACTTTATGGGCGACCATGTAAAAGGAAGCTTTTTGGATCCGTTGACTAGATGTGTTAAAAGAATCCTGGTCCTAATGAAGATATAGACATCACATTTGTTTTTGTCAAAAAATAGGTGTCTCACAACCTAATTAAAAACCTATATAGATTTGTGTCTTACTTTATGATGTAATACATTTTTTTCTGCATAACTTGTTATTTTGTGGTTATCATTATTTTCTACTTGTTTTATCTGCCACCTCCCTTTCACCTGTCTGTTTAACCCTCTGAACCCCACCATGAGAATGTTTTTTTCATTAAAAAAAGAAACTGTAAAAACATTATCCACAGAGTTTGAACTTTCCGACAGTCCTTGAATAGATCATTGGTTACTAAACATTTCTGTTAGCACAAGTTACCAAAACAAAGCTTGAAATTTTGATATTCCTATTTTGAGGTCTCATTTTAACGTTGCCAAAAATAAACAGTTTTCACTAACTAGACCCTGTTAAAAAATAAAATAAAAAACAATGTATTACACAAATATAGTATAACTGTGTTATACTGCAAAAAGACACTTTTGAGTTGTTCCCACTTCCAGCCATGATTGTGCTGATGAGTAAACAGTAAGTAAACTGCAAAAAAAGGTGTTAAAGCCTGATGGTGGCTATTATTAAGAACAGACAGGTATGCTAATATCTGGTTCAGCCACTCAGGAATGGAAAATGCACCTCAAAGTCTGACTTTTGTTGCTGAATGTAATTTGAATTTACAGATAAACACACACAGGCACACACACACAGGCACACACACACACCTTGCTAATAAAGCCAGCTCCCGCTTTGTCTCCCAAGACGTCAGGCGGTCAGCCTTTTTCCCTTTATCAGCAACTTTTGATCTAATCCCACTAAATCAAGAAGAATAAGAGTCGGCATTGGTTGTGACGGAAAAAGTCTAGGGAATTGAAAACGCACACACATCTACGGATACACACAAGGGGCCGCGCAGCACACACAGACATATGAAAATGCATATGCTGGGGATACGGGTGTGTAAATAGATACTTTGGCAGATATACATATCATTATGCTCTCACACATGGTGCAGATCAGATAAATCCACTTTGCAACCTGCTACCGGCACTCAGGAAGGAACGAACAGAAGAAGAGTGCCAGTCAAACAGTACAGCGGGCAGATGCCTTTCACTCAAGAGGGAAACGAACGCACGCATATGGATGAATGTGTAGGAACAAACACTCACAAATCATCTGAAGTCAAGTGGATGTGTGGATGCAAGAGCCATCCCACATCCCAACACACACACGCACAGCGCATTCAAGTGAACTCATTAGTATTGCCCTGCTGACAGGGCAGAGCGCCAACTGAGAACTAATTTTCGGCGATGTGTGTTGTAGGCCATTGACCCTCTGAAGCTGCACTCAGCTGCCTGAATTGAGCTGGAGCTCACACCTGAAATTAGACTTTCAAACCCACACTGGCGCTAGATGAAAGAGTTTTTCCAGCGGCAGGCAAACGACAGAGAATAAACCCACGTCTCATCTATGCCTCAGAAACATGCGGGAAAAGTCTGCAGAGTTGTTTTCTTTAGTAACTATCATTCGGTGTTGACAAGCGATAATTAGCAGGTTGCTTGTTCGCACATAGAGCTGATGTGACTCCGAAGCAGCCATGCACGTTTCAAAAGTGTTAAAGCTGATGGGGCGGATAGAAACAGAACACAGTGCTGAATTAATTGCATGTGGCATTTTTTTTGACTGTTAATAAAAAACGACCGCAACGGTGATTTCAGCAAATGCCCCAAAACAACACTTGTTTACGTTCAAGTGACAAATCCTTCAAGCTGCCATTGGAATTAAGCCTCCTGTCCATTGGGAAGAAAGGAGAAAATTGTGGGCTGTTTGTTATAAAGCTTCAGAAGGAGGAGGTTATAGTGGAGAGCAATTTTTGACAAGGGAGGTTGCTGTTTGCTTAATGTTTTATGCTGCCAGTAAAGCTGTGACCACACTGCATGACGGCAACACCATGGTCACATGATGCCTATGCTGGTGTCAAGTTCATTAACTTAACCCTCGTGTCTTAACTTTCTGTATACACTTGTCCTAAAGGTGAAAATTACCCACCTTCACTAAACCCCTTAAATAAAGCAGCTTGATTGAATTTTAACACCCAAATCTATTTTGCATGAAGAAAACAACCTGTCAGTCATCGCAAACGATGTGAATATCGAGGTTTTCCCTCATATAGCGCAGAAAAACTGAATTTAATCAGTGGAATCCACTCGTATTTATTACAGCTCTCCTGTCATAATTGGTTTACTGTTTTACTTAAGTTGGGGTTTATTTTTATCATTCTTATTGCTAAAGGCATAAGGTATAGAGGCATAGGTGCAAACATTTTTTTAGCAAGCATGCATGCATGCATACATGCATGAAAGGTTTTTATGGTTTTTGTTTTTTGTATTATTTTATAGCTGCTGGATCAAAAGACCCCTAAAACAAGTTGAAAAAGATCGTTAAGGGGGTTTCCTATGCTGTTAAACATAGTCATTTTTGACTCCTAAGACAACACAAGGGTTAATAAAGATTTTATCGCAACTTTCCTTAGGAAAGTTACAGGGGAGTATATTGTGTGTGCTCTGAAAGATGATTAATACAGCAATCATAATCTGTCTTCCCTCCTGTGTTCATGTTACAAACGCACACAAGACTGAATTGTCTATTTTGTCTTTTCCACTATTTTCAAAGCATTTAGCAGCAAAGAAGCAGCAACATTTTCTGTGCACTGTACTGTTTCCCTTTGATATGTCTGCAATGTAGCAAGGCTCAATAGGGCAGTATATAGTGTGAGCACATAGTGAATGTGTGGTTGAGTGAGAGAGAGAGTGACAGTGGCTTCACTCAGGGCAGACAGGTGCTAAAGGAGAAGGTTAGCAGTAGAGTTGTCTGGTGGCAGTAAATGTACAGTGTGGGTTACAGTTTGCTCATGAAAAACATTTCCCAATATCCAAGAAGTTCCTGTGTCTTGCTTCCCAGCTGCTGGGCAAAAGTGAAGGGAGAGTCTTTGGAATTACAAACTGCCCAGTGTAAGTTGTAAAATTTAGACAAATATATTTATTCAGTAAGTTTTTATTGGGCATCAACCTCAAATATATGCTTGTATCATCAAAAAAAGCTTGAATGAATGCTTCAGGTCACAGTTACACCCATGAGACATAGTTGAAACACGAGCCTGCATGGAGTCAATGCAGACAGATGCATAGATCTAAATGAGAGAATATGTCATGCATGAAATATGCAAGTACAAAGAAAATAAAGGTATTGAGTGAAATATCTTCACTACTTGATGGACTGTTTGTTACCAAATATCTGCAAAACTAATGGCATTCCCATCAGCCTCTGCTGTACTTTGTGTTTAGTGGCAATTAGCGGAATTTTAGCATGCTAACAAAATAAACTAAAATGGTGCACATGGTTAACATACAAGTTCAAAGCACTGCTGTGCCTAAAGACAGCCTGGCAGAGCCACTAACATGACTATAGACTGGTAGACAAACCAGGATTTTCCTGCTACCCTGTGCCTCAACCTAACAAAAACTCACTGTCTGAGAAAAATGTTTTACTTTTGCAACAGTGATTTAGGAGACTCTCGCAGAGTATGTCCTGTGAGAAAACACTTGTATGTGCTATTTTGGCGGGCTATTACATACAATGTATTTAGTTGTTCAAATTGGAGGAGAAATTATATAAATAGATTAAATCTAGGATGAAATAACAGCAGAACAGAAGGGACACAAGATTAATTATACTATACTCTCATGGTGAGAGAACTCTGCTCAGGCTCTTCAACACTCCATATTCTTAATTCTAACTCAAGAAAGAATAAGAGATATTAGATGGTTGAATGTGGTTTCTGTGGGATATATAGTATGTTATGGGCTCTCTTACACCTGCTCACATCCCTCCATCAGACAAATGGAGCAGAAACCCAATGTCAGTTTGTCGGTGAAGGAGCTGTAAAGAAGCTGTTAGAGCAACGCCTG
Organism: Centropristis striata; assembly: GCF_030273125.1. Taxonomy (NCBI): domain Eukaryota; kingdom Metazoa; phylum Chordata; class Actinopteri; order Perciformes; family Serranidae; genus Centropristis; species Centropristis striata. The sequence continues at coordinate 35,117,300 of NC_081517.1, read as the reverse complement.
TCTGCACTGATACTGTCTGCATCCACAAAAAGTGGATGTTTTATAACTGCATTTGTTCAGTTATGTTCAGTTATTACCTAGAATTTGCTGCAAAAACCAGATAGAGAGATAGGAAAAAAGGCTAAGGTGAGACAAAGTGGGAAATCAAAGGGAAAAAAAGATAAAAAGGTGAGAGAAAAGACAGCAATCTATTTAGATATAGTGAAATCAACACCTTTCTTCGCTCAGCCTAATTTCAAGGCTGGCTGCCCTAAAATGGCCCAATTTTCTCTACAGAGAGGGCACAGAGATATCAGGTGTACTGACATCAGTTTGAGCCCGGCTTTGACAGCCCGTTGCTTTTTAAGCCATTAGGAAAAGGAGACATTGACAGCATCATTGAGCAAAATGTTTTGGGTTCTCGTGTTGACTCTTAACAACTCCAGGGAGGCCTCATGAGGTACAGTATGTAGGCACCAAAACCCAATTATGCTTGACTTTGCTCACATCAGCTGCACTTCTTTTCAATGAAAGCGGAGATAACAAGGGCTCTGATATGACTAACAAGCACTGTCAAGTTTGCTAAAGGAAAATGTGGATAATAAGAGGTTTGTGACCCCACTTTTAACAGTGCTCAGCACAGATGTGATAAACTGGTGTCTCTGGTCTGAATACCATTTAAATTACTTCAAGCTTTAAAGATAAAATTATACTTTCTAATGGCTACATAAAGAAAAGAGTTGACACTGACCTAGTACACAGAAAAAGCTGTTATGCTCAAAATTCATCATGGATACAAGTCAAAATAAAATAATTTGTTGGGAAACAGAGATAAGAATCCAGAATGTACTGTAACTGATCACTACCAGTGGTTCAGTTTTACGATGCACATAATTGATGATGTAACCATTTATATTTTCCTTTAATGCATGACTGCATACTTCCCCAACATCAAAATTGATGACTATGTGCTTACTCTGCAGGTGCTGCGCACCAATTTATCAGTTGTGGTCATGCACCATTGCACTGAGAAGCAATTAAGAATCATCATGATGTTGATAATCTTTCAAGCCAGGACTCATTATTTCTCTTAACTAAAGAATGAATTTGGTTCTTTCAGCAACACACTGAAGTATTGTGGGGTATTATGCAGTGGCCTGTCCATCCATCCATCCATTCATCCATCCATCCATCCATCCATCCATCCATCCATCCAGTTCTCGTCAACCCAATAATAACATGCACATGTACTCGAGGATTAATCAGATTTTGGTGGTCAATGGTCAAAGGTCATTGTGACCCATTCTCATGAACACAATGTCCCAGAAATCCCTTGAGGGATTTTAGACTCACTTAGACTCAAGGTTGAACTGAATATATTTTAGAGGTCAAAGGTCAAGGTCATTGTAGTCTCTCATGGCCGGACCTATCACCACAGGAGAATGGCCAGGCTGCCCTCACAAGGGAAAAAACGCCCCAGCTTGTTTGTTTGTCTTTACAACTATTCACAGTTTTACCAGTTCCTACCAAGGCAGGGGCGTCCCTCTCTACCTTTAAAAAACTCCTGAAGACCCAAATCTTCTCTCCTAGCACGACACGACAATTCTACTCCTTAAAGAATTGTCACTAGCACTTATTGCTGCACTAATGGCTCTTATTGCACTATACCTAGATTTTTCCCCTTTTTCCTGAAAGTCGCTTTGGATAAAAGCGTCTGCTAAATTACTAAATGTAAATGTCACAGTCGTGAAGCCTCCAATTTTTTAGAATTTGTAGCTTCTTTGCAGCAACATCCACATTTGAAGCCTTGTCTACTGTCATGGCTACATATGAGCCTAGATGTAAGCATGCACTTATATAGCGCTTTTCTCGTCTTTGTGACCACTCAAATCGCTTTACACTTGTCTTAACAGTGCCACCTTAGTGCACCATAGGGAATTCATTCATACACCAATGAACGCAGCATCAGGAGAAATTTTGGGTTCAGTATCTTGCCCAAGGATACTTCGACATGTAGTCTGACATGGTTCGAATCACCAATCTTCCGCTCAGTGGGTAACCGATCTACCAAACGGGCCTGTGTGAACTTCAACTTGGCTTGTAACCAGAGGCATACGGCCTCAAGACTGTAACTCTAGTTTTCCTGGGTGAAAAACACAATTAGTATAAGACTAACATCTATTTTGTAAGTAATTTTTTGTTATTTTGTAAATTTAAAATACACAAGATCTTTGGCTACATGAAACACTTTAAAAAGATTGTTTTACTGAAGACTCATCTCTTTTTGCAAATAGCAGGCTTTTGTCCAATAAAATGTAATCCTTTCAATGTTTAGGCTGTTGCTTAAAAAAACAACAACACACACTTTGTTCAAATAATGAGTGTGGGGGTGCCTCGCCTCCACTGCTTCACTACAGCAAGCTGTTTTTACTCCAAGGTTTTTATCAAATGCTTCCACACATCACTTCTCAGACGATCTGGTGTCATTATCAACTGTTCAGCAATGCTTGCTATTTTTTTTCTCTCCATGTTGCTTTAGCCAAGAGAATAACAATAGTAGTTTACGGAGCGGAAGAGGGCAGTAATGGGTCAGACGAACAGAGCATTTTAGGAAAAGCCAGATGTGTTACTACATAATATTGCACTTCCTCCACCTTCTCTTTTTCTGTCTTTTTCCTTATTTCCTTTACTGTCTGCCTCAGGCAACTTCTCGTGAGAAATAAAGCTCGTGAGGGGGAAGGAGGCTGATTAACGGCCGATGGCGTTGATTTTACTGGAGCTCACCTCAATGTGTCCTCAGGCCTTGGATTCTATTCAGTGCTAAAACTCACCTCCCCTGCTTCCATTCCCCAGTTAGAGGAGATTGAAAAGCCCTCAGTACCAGAGTCTGGGATGAAGAAACACACTCACACTCTCATACAACACACACACCACGTCTCTTACACATCCCCCTTGTGGTACCTATCTGTCTAGATTTTTTCCCCTTTCACTTTATTCACCCAAAGCCAACTGTTTTGGCCCTGCAGCCGATAGAGGCTGACCTCCCTTAGCCTCTGCTCACGTTGTCAGACAACTGAGGCCGTATAAAGACCAACATGGAAACTGCCTTTACTCTACGCTCTACTTCTCTCCTTCGATCAATCATTATTTTTTAAAGTACTCACAGGACACACTTATTTAATGGGCCAAAATGGCTTACAGAGAAATATATTTCTCCACAGGGCCGTTTTCATGGCAGACATACTGACATGTAGCATGAAAGGCACAGGTGTAATTAAAACCATGGTAATGCATTCTAGGGTTTAGATTTATCAGGCCGCATTCACACACTGGGGCCAGTTTCTTTACCATAGTGTATAGAGTCCCATCCCCTGGTAGCCTTAAAAGGAGAGACAGTGACAACACCAGTGTCTTTCTGAAAAGTCTAGAGATTTTCAATAGGAAGTATTTGGAGCAGCTGCACAAAAAAAATTGGAGCACACACAAAAACAATGGGATGCAGTGGTTTTTCTCTGCAAATGCCCTCTCCTTATTGGGAATCAATTAAAAAAAATGCTGGTTCTTAGAAAAAGAATTCTATATGGACACTGGAGGCAGCCTATAAAGGTAAACAGTCCTACAATTGCAAAATTGCGCTAGATTTGCAAAACTCATATTTCAATCCAATCAAATTAGATTAATTTAAATCCTTCTCGTAACTAAACCCCCACCCACAGCTTCAGTCACGATGTCAGCTATGTCACATTACCCAAGCTACTGAAGTCCTTAGGTAAATATTTAAGTTATAGAACAACCACAATTCCAGATTTCTAGTCTCATATCACAATATTCAATTTATATCATTAGTTATTGTATTTGATGTTTCAATTCAATTTCATGCTATAGAAATGTTAAAGGGACATGATAAGACGTACCAGCATGCACTGACACACTAATGTAACTACATTAAGCATTGTGCTAAATCAGCTTAAGATGTGCAAGTAGCAACTTGTCCTATTTGTATTTTCTAGTCCCAGTTGTGTCAAGCAGACCAATTAGAGGTAATGTCATGCAGAGATGTGAGTCAAAGCAACACCAGTAACGAAAGACAAAGTCACCCATGGGCCACAACAGCCTTTTCCCCCTCAGCACTTTAAATCTGAGACATGGGATGAAGGAAGTCATTACCAAGTGTGTGGTGGCGTGCGTGTGTGTCTGTAAGGGGTTAGAAGTAAGGATAGGGGTGATGAAATGCTGTAAAAATCTGGGAAGTTGCTAACAAGCACATTGATTTGAGCTTAGAGGGGAAAACAGGGAACCACAGAGAGAGGGAGCAAAAGTGATAGAAGTAGGGAGAGGGGAGAAGAGAAGAGAAGGAAAGAGGAGAGAAGAGGAATAAAAGAGAAGAGGACAATAGATGAGGAGAGAAGAGAAGAAGAAAAGAGGAGAGGAGAGGAGAGGAGAGGAGAGGAGAGGAGAGGAGAGGAGAGGAGAGGAGAGGAGAGGAGAGAAGAGGGGGGAAAGAAGTTTCTGCTAACTCACTCTCTTTAAGCAGACAAAATGATGCAGACGGAGCATACTACTCATTTGCACGCTCTAGTTTTTAACAAAGAGACAAGCTGACGCTCTACCTCACATCCCAAACAAACACACACGCATACCTACACACACACATACACACACACACAGACAACTCCCCCAGCTGATTAATGTTAATGTGCTACAGTTTCTCTTAAAGACGGAGTTACCTCACAAGCCTCTTTTGGAGTTTCATACACCTCAGCAGCTTCTCTTAAACAAAGTGATCGGATACACACACACACACACTTCATAACTCCGTGCTTGGATATTTTTAATAGGAGACGCTTCTCCCCCGCACTTACTGCCAAGTGTATAATAATGTTTTGAGTCATCTGCTTTACAAGTTATTTCCCCCTAAACCTGCATAGTTGTTGCACAACAAAGTCAGAAGGAACAGAACATTATTAAAGCAGTGATGTAAGGAAAGTGAGAGCAGCTTAATTGCCAGGGAGAAGAAAGGAAAGCAAGATCAGGGTTTTAAAAAGGATATATGTGTGTGTATGCGTGTGTGTCCTTATCTGCTTGGGGCAGATATAATAAGGCAGCTCGTAGCCTGCCTGTGGGAGAGCAAGAGGTGAAGCGGGGTCACTAACTCCAGTCTCTCTACAGGATTCACTTTAATGATAGCGGAAGGTGAGGGAGTCAGGTTGATGGGGGGTGATGGAGGGAGAAGAGAGAGAAGGAGGGTTTAAGAGGCACAGCGTCACCCGGAGCGTGGCTTTGACTTTTCATGGGCTAAAAGGAAAACCAGAAACACCTCAGGACAAAAAGAGGAAGTAGTGCACACCGGAACCGAAAAAAACAACTTTATAACAGATAACAATAAAAACAGATTCACATCCAGTTATATTCTGCATATTGCATAAGTCACATTTCTGAGAGGAAATGCATGTTTCCCTAGCTGACAGTGTGCTAAAAAGACTTTGACCTGGTACTTTCAGACTCTTGGAAATTGCAACACAAACCATGTAACAAGGTCATGATGCTCTTATATGTAAGCGAGAGAGACAACTGTAACCAAAAGCAAGTGGAGCCACTGTAAGAAAACAGAAAGGAGAAGGAAGAAGCAGACTAAAAGAGTCACGAAGAGAGCGGAAAGCACAGAGGAAAACAAGTGTGCAACAGAGAGAATCTGAAGACCAATCCAATTTTATAAGGCATTACGTAACCTCAGTGGATAGCTCTTTTTTGAATTAATCTCTTGGGTTATGCAAGCAATTTCTAGGCCAAATCTCTAGATTTATAGCAATGAGCTTATGATGCAAACTAGCTTCAGATTTTTTTTTGCAGCATGCTGTAGTAGCACATGCACACAAATGGATTCACAAGTACATATGGAGCCTTTCTCTTCGGCTTTACTGAAGTGCCTTAGGGCTGGAAATGTAAGACTGGCTGTTGCGTTGCTTTACAACGCGTCACCAGAGGCTCAATAGGCTTTTGATATTGATGCCCTGTCCAAAAGATATAAACGTGCAACTTCCTTTACCAGCAGATTTAACCTTCTTACACACAATGTCTGGATACTGATGGAGCAGGAGAGAAGGAGAGGTTATGAAAAATAAAAAGAACAAAAACTCCACGATATGTCAGTGTGAAAGGTATCAATTGTAAACATTAATCACTGTACAAGATACAAAAAGATGCCTATTCACCCGTTTACCCTTACTGTGAGCGCACAATAACCCAGGGGATTTGACTCTGGGAAAGGCACACTGACACTGACAGTGATTCCGTTTGTTATGTGACTTCAATAGAGTGACGGGCAGAAGAAAAGGACAGGAGAATACAGCACCACTGTGGAAGCAGAACTAGAATTAATTAAATGCTCAGAGAACGTATCTGGCAATGTACAGAGGCACATAAAGAGGTTTATGGTGAGGATGAAAGTTAAAGTGTAAAAGATTTGTGAACAGATGGCCTTTATAGAAATATTTAATTGTTAGTAAGAGTGGTTTAAAGTGATCTTGGATACAAAAGATAATTATACCATTATCAAACATTCACAGTTGGGGTTAAGGCTAATTTTTGCCCCAATGTCACATGACAGAAGCACCTGACCTTGTGGCCCAGGGGCCTGGCCAAGGGTGACATTTTGTTGATCAGAGAGCCAACCAATGAGGTATATGAGCGCTCCACATGCCCATCAAGTGCTCAAAGAAATGCACTTCGGGGGCTACTTGGACCAACTAGATTAGCACTTGTGCACTCAAGTTCCCATAGTGTGACATTAGGCTCACATAAAGGACAGTTCTATGGGCATATGCATAAGCAGTGCAAACCATGACAGTTTCATTGTGAAGCATTATGTAAAGCATACTTATCCTTGTAGTCTTTGCTGCTTTACATGTGCTTTTATGTGATTGGGAAAGATGTGAAAGCAAGACTGAAATACAAAATACAGTTCTGAAACTATTCTAACAACTAGACTGAAGGACATGAAGACTCAAATTTTTGTAGTTCTACCATAACAACACCGGCACTAAAATCCCTCAAACATCTGATTGGAAGATTTGATTGAAAGTGCCTCATATCTGTCCAGTTACAAATTCAAATTATCAGCAGATCTCAATGATAACAATATCACTCAGACTTGAAATGTTTCGCTTCCTTCCCCACTTCTTCTCTCTCCTTTACTCTACTGGAGGTGTTGATTGGCTGTAACTCTGCATCTTTCCACCTCCAACCGCTAAAGGCCAGAAGTCTGATCTCCATGGCAACTGAGACATTACCTGCAGCTGGGATGAGATTGTGAGACTTGACAGCCTTAAGTTAGAGGAAGAGAGGGAGAGGGAATGCAAAAGGCAGTGAGAGCGAGTCACACAGAGCACGAGAAGGGGCTGAGAATTTAAAAGCCATGAGGGCAGAGTTTGTTTTAACCTGCACAAATAAGACAAAAAAAAACAGAGGATCCTTAAAGCACCCGCAAAGAGGGAAATGCACTTCTTATTGCACTTATAGCATCTTTGTCCTCCCAAATTATGTGCACATATTTAAATTAAGTATAAACATACATTTGGCATGTGAAGGTTTGTGCAGGTGCACTTCTTCTCCAACTGGCACAAGCTCCCAGCACACCTGCACAAGCCTGAGACGTTAATGGCAAAAGTGTTGAAAAAAATATGATGTGGGGGAAAAAAAGTTGACTTGTATTATACTGCACAAATTGTATGTGATATTGTAAATGTACGTTTTGATACAGTTTTGCATTCATTTACTACATCTTCGTTCACTTTAGACGCTTGCAAGAAAAAACGTTTTCTTTGAGAAGTCAAAGTAACATGTGGGGAGTAATTAATGTGCAAATGGTCTTAATTCAGCTTCGTACCCTTCAGTAGAGAAAGAAGAAAGAGAAGAAACTCCAAAGTGACAAACAAAAATTAAATATTCACAAAGAATACAATAAAATATAATATAAATTTAGCATTTGAGCAGTTTCCAAAAGCAACTGTTAGTTGGCAGTCAACAGGCAGTTTCACCTAGAAAACATTCATAGTGTTGCTTTTGTTGGTTCACATTGCTGGACATAGTTGTGTAACGAATATCCGTCTCGGAAAATTATAGAAATGGTCGGACACATTGAGCACGGATGGCTCTTAATCCCGCAAGTTTGTAGCTGGTCATTTTCATCTTGCTTTTCCCACATCCTTTGTTAACTCTCTCATAATGACACAATTGCTGTTAGTCATCAAGTAAAAGATGACACACATGGTAGATGGATGGTAGATGGACTGCACTTATATAGTGCTTTTATCCAAATCGCTTTACACTACACCCGTTCACACACACATTCACACACACTGGTGCCACCTGCCACCATTGGAAGTTCATTCATACACCGATGAACGCAGATGGGCCTTTTGGGATTCAGTATCTTGCCCAAGGAATCTCCAACATGTAGGCTGCCAGTGGTCTGGGATCGAACCACCAACCTTCGAATCAGCAGGTGACCGCTCTATCAGCTGAGCCACGGCCTAAAGAAAATATCTATTATTTCTACATAAGCCCTGACACTGTCAGTACCACACGTGATGCTCAAGAAAAGCACCAATTGTAGCTAATTTGTTCCTCGGATCTTCACATCCAGAATGCTGTACTGTACAGTTCATCAGTCCATGACGCATGTCCAGAGTGTGTTTAACTGCAAAAGGGCATATTTTCCTCTCCTGAGCAGAGTCTTTCAGTGTTATAAAACTTCCTATATTTCTTTTTACATTAGTCACAGGATCAGGTACAAAGGTGCTGACGGTCCACCTTCACATTGACTGCAGCAGCTCTCAGTGATCTGCACCCTGGAGTCTGTAATGCAGAGCAGGCGGAGCCCTGTCTTTTCTCCTTCTAACACTGATACATCTCAGGTGCCTTGCCAATCTAATTGGCACCAAATTCAGCTTCATTTCCATCAAGCTGCTCAGTTAGTCCACATTGTAAGGAGTGCACACTCAGCAGAAGCGGAGATGCAAAAACCCGTATTGAATTAACTCAGGTTTGTGTGCTGGTGTGTGTGGGCAAATGAATGATGCAAGTAAAAATCTGCTTTGTGCAGAAATGAAGGACAGTGCAAGTTCCAAAACAAAGGGATGACATTTATCAGAGAGCCTTCAAAAAAAAAAAATCCAATGCAAAGATCCATTATTTGCATATTTGAATAACACAAGTCCCTGCTCAAACTCCACAGATGCCAACTCAGCACTTTGCTGTTCTCCCCTGTTTTCCCTCCCCCCCACAGGCCTCTTCACTCATATTTTCTCATCCTCCCACGCAGTGACAGCGTGGAGTGAGATATGTCACAGAAAAGGGAGCTTATCATGAATGATTTCCTCTATTATAATAATAATAAGGTTTGGGCAGTATCACGGTATTACAGGATTATAATGACTAATCCTGAAAGTATGATTTTCAATACCTTGGCTATGTTATACTTTTTTTTTCGTTATGATTTTCAATGCAGTCGAAAATACATTTTTCAATCCATATGTATTAAAGTGATAAAGAGATGCTATATTTACTGACGTGCAATGCACAGCAAACGCCACCAGAGGTCAGTCTCTATAATTGTAACAGGCCACTGAGAAACATGGCGATTTACAGACAACAGGGGTTTTTCTCATATTTATTTTCTGCTTTTCATTTTTATGACCTGAGTTGGTGAGTGTTGGAACAGGGGAAAGACTAACTATGGTGGGTTCAGTGAGTTTTATTACGTTTGTATTGAGTCTGAATGACGTGTTTTAGATGAGTTAACAAAACGATTAAACTAGTCTTTGTTCAGTGAAGGAGAGAAAATTGAATTCAGAAGGTGTACAGCTGTATTTTTCAGATTAATAAGGAAAACAGTTGCAAGAATATTTCGGTTCTTGACAAGAGTTTTGCATCTCTGAGCTGAAACATCTAGAGCCAGATGCGCAACTGGGAGGGGGGAAAGTGGTGTTATTTACTGCTTTAAAATCTGATAACAAATAATGAACAATTTGGGGTTCAGTGTCATGCGAAAGGACACACAAACCTTCCGATTAGCGGACCCCTTGAGCCACAGCCGCCCACATTAATGCACAGAGAGAACAAAAACAGATTAGAATTCAACTTATTTCAGGATTTATCTATACAAGTCTATTGCATTCCAAGTCAAATCAATAGAAGATGCTTTGTTTGGTTTATTCTCTCTCTTGTACTTTGTCTGTGGGCCACAGTATGTTAGTGAGTCTCTATGTGCTCTGATCACACATCTCCAGTGAATAAGGTCCAGCCACCTGATAGTAGTACTGACTAGAAACGACAAATCAGGGTGTATGTTATATACAGTTACACAACCATGGACCAAATCATCCCCTCAGTGGCCAATTACAGCTACCTCCTGCTTCCTCCTAAGCCAACTACAACTCTCAGATGTGGCCATGAGAGCAATGTATCACACAACACACACAAACACACACAAACCATTGTGGAGTTCTGGATTTGTGGAGGTGGATGGACCCTGGGCACTTTTTGTACAGTTTTGTTCGAATGCTGCAGTGTTGTCCAAAGAAAAGTGAAGAAACGTTCCTAAATCTGTGTTTGGACTCAACTTCCACTAAGCAGCCTCTTTGGGGCAACTGTTGTCTGTGTGGCTGGTTTTTAATTTGTCTTAGTTGACCTGCTAGTCCAGATTGTCAGGCCATTTGTCTGTATTTGTGTTTGCAAATCTGGCTAAATCGTTGTGTCTTAATAAGTTGTACATTATTGAGGACAGAAGGAACAATGGAGGAAGTGCAGTGTGTCCCAAAAAATAGACACTACGTAGAACGAGTGAAAGATATTAGGTAAGGAAAGAAACTATTTTGAGACCACACGGGAGTGCTGTAAGAGACAAAAATAGTAAAAAATCTGAACTGAAATAGGACTGTAGTCTTCAGCTTGAAGTCTCACCGCAAGTGTCTGATTTGCATCTGAGTGGTATTAATAGTGAAATGCTGATTGTGAGCTACTCAAGGTGTTTTCACTATGGCTTCCTCATTTCTGTTTAGTGACAAAACATGATGATTGCATTTGCTTGAAGGGGATATACACAAAGCCAATGTGTGAATGTACAGAGAAAGGTGTTTGGGTACAGAGAAACACCAGAAAAATGCATCACATTGTTTTGTGTTGAGAGAATACTGTTTCTTCCACGAATATTGTTTTTCCCTCTGTGTATTTTAAAGTGCCAAGAAAATCAATACTCATGCTTTTCAAATCACAAATCACTGCAAAATTGTCTGTGTAGCTTTACAGCGAGGCAGGCAACATGGTGGATAAATATGCATTTGAACTACATAGCTTTAGAGCACAAAGGATAGACGATACTGGCCTTTTGGGGTTGACGTCGATACCAATATAAGGTAGTAAAAAAAAAATCAGATAATCTATATGCATACAGTATATAGTTTGCTAGTTTGTTGTTTTATGTTACAACGGTGGCAATTGTCACTTTTGTGCTGGTTTATAATTTCAACTATAAATAAGGTGGTTGCTACATTTCTTGACGGTAGCTGTATCTTATCATACTAGCTGTGTTTCCATTAAAGTTTAATTGAATTTGAAGCAAAATTCTGAAATGTCGCATTAAAGCAAATTTAATTTGGGACATTTCCTTCAACTGGTTAGATTGAATAAACAAATCTGCTTTAACATGCTTTCGTCAGAAGATGGCAGTGTAGTGTATTTCTGTAGGCTAATCTGTCAGTAAACAGTAGAAGAAGAAGAGATTGAGCAAGAGAGAAAAAAATAATAAAAAAGAGGTTGCTAATCAGACAACTTTGGTCACCCATGAGAGAAAATATGTCTTCAGGAATTAGATTCAATTGGGCAACTTATAATTGTTCTTTCATGTCAGCTCATCTTGAGCAGAAACAGCTGATCAGTCATGAGTTATTCGCTACGTCAAAAATTATTCACAAATGCGTTTCCATCTCCCGTTTAGCGCATTAACTATTTCTCAAAAAAAGACAAAAAAAACCCCCCCCACAAGTGAGAGTTAGAACTTATATGCACATTTTTAAATGTTTTTTGTTTTTTTTAAATTCTGGTGTTTTCCTTCAAATTCATTATTTCATGCAAATCTTAAAAAATGTTCATTGAAATCTGTTGATGGAAACACTGCTCCTGATTTTAAGTTCTTGTGCACCTGTGTTGAATGACACTATAGAGTTAACAAACTTTGTTAAGGGACCAATTTTAAATGACCAAAGTATCTCTTCCTGCATTATATTTGAAAAAAACATCTGCAACATGTGCAATATACATCTTATATCAATATTTTACTGATATATGTCAGATAGGCCGATGGAATAGGCTGAATGAATCTTATGGATCATTATGCCACTAATAGATAAAAACAGTGTGTTCTCCTTTATGCAGCATCTATTTGCTCTGCATTGATTTTTTCACTGATGGTTGAACTGAATGGAACCTTTCTAATGTATTACATTATCATCTATGGCATGTTATCTGTAATGTCTTCTAAACATTAGCCAAAGATCAATAAAGACGCCACATATTTGTGGGCAATATGAGAGTCACAGGATGGCAGAACACAGTATTTTTTATAATACAACTCCATGAAAGCCAAACTGCATTACCACCTTAGTTCAACCGTAACTCTCATTCTTTTTTGTTTTACTGAAGGCAGGGACCAAGGGAAATGAAAGGTGTGAAAACAAAAAATTGACATACCAACAAAAAACGATTGGACACACAGCATAACCCTTCTCTGTTCCACTTTACTGCAGCAAACCATGTGGAAAGATTGACATTGGGAGGAAAAGTTGATGTGCTATTTCTCACACCAGTGTTTTTTAAGGACTGAGTCAGGATCCAAATGCAGTTTGAAGAAAGATTAGACTGCTTCCTCAAGTAATCCAAAGCTAAAAACTATTTTCCTTCCAAAGCCATTTCATGTGGGCGAGCTGGACAAAATAATTCTTCATGCTTGTAGGTGAGATTACACTTCACAGTCGCCTAAAACACATCGTTGCTCGGGTTGTGAGAAAGACCAATTTCAAAATGTGGGTCCCTAGACTCTACAGTGACACCCACGCAGCAAAACCGATCGCGCCATCCATTTAAAATCTGACAACTGAGCTCAGCCTTGTGGATGTCCCTGCCATCTCTAAACTCATTTTTTAAGGATAAAATTCCTCTAGATTTTCCACGCTCTCTTCTGCTCCCTGCAGAGGCGTTATATGTCTACAAAATGACTGCCAAAGGCTGGGGGTCAATACAATACTTCTTCTATGATTTGTGAGAGTTGTCGCGGGCAGTGCACAGTGTAAAAGAGTGCAGCGGGGCCTCTGTAGACATCATTATATTGATCTATACTCTGTACTTGTGTCATCGCCGTGATCAACGATAGCAGAAAGACAAAGACGATTGGCCCAATCAAGGCTGAACAAAGACGTCGCCCATGTACAACGTGATTCAGTTGTCTTCTCAAACTCATACCTATTCATATTTCTTCTGTTTAACATTAGCCATCCATCTTCACGGGAGCCTGACAACCTGTGTGATTTATTCAGTCTCGACCATGAAGTAGATATTGCATAGACTGGACAGAACAAGCCTGAGGGATCTTTCCCAACAGGGCTGATTTACATCCATCTACCCGTCTGTGTGTGTGTGTGTGTGTGTGTGTGTGTGTGTGTGTGTTGGCTCTATAGCTGTATCCGTCAGCAGAAACATGCAAGCGTGCTGACGCGGAGATAAAAAGACACACACCTACGCAGTCAATCTGACAGGAAGCTGTGCAGCGCGTCGATAAGGGATCAATACAACAACAAATAAATCAACCGGACCTTAGGGCCCTCATACATAATCTTAAGTGGGAATGGGGTGTAATTAGAGCACAATGCTCTCTTAAACATGTTGAATACAATTTGTGGGAGTACAAGAGCACATTGATAACAGGAGGATTATAGGAGATGACTGGTTTATTGTCACAGCTGTCATTACTGGAGTTTCATTTTGTATCATTCCAGTGAACTGTTAAATGGCATGAGGGGAGGTAAATATTTACATGTTAGAAATGGACATTCTTTGGTAATCAAACAGTTTACTGATATTGACCCTGCCAACCAATAACCTTCCTCCTTTTAAAGCAATCTTGTTTCCTTGTCGGGAAAATCTCTTTATCGACATAATGCAGCAGTTTCAGATTCACAAGCAAACACTGGTTGATTGGACGGATGAGGAACAGGGATAACATATGCATTCTCATGACCTGCCGAAAACCAGCCGCCGCTAACGAGTCAAACAGCCCAGAATTCGGTAGCTTGAGGATTCAGTAACTCACCCCTGCAGCTCCTTGACAGACATGGAGATCTTGAGGTTATGTCCCAAAACATGGAGTGCGGTGAGGATGTCAGCCCACTGGACCATCTCTCCCAGAGGACCCCCCTTCAGCACTTTGGGGCTGAAAACATCTCCAGACTCCTCTGTTAGGAAGCCGACATGGACCAGGATCTGAAGGAGGACAGGGACACATTGTGGCAGAAAGTTAAAATTAAAGTCTGTGGAGAAACTCAAAAACAAAAGCTCCATTTGAGAATATAGACTGTTAAATATACCAAAAGTGTTTATGGAGGCTTATAATTCTGTTAATGACTACTTATCATAATTAGTCTCAAACTGAATGGTTTCATTTTTATAGTCTTGGCCGTCATTTCTATTGGATATGTAAACACTCACCAAGGTAATCAGTGAGACCTGGGACCATGATGACATTGCAAAATGTGTCCAATGCGACAAAAACATAATCAGCTACTGTAGATTATCTAAACCACATAATTTAAAATTGAGTGCACTTGAAATGTCACATCAACAAAGAACAATTACTGTATTTTCTAAATAAGTTTGGCTAACCTGGGAGCTGAACTATGTGTAATTGTATGTATATATGTTCCTGAGTGACCTATTGCACATTTATTAACTTAAAATACTTTTACTAATTACCAAAGATCCTGCCAGCTCGTGTGCATGACTTTGTTTGATTCCTCTGTTATCTCAATGTCACATTCTGAATTGAAAGTGGCGGCTCTCAACTCATAGTTTGGTTGCACAAATCCTGAGTGAAATATCCAATATATCCTGTTCGATAATAAGCCTAATCTACATGCATCAAATTAACATTTGTAGATAACACTTTATAGACAATATATATTGATGGAGGTGCACGTAACTTATAGACACATAATGCCCAATGTCATCACGTAAATTTAATTTAATCTGATTTATATTATATCATTTACATATGTGCGTACTGTACTGTATAAAGTTAAGCTCCTTGAAAGTTAAGCCTCTGCAGTGCAAACTGTTTTAATGAGTTTGAGGATTAGAATCATTAGAATTTCAGCCTCTTCCAAAAGAAAATTATGGAAACTGAAAAGTAATTCTTCAAAATCCCCAATGAATCCCCTCATGCACCAATGGATGCACGTGCACTCATTTCTTATGCACCGTATGTTTATAAAGATAACTGCTGTTACTCATTCCTATGTACTTGATGGGAAATCCCTTTTGTTTTAAAGCATCATATAACACATGTGAAGGAATGATCACATTTTATATGTTTTACTGTTATACAACTTTTCATTTACAGGCTACAGTCCTGACATCATGTCCACCTAGCTCCTGCATAATTAGTGCAACCCACTGAGAAATGAGCAACACGTTGCCTTTCACAGAGGATTAGACACAGCTATGTCCAAACACTGCTCTACTGAGTAATCCTGATTAGCTAACGCAGCGTGAACACCTCCATGCAACATACATAATGAGCTTAAGGCCAACTACGTGGAGTTTGCCAGAAAGTTTTGACAGCGGCTGCTTACTATGTCTGTCTTTCTCTCTCTCGCTCTGCTTGTATGTAAGTGCATATGCGTCTGTTTGTACCTTCACAGCTTTGAACTGTAGTGGTAATGATTAAAAGCTTCCAAGAGCTTTTTAGAAGCGTGCTGCAGTGCACTCTCTCATTGCTCTCTTCCCCTCTTCATCATGCCACATTAGCCACAATACACTAATGTTTGAAGGTTACTGTAGGAGCCAACAGACACCAGCAAACAGCACACACACATACTGTTTGTAAACACCACACATTTTATGATCCAGCAAAAGACTAGGTCTGAAAACCAGAAAGAGAAGAAACGCAGGATAACAGATATTTCATAACTTAGTATAAGTATAAATCATAGACTGGACATAAGAAGCAGATGCAGACACCCACTGATTTCTTTACTACTGTTTAGATGAACCTGGTCTCACAGGAATCCGTGAAATAGCCATGGATTCGCTTAACTCAAAATCCGTGGAATAGCCACGGAATCACTCAAATCTCCGTGAAACTGACACGGATTTCGCTACAATGCAACTTAATGACAGTCATATCCCGTGGCTATTCCATGGATGTTTTTTCCTATTGGTTTGTTCCAAGTCACGTGACTTTCAAGGTCCCGGCAGTCAGAACAAAAAACAAGTCAGACAGTTCTATCATTTTTAGTGAAAAAAATCAATATTTTGACTTAGTTTCTGCATAAAAATGGATTTTGATCACATTTCTAGCGAGAAATATATGTTTTATTTTCTAAATATTCACTCAGTGAATGTACATAATCACTTTGTATGTTGGAATAGCCACGGGATATGACTGTCATTAACTTGCATTGTAGCGAAATCCGTGTCAGTTTCACAGAAATTTGAGTGATTCCGTGGCTATTCCACGGATTTTGAGTTAAACAAATCCGTGGCTATTTCATGGATTCCTGTGAGATCATGTTGGTTTAGATTGACTTGCATAGCCTGACTCCAGAATGTCTATGCTGGAGAAAGGTCTGGCTGCAACTATTATCATTCTGGGATCAAAATCCTCTGGCTTGTTAGTTTAAACCAATCAAAATAGTCTTGGGCGCTACACGGCCCAGGATGCAGCGATGGTGCAAAATTGATAACTGACATAGCATTGGTGTTGGAAATAGACAGTGGAAGACAGACTCATCCCAATAGTCTTCATCCAGTGAGAGAGACTACGGTGATTTAGTCCATTTCCACTTGGTTTTTGGAGCCGCAAGAGATCATACTTAGACGAGAGGATGGATCTGACTGAGAACCAGAGGGTACACCCACTAATCTGGCTGCACCTGGTTCCTGGCTATCCTAAGAATATTTGCTGCTCATAAACTATGTTCCATAGTTTCAGGTGATGCAAAAACAAGTGCATGGGTATTTAGATTTACACAGTGCCATTGATATTGTTGCTAAGACTATAAACTACTGAGGAAAATTGTTACTGAGGACATAAATCAAATGAGAAGTATAGGACCATTTTCTCATAGACTGTATAATCAGACTTGTTTTTACAACCTGTGGACTCATCCCCTGCTGGACATTTGAAAGAATACCTGTTTAAGGCATTTTTGGAACGACTTCACTTTTCTTTCCCACAGGCTATGTACACTTCATCTATACAGCCTATGATATAATGTATATATAAATATATATATAGGAAGATTCTTTTGTATTACAGCTGTGTACATCCAGTAATGTACACTAGTCTGTACACTGCTAGTCTTTCCACTTAAGTTAACATGTACCAACTGTGTGTAAAACATTGGACAATGGTGTGTATGCAGCAGAGTCAAGCTCCAGTGAGACTCCAGCTGGCGTGAAAAATCCCCTGATTTAATAAGCCCGCTCTATTAACTTCTGCTTCATAAAAAAAGATAAGTGAAATTTAATTACAGTTTGGGTGGCAGATGGCAAGAGTGAGAATTCATGGCGCCAATACTATTCACTCTCTTGGCTTGGTGGTGCTGGTGCTGGTGAGAGCGTATCACACAAACACTGGCAACCACGCAGAAATGGAGACAGAAGGAGGTGAATTTCATATACTGGCAGCAGCACCGTAACACTGCTCAATAAATATGAGAAATATCGCCCAATGGCAGCAGAGCTGAATAACTGTGGATTGGATTCTATAAAAATGGCATCCACACACAAATGAAAAGTTAATAGAGTGAAGGGTGCTTTACAAAATCTGGCAACTTGCACCCATGATCGAAACTGCTGAGGAGGATTTCACTTTCTTTGTAATAGCCAGTATTTATCTCCATTTGCAAATGTTAATTCCTCTGTAAGGGAACTAAATTAGAGTGGAGTTCAATGACACATACGAGAGCAGTGCTGGAGAGGTAACCTTTATATCACAGAATGGGAATCGATAGTTAGAACGGAGAGGCAAGAGAAGCTAGTGTGGGTGGGTTCACACTGTGTTTTACCGTGCAGATCACCGGCACACACTCTCGCCGCCAACACAATCTTGCATATTTGCTCGCACACGCACTTGAAAATGAAGATGAACGGGTGGGAAAGCCACACAATGGGATGTCGACAACAAAGGGAGTAGCTCTGAAGCTAAAGCTGTACTTCCTCATAAACTCCTGTATCATGGCCAGCTGCCTCCCTCAGGAATCTGATCACACACCAGAGTGGAGCTCTTTATTCAGTGGACTTATGGCACTCCCAGATGGTGTGTGTCTGAGTGTGTGAGTTTGCCCTGATGGATTTTGAAATTGTGTTTGTTTTTCTTTGTTTGCCTGCATTTGTTTCACACTGACATACATCAGTGAACTCTGTGTGTGCGGGGATGTGTGTTCGCCGTGAGCTAGGGGGGTATTCTCAAAAGCACCTGAAGTTACTCTCTACTGTTAACCTCCCATGGGGACCGAGCACAAAGACCTGCCAAACCCACTGAGACACACAGAGAGGTACAATAACAAATGCTCTTGTGCTCAAATCTCACGCTCACCTTTACGACACCCCATCTTCTGGTGCGTGTGTTCATGTGCCACCCATCTTGCAAAACTTTAATACCACAAATCAAGGTCTTGTGCAGCAAAGGAGGCCTCTAACAGAGAACGAAAAAATTAAACATTTGGACGAGAGTCTGGATTTTAAGTATTTCTATTTGATACTTTCAAGGCTTAATAGACAGTGACAAAATGTGTGGTCCTGTGTGAATTAAACATGAGACAAATGAAGAGTAATGAAGGTTTTCCCATTTAATTAAACACTTTTGTGTAAAATGAACACACAAATGCAGAGTAATCAGAATAGGACAATAGTTTGATTTAACCACACTGGGGTATTCATAAAAGCAGAACTCTTGGGTGTATGCAAGCAAGAGTTGAACAATAAAGATGAATGTTTAAAGAAAAGTTGTGCACATTGCTGTTAGAAAACACCACTCACAGTTTATTTTAACCAGCATTTTGGCTATAATAAACATTTTTCAAATTATTCCTTACCATAATTATGCAGAAAGAACCTTATCCTGAGCTGTAAGCACTATTGTATTCTGGGTAATAGAGCTTAAAGGTTGGAGAAGCTTATGACTGGAAGATTGCCAGCTGGAGTCTAGTTTGTTTATTGAATTGAGATGAAATAAAAAAAGTGTGATGTAAAACAAAACAGCAATCTTCACATGATAGTCGTTCAAAATATGTTGCATCCGACCAAGATTAAGTCCCACAATGGGGAAATTCAAACTCTGCATTTAACCCATCCTTTTTTACACACAAGTGAGCACACCGTGCTTAGGAGCAGTGTGCAGCACATTTCTGTGTTGAGCTGTGTGGGGGTTAGGTGCCTTGCTCGAGGGCACTTCAGTCCTTGACCCGTCAGTACTGGGATTTGAACTGGTGACCCTTCAGTTACAAGCCCTATGCCAAACCTCTAGGCCCAGGAGAAATTTGAGTAAGTATGTGATTGTTATTATCAATTTAGATTATATATATAATATCTTGAAATATAATTAATCATGACGATGAGTCTATTGAAAAACAATACAACTGAATGATTGCCCAGCCCTAGTTTAATTTCCTTAGTGCAACCAAGTGTGAGTCTTCCCTTGCTGCACTTTTTTCCCTGACTCACCCACCACAGAAGAAGACAAACAAAGGACAGCTTTTTAAGGCGCAGCTCAACTAGAGCAAATCAAGGTCTTTCCATAACATCGTCTCCGTTCTGAACAGTTTTTTTCTTGTTCTTTCATGTTCTGATATTAAGAATGTTTTATTTAACATTTTGTTTTTATTAAATATGTAAGTAAAACCCTTGGAAAGTCCTTGGTGCATACATCTGAGAGAGCAGGGGAGTAGAAGTGGCTCTCGAGTATATGGTACCACTCCATTGCTCTGCTCCACTCATCACTGACGACAGAGGAATGCTAATGCTTGTCTCAGCATCTGTTAGCACAAAGCTTTGCATGAATGCATGTGTGTTTGAGCGTGTGTTTGAGTGTGTGTGTGTGTGTGTGTGTGTGTGTGTGTGTGTGTGTGTGTGTGTGTGTGTGTGTGTGTGACCCTGTTCACTCATGCACTGTGGCCCCTATGAAGGTCGCAGCTGTCCGATGGAAGGCCACGGGTGGCAACACAAGCTGGCACTGCCAACCATTGCCACTCTACCCTTAATTTCACCTTCTCCGTCATCCTCTTTTTACGCCTCTACGGACTCACTTTATTTCTCCTCACGTCTTTCCTCCTTGTTGTCACATTCCTCCAACCAGCTTCCTCCCTCTCCTCTTTCTTCCTCACTTTTACTTTTTCTTATCCCTCCGTCCCCACACTACACCCGCCTCCTCCCTCCGCACTTCACCTTCCATATCCCATTAGTCTCCTACTCTGTCTGCACTTCATCAGTCAGAGGTCAATTAACTCTCAAGAGGGCAGACACAGGGAGAATTAACAGTTTGGCATATGCTGACAAACACACAAAATGTAGCCGCAGATGCACACAAAGTCGCTTGCTGAGACACTTTAGCTCCATCCAGACAGGCAGTGACTGCGCTGTAGCAGGTTAACAGGATAAGGTCAGCGTCCTTCAATCTGTACTATTGTCTCTTAAAAGCCTTTCCATTATACCACGGCTGAGCTGAGTATGTCTTCAGTGATGTCTAAAAAAAGAGAACAGCAATTTGCTATACACAAAATATTCCATCAGCTATGTTATAATGGCTGAATGAGTTGACCCAGGCTTTTGATTTAGTTTGATAACTGCACTAAAAAAAAGGTGAGTTCTCTAAAATGTATTCAGCTTTTGAAAGTGAAGTGCAGCAAAAGGTTGATTGTATTCTTTCTGATCTCCACAATCACTGTGGAAATAGACAGATTAATCACAAAATAAAAGAGGTTTCCTAGAATATTTAAGGCAGGATTCTACCTCATTCAGTGCAGCACCCTGCATACAAAATCCCCCAAATGTCTATATCTCATATATACTTGACTGAATGGCTTCAGAAATACATTTCTCAAAGTTTCTACAGTCACTTTCATGCACACACACACCTCCCTGGTTTCCTGTCCTTGTGTCAGCTGCTGAGAGTTCAAAAGAATCATCTTGCTTTTTCTCTCCCTCTCCCGATCCCGTCTCCCTGCATACTTGCCTGTCTGCTCTGCTAATTTATTCTTTTTCTGAGTAAACATCCAGTCCGCTTACAATCAAAGAGAAAGCCAAACAAGGAAACAGAACTGAACCAACAGAGCCCCATTGGAATTGTAAAGACTGCACACTCCAGCAGAATGCAAAAGTTGCTATTGGAAGCGAGGGATTTTGTCAAAGACAAAGGTTAGGCGGGTGCAAGGCCGCAGTCAATTCAATTCAGACAATGTTTTCTCCGAGGCCAGGGTTAATTAAAATCAAACAGTGTTCTCCTTGTCAATGGTAAAGTGAGTGCTTATTTTAGACTTAAAATGAAAAGGAATATTCCTGAGTGGGAGGATGAAAACAGTCAAAAGCAGTAAGTCTGATTGCTACTGTCTGAAATTAAACTCTCAAGTAAAATGTATGAGATTCAGCCCTTTGCCTTTTATGGCAGTGATATCCAATTAGCCATCATGCACAAACACATTTTTACTTCCATTTCTAATTATTGTGATAAACAGCTTTCAACAGCCAAGGCCAACTCTTACAAACACTGGGACATGTGCTGTTTAGATTCCTGCAGCACGTTGTAAGGCATATAGGCTGTTGGAGCAGTCACGGAGCCATGATAGAGGATAACAAATCCCCTCAGTGCACTACAAGAAAGGAGAACATCAATCTCAGTGACAGAGGACCATTTCCACACTTGTTAACTTATTTTAGAGAGAGATCGGGCCAGAGAGAGACATTTTGGGTAGAAGAAGCAGAACGTGTGCTCAATCTGCCTTCTCACATTAACTCATTCATTTATCATTATTTTCTTGAGTAAAAGATTATGAGTCTACTTAGAGCAGGATAGGAAACATAATAGATTCGATGAATGTGGTGCAGTAAAAGGTTACACGCAGTGAAAAAGTTTTTAACACTTACGAAGTTTAAATTACATATTGTGTTTGTTGACATTTTAGAAAGTAAGCCTTTAAACTACACCCTGAGTTTTATATTTTTAAAGGGGACATAATATGCTCATTTTCATTTTAGGTTGAAAAGTGGTGGGGACATAGGGGCTCAGATAAAAAAAAAACTTCAGCCGATGCAATTTCAGGCAATGTAATGGAGGGATCGGTATAAGGCCAGAATAATAATGGTGGTTCAGGGAAAATATTGCATAACAGTGCATCAAAAGGACATGAAAATACTCAGCATAAAACACACACAACGCCGACCACACAAGTAAAAGTCATATACACTTATAGCTGCAACTGATTGACACATGCAGGTTTTTTGGTCATTTACAATCTTATTTTTTAGCTTGCATTTCTCTTTTTGGACAATGCACATTTGTTTCTTCTATATTTACATTGCATTGTATGTTTTCTTATTCTCGTCCATCTATCACCCTCTATAATCGATTGGTCCAAACGCTGGGCATGCAGACTCAAACTCCTAACTTCAGGCAGATATTTTTGATTTTGTGGTGACACAAGGATCCAGCTGCAGTGCAAGAATGATTTTAAGAAATTATGGCACTGAAATGTGATGGAGACAAATTGGCTATTTAAAAAATGACCCATATGCTCATATTTGTATTTTGTGTTTCTAAGCATGTTTCACCTTCTGTCTAAACGCTCCTTTTTAGCTCCTGTCTCTTTAAGCCCCCTCACAAAAATCCCAGTCTGCTCTGATTGGTTATTGTTTCCACGTCTCTGCACTGTCATTGCAGCCAGGGAATGACTGTAACAGCACTGTAGTGGCACTTTCTACCGATATATAGTATAGTTGTGACTTCACAACCATATTTTAGTCCTGACAGTTCATTTGAGGGCAGAGTTTCTGAATGTGTGCTGTGTGCATTGAGCATTTTGAGGAATTTCAGTTTTCATACAGCTAGACCTGCTTTATAATAAAAGAAATGGAAATCTCACTTTTTTCAATTTAGGACCTTTAACCAATTTATCTTTTGTCTCTTGTTCACCCTTATGACTCCCCTCTTCACCACCATCAATCCTTTACTTATCCATATTCTACAATAGCTTCCCCACTGCCATCCATCCCCCTTTTGTCCTTCCTTCCTTTCTCATCTTATTCTTTTCCCTCTTGCACTGGCACATGCTTGGCATTTCATCATAATCCCAATCGTTCATAATCATCATTTCTCACCTCCTTTCTCCCTTTCATTTGGCCCTCTCATCTATCCTTGCATCTCTTTCTTTCTTCCTTTCTTTCACACTAAGCCCTTGGCATGCATGGCCCCCTGGCAGAGAGAAGCCAAGTCCATACTGCACAGCTTTGGAGCCAACCAAAAATGAGGTTGAACAATTTAACAGTACAATAAAGCAGTAAATTCTTATTTCAGAGTATACAGCTTTTAGGGCTATCTTGAACAGATACATAATGACAGTTACATGCCAATTACAGAAGAAGAATGCCGACTGCAGCGATGGATGACAACGTATCATTACCTCCTCTATCATTTTTCTCCTACCATCATTCAAACTGAGAACCCTCAAGAAGCATTTTATGCCTAAAGACTTGAAAAAAACTGTTTTCCATGCCTTGGATCTTTTATTGAAATGATTTAAGCTAACCTTTAATCCTTCATTTCACTGTTGAGGCACTGTAGATAACTTTGGGTTGGGTACATACTCACACTCAAGAAGGCATTATCTTGTACCATAAGCTGCACTATGTATGTTAATGTGTTTCTGTAAAGTTCTCTTGTACTCCTCCCTTCTCCTTTTTCAACAGACTACCACTGCTGTGCGTGTGTATGTATTGTTATACTCTACAACATTTAAGCTCTTAATCTTATTGCAAAGTCTTTCTTAGCTGCACTTTACATTTAGCCAAAACAAAAAAGTTATTACCTGATCAAAGTGAGAAAATAAAAACTTTACCCTAAATCCTCCACCACAAATCAACCTTTTCTTTTTCTCACCTTCTTCTGGTCCCTCCATCGTTGCTCCAGCTTGGCATCCAGGCGGTTGGCGGCCGTTGCCCACTGCTGTGCAAGCCGTCGGATTCGGCGCTTCATGAAGCTGAGGGACTCCTTTCCTGCCCCGACCTGGTCCAGCAGCACAGAGAGGTCTGTGCGAAAGGCAGCCTGGGATAGGAAGGGATTGGAAGTATAAAGAGAAATGGGAAGAAGTGAAGAGAAAGTGTGACAATGTAGAAATCAGACAGAAAGAGCACCACAGTCAGTTAACATTTCACACCAGCAAGATGTGTGTTAATCTCAAGCTTTCAGTTACGGTCGTGGTGTAACTCTCGGAAAGGTGGAGTCAGTGGATTCAACAATTTGGTCTAGACTGAAATAGCTTAACAACTTGGTAGAAATTTTCTACGGATATCTTTGGTTCCTGGCGGTGGATAAATCTGACTGACTTTGATCATCTTCTGTCTTTTCCTCTTGCACCAGAAGCAGGTGAACATTTTTGGTTCAGAGTGAAATATCTTGATAACTGCTGGATGGATTACCAGTTTATTTGGTGTAGAAACTCGTGGGATTTTTGACCTGGCCTTCATCAGATCAGAATTAAAATTTGTCAAGGTTGGGTTTCTCAATAATGAGCTTGACAGCATCACTTAGCCATTTGTGTGACGCTCTCTTTTTTGTCTTTCCCTGATTTGACTACTGTTACTGCTGGGCTACAAAACAACTAAAAGCAAGTAAGAAAAGATGGGAAAGAGAAATGTGTCACTTGCCGATTTAAGAACCCCAGCTGATGGAAGCTGTGCAACTCAAACTTCCCTGCAAATGCAGGCAAACACTAACTGGTACATTTAAAAAGAATAAACCATTTTGCAACATGATGCAATATTTGCCCTGACAATGTTAATATTTCAGAAGAAAACAGTCCTTTAAAAATTGTTCACTTTGCAGTTTGCTTTATTGGCTTTAGTTTCCCCTGTCAAAAAAAAAGTTACAACTGCATGCATTTTCCAACTAATACTATAAACACTTAAGACTTTTCTCCTCTGAGAACAACCTTGACTCAGCCCTGTTTGTGTGCAAGATACAGGACGACTGTAATCCACAGTTCAGTAATGTGGGTCATGGGGTTGGAGATATCAGTCTTCACTCTGCTTTACCTGCTGAACATTTTACTGCTGCCGGAAATGAAGTGTAGAAAGCAAGGTTAGACTATATAAAGACATGGTGCACGTAGATCACTTTAATAACAACTTTAAACATTTATGATTACTTTGTGTTCCTAAACAAACCTTGTAGAAGGCTGACTGAGCTGCTGTAACTGGGAACAATACTAAACTCTATATGTAAGTCTGCATGAAGACTTTCCTGTTTCCATTTGGTTAACATCCAAATTCAAAGACCCTTATTATCGCCGCACAGCCCCAGGGGACACCTTCACCAATGTCAGGAACAGAGTAGTTTGTATTAAAATATAGGCAATTTCATTGGCCTGTGATAAAAAGCAGTCAGTATAAAATTAAGAGTGGAGAATGTCACTTTCCTTTATAAAATCCAGTAGGGAGAATTAGGGCAGACCTTCACAGTTAACAGCAACATAATTTGTGCCATTCATGAATTTAAGAAGCTAGAGAGCAAGAAAGATAACTCGATACCGTTTGTGTGTTTTTGTGAGCCTGCAAATTGCTCACACTCGTGTTAGTGTGTATTAGTTTGTCTGTGTAAGGAATTAAAGCATTACTGCTCCATGACCTCAAAGTCAATGTTGAGAAAAATAGAGGTTGGAGGATAATGATGAGGGAGATCAGGCCTATTTTAATTAGTAGCGAGTGAAGAGGGTCAGATGAAGGTTAACTATTATGAAGTGATGGGGGCAGACTGCTCCAATTACTCAGCAGCATCTTTGGAACAAAAGGCCTGTTCACACACTTATTCTCCCTCGTTTGACCGGCACTGTGGACATGTGACTGACAACATAACGACCACCATCAATCACTCTCTTCATTTGCAATTTTCTGTCTTTGTTGTTATTAAAGGCTGTCTAAATCTGAAAATACAAAAGCAACAATTTAGGACAAATAACAGAGGTAGAAAAATGCCTTTGATGGTATTTTTGTTTGGTAAAAAACTATAATTATAACACGACTGTGAATTATTTGTCAATTCCAGTAGCGGACTAAAAACATTATTGCTGCTTTAAAGTGTTTTCTTTTCATCACTCTCTTTTCTAGTCAATCTACTCTAATCTCTATGCATTACAGGACTCAACACTCTAAATAATGAAGCAAGGAATTAGCATTTAAGTTCTTTGATAACTTAATACTGTAGATATTTATTTACAGAGGTGGCAACAGTGCAGAAAAGCTCAAGAATAAACGGTTGGTATGAAGGGAAAGATTGTACATGTTGATAACATGTTATGGAATAAGAATGATGATTTTCTTTTACTTCACAGTACGCCATTAGTTGATCTTAAATTAAAAACCTGTCCTTTTTAGGACCCAGACTGCACTGGAAAAAATACCACAGCCCAAGCAGCCTCTGCAAATCATCTCCAGTGGCCAAAAGGGGACAGTAGTTACATTCATTCCTGAATATATGGCAGCTATATGAGAAAAATGTGAGCAGGATGAAATACCACAAAGTCCACTCCTAATAATCAGCTGCATTCTTTGGCTCTTGTTTCTACCTTCGCAGAATTGTCTGAATTTCCAAAGGCACTGTTGCCCTGACTCCCCATTAATTTGTATATTTCTACAATCACCTTGGTGAACTAAGCATACTTGGAAAGTATGAACTAGTCAGATTTTTTCAAACAAACAAACTGTTAACAGACCAGATGTTACTGTATTTAAGTGAACTTGATTAACAGAAAATCTAATAAAATGTTTAGCCCCTAGCATGTGAGTCATGGGTATTAACTGGGAGGGTGAGGTATCTGTGAAAGTAATGGCCAAAGAATGGAGAAACCACTCTTGTGTGCACAGAGCATGAGGTAAAGGTCCTCTGCAGTCCTGGCAACAGATTCTACACAACATTTAAACAGGATTAAATGCAATATGTGTTATTTCCTCTGGGAGTTGCCTTGCTGAGTATGTTTAAATTATTGTAGTAGTAAGCACTCTGTAGGTAGTCTAGTTATGTTTCTGTTCAAGTGATCAGCCAAGCATAATAACCTGTGTGTTTACTCTACATCCAACTGTCTTTACTAAGTTGCAGCTTTTTTCCCATTATGAATGTGTGTTTCTGAGTATATTTCTATTTATTTCTGACATGTCAACAGTAATTACTAATCTCACCTGTCTTTTGGGGGCCTTTGGCTGCAGTACATACTGAGTCGGGGGGCTGCTGTGGTTCCTCCAGGTCATTGGAGGGCAGAACCACTCCACCTCACTCAGGTAGACGAGGAAGGAACAGTCTGAGCCGTCAACACCGTAGAAGGCATAGCAAGGGTCCGATGTCCAACGCGCACGCATCCACTGGATGGTATACAGATAGCATATATATTAAGCAGTTTAACTAGGCTAGGCATGCATTTTTTTCGTCCTGGGCTGCAGGGAAACTCTATAACTCAGTGAAAGAGTTGAAAAAATAACTTTTTAGCTTTTCTAACCTTAGACTTGTTGTCTCTACTGTATCTATCTCCCAAAAAATTAGCAAAAGCAACAAACTCATTAGTGCAACTTGCAGCTACTGGAATTTCTTCAACGAAAATAGGGGAGATAAAAATGTCTAATAAGTTCGTTATATTTCCCAGAACTTTTTGGGGTTGTGATATCCCTGTTAGTCAAGTCATTACAAGTCAGTTTATTTCTATAGCACATTGAAAACAACCAATGATTGACCATTGAAGTGCTGTAGAATTAAACCTAAATACACAGAGGGACAAGCATAAGGTTAACAAAAAGTTTTACAATAGAAACAAGATAGAAACAGCAAATGATAAAATAAAAATACAGTCACAATAAATAGCATCAACAAAATATCAGAATTTTGTCTGATTAGAAATGTATGTGAAATGAAAAATATGGTCTTAAGGTGCTCCTGAGATTTCACGTTCACAAGAATTGGCAGATAGATAACCCAAAAGCAGAATGTTTCTGTCCCTGTAGGCAGCCCAGAGGCATACAAGAGGCTAGTAACACCTGTTCCATCATATTCAAAATAAAAACAACAGATTGATACTCACATCTACTTTTCCAGGACACTCTGGAAAGCGGGGGTCTCTTGGTACTTCACACTGGTTTGACGTCCCATCTCTCACTGCTGAAAAGAAGATTGAATTCAAATTTTAGAAATTGATATATTTTTTTTAGGCTAGATGCACCAGGATCCACTCCCATTTTTAGCTTTTAATAAAGCTGAATAATAAATCAATATGTGACTCTTGTGAGTGAGATACTTCGCCTCATCCACAATCACTGCTTCATTAGTCTCGGCTTAGCTCACTGAAGTCAGCTGGCCTTAATGTGAATGTTTATTCTCCAGTGAAATAACTATTCCAACAGCAATCAGCCAGCGTAATATTATCTATCAGCTGCTTTAGCAGCATATGGTGCATGTCAAAGCCTCTTAAAAATGCAGGTTTCATTTCTTCAATCAAATAATTATTACAAAGTGACTGCAGACACGACCTTGCCTGACCCACAGACTCCCCCCTCACAACCGCCAGGTTACAGTGTCACTCGCATTAACAGACTTTTCTTGCCTGTGGACGTTTTATGGCAATATTCGCGTCCTCCATCATCATTAACATCATCGCTTCCAGCATATGCCATATGCGCCGTCATTGACCATAAATCCCTGTGGTTTCCCCTTTGCAACATCACACCATATCTGCTCTACTGCAGTGCACACTATTCACTGGGCCCGTCTCCCGCTGCTGCCAACCGTCCTAGGGTTACGCCAGCAAGTACGTCTGCTCACTTAGGCTACACTCACTGCATTAATTGCTCCACTGACTTAGTTAACTGCTTCTCTGCTGCTGATGTGAGGAAAAGAAGGGACGAGATTGACAGAGGGAGCAAGAGAGAGAGAGAGAGAACTGGGATGATATCATCCGAGAAGAAAACCAATGCAGCCTGGATTTCTCATTGTTTTTCTGTCTTTCAGCCTCCCCTCCTTCTCTCCCTCTTTCTCTCCCTGGACCAACATATTTGCCTTTTCTCTAGGCTCCGTCTGTTTCCATTTGCCTAATGAAAAAGAGACATTTCTCCACATAAGTCTTCCCCGGAGCTTCTCTCCATCGACTGAAAACGCACACACTGAGACACACACTGCTTACAAATATGATTACAATAGCAACCGCTGTAGCAACAATTGGAAATGTGGTCAACTAACTAGATAAAAACTTGACTCCTGTCCCTGCAAGACAGAAAATAAAAGCCTTGTCGGTGCTTGAGGGGAAGGAAATTCTAATCACGTCCTCATTTTCTCTCTCTCTCCCTCTCTCCCATCGTTCCCTCTTGCACATGCCTGACCACGAGATAAATAAACCGCCACTGAGCCGTATGATAATAAAGTCTGCCAGCAGTGTTTCAATTCATCTGTGATTAGAGAAAGCAGCAGTGTTTTCATTTTGGCGTGTGCCGTCGTCCCTGCAGATGCAGTGGGGGAAAACAAAAGGAAATGTAATGCTCATTTATTCTCATGTAAAGAGTTGGGCAATTACCCTCAAGAGAAAAAGTGAGAAAGGAGAATACGGAGGGAAGAATGATCATAATGGTGGTTATGTTGTGTGCGTCACAAGCTTAGTATTATTTAAGTTTTGATTAAAAATGTGCAGGAGCAAGACAAGACAAGAGAAAACACCAGGGTTGGATGGAAGCAATAAAGCAATGATGAGAAATACAGAGATGACTGGTGTCCCACATGGACAAACAGTGCTTCCAAGATGAGTTTATTACTCTCATTATATCTCCATTTACAACTAAAAATAAAATCAATTTGCCACCTACCTATAAACCTAAGCTAGAAAAGGCAAGAAAAAATGCTGCAAAGGTGAATCTCTCTGATCTGAATGTTTTTTTGTCTGATTGTTGTTTTTGACAACTTATTTTTACTGCTGTAATGCACACATGGTAAAATATTGTTTTTTTAAAAATTGTTTTTGTGTGGAGAAGATCAAACGGAAACTGTCACCTGTGTATTTTGGCATGTGTCAGAAGTGATTTGTGTCAGTGGAAATCAGCTCCATATTCTCATTTAAATTAGTCTGAGGATGTGTGTGTGTGTGTGTGTGTGTTTGTGTGTTACTCTGCATGTGTGTCTGCAGATCTGTTTTGTATTATCTTCTGTTCTGTTGCGGGTAACAGCAGCAATTGAAGTTTCGCTTCAACACAAGCTGACAGCTGTGTACGAGTCCATCTGTGCTTCAAGTCGAACGTCACTGAAGAAATATACGTAATGTAGCTTTTTTCTTTTCTTCTGAATGTTGGTAAGTTTACAGTCACTCTTCTCCCTACACCCACTCTAATGGGAAACACTGTAAAATGAAAATGTAGTCTTATGACAACAGTATTGTTCTAGTAGTACTAATCACTGAATAGTTATGTTGTGTGCGTCTTTGATTTTTGTTCTTGTGAACAATAGTTTCTTATACCAGATATGTGTACTTGTTTAATGCCTCAGTGATCAGCCCCCCCTTTATAGAGGATTGGGGGTTGTGGGCGGTGGATTTTTAGGGGGAGATAGCAGGTCAACAGTAGATGCCACATGGAAGTGGTGTAAACCATCTGAAAGCTGAGAACATGAAGATGAATTTGAGACGCAGCTTAGTGAGTCAAGTTATCCTTCTTATAAATATCTAATAAAACTGGCTTGATTAATACATTAATGAAATCTATTTAAGTTTTTTTAGGGTTTAGAACATTAACGTTAATGGAACGCCAAGGGGATAAACACTTTAGGTTGGTGCTGCGTAGGACCGTTTATTGCTCACACAAGACTGTATGCTGTCTAATTATTAGGTGCGCTATCTTTTATTATACTTTTATGTTTGCATTCGTTGGGCTGACGCTCCTGGCAAAAGCAACTTACAATAGTAACAAAAAAATCAAAGTGATGTAAAAAACAGGCTACAGAGGGTGTGCATGGGATTCCAATGTCAGACGACATAATTGGATGAGATGGTTAAATGATATGTGCGTAGAATTGTTTACTTATTTAATGTTTTTGTGATTTAATTGTGCTGTATTTTTTTCATATGGCTGATCTAGGGACAGAAGAGTAAGTCCGATCAGATGCTTGGGACAACACATCAAGAGTCATACTATCAAAATAACTTACTTATTTTTTCCAACATTATGCATTATATATAAAATCGTATGTAAACTAAAACCAGGTAGTAAATGAATTTCACACCAATGATGAAGATGAGTGGTAATGTACCTCTTCCTTGCACCATGCTGTTCTGCAGTATCTGCTCCACCCTGGTGGCCATGTTGGAGACATTCTGCGCTATAGCTTGGATCCTCTCCACCAGGCCGGCTGGTTGAAACCTGCACATAACACATGAATGAAGAGTGAAGAAGAAGTAAAGAGAGGTATCGTCACACTGTTGTTAAACAATGCATGCTCCTCTGCATCAACAAGAACCTCTAATAACCAAGATCTCACCCCCATTCTTCCTCATTTCACTTGAGATGGTCACTCTCCGTTCCTCCTATCTTTTAGTTTTGTCTCATTGTTGTTTCTACTTTTTTCCTGTCTCACTCTTCCCTCACCTCATCTCTCCCTTGCCTCTCCTTCTCCGCTTCCCCTCCCTCCCTTTTTACATCTCAACAGATGTAGAAGTGTTAGTGGGAGATGCAAATTGTTAGACACTTGGTTGGAGCGTGAAATAGAAAAAGACCTGCGCTGTTAATACCACTTCCTCTGTAGGGCGAGAGACTTCCCATTCACATAATAAGAAGTGTGTGAAATGTGTGTGTTTGTCGTGTGTGTTTGTATCTGTTTGTGTGCTCATTGTAGTTCTTCATATTCCCGAAGCATCTGACTGCATGATTGCACATCACGCAAAGCCAAGCCTGCGTACCCACACATGCTCATACTGCTGTGCCCATTATGTCCATTCAAATGACTTGATTTCAGTTTGTATTGTGTGTGTGTGTGTGTGTGTGTGTATCTGTGAGAGAGAGCGCCTTCCTGTTTCTCTGTATTGTCTAATCAGCAGATGGTATTAACCCTCATTAAAGCCAGAGGATTAAATGCAGCATAATAACACATCAGAGATTCAGAGATGATGATCAGAATTATTGATTTGTGTGCGCGTGTGTGTGTGTGTGTGTGTTCTTGTACTTCATAGTGAGGTCCATTCAAAGTTTTTAATCAACTGAGTGAGGACATTTTTGGAAAGTAAGGACATTTCAGCCTGTCCTAACTTTTTCAGGGTTAAGACATGGTTTAAAGATTAAGGTTACAAGTGTTTAGGTCAGGAGAAGTCATTTAGTTGTGATGGTTAAGGTTAGGGTAAAGGGCTAAGAAATTAATTCTGCCAATGAGTGTCCTCGCAAAGAAAGAAGACAAAAGTATGTGTGCGTGCAGAATGGAATGCAATTAACAAACTAAATGCTCACAGCAGCTGCATGAAAATGAACTAAAAGTGTTGGGATCGAGGGAATAATGCGAGGAAAGTACGTTTGTTGCTTTACAAATTGTAAACACAAAAGCAGACAGCTGTCAAAGTCACAGGCAGTCTCCATGCTCCATTAACAGCTTTGCAAGTGTCACTTGAAAGTGTTGCAAAGTGTGTTTTCGCCCTGTTTAATATGTTCACTACAAAAAAAGTCATTTTTCTCCACTGCATGTATATTTCCAAGGCAACAGCTGTATCAAATCATTAGAAATGTTGGGATCATACCACATGTGAATCTTGGGTTCATTTGTGGACTTTTATGGACTAAATGAAACAGCTTTCTGAGTCAACTCACAAAATGGCAGGTCAGCGCCATTTTGTGTCCTCTCAAGAACTTCCCTCCCAGAATGCTCAGCATTTACGACACCTTCCAGGTCACCTCATTGGTCAAGGGACCTTGACACTGCAGGTGGTCCACTGGTCTGCTATAAGGGAGCCAGTCCTCCCTCCCTTCTCTCTCTTTCTCCACTGCCCCCGGAGCAGAAACTGGATCCACCAGCCCCCCTCCTCCTTCTTCATCCAGAATCTCCTAACCACAAGGATTCTGAACCAACTGCAACTCTGACCTTCTCTGCACACCAAAGTTGCATCAATGAACACAAAGTTTATTGCAACTGCCAGAGAAAGGTAATTATTGAACTCAACTTCCTTCTTCCACTGGAAAAGGATTTCCCCCCTTTTCAACTGGAATCGTGAGTAATATAACTGGGCTTAGATAAGCAATCAGCAAGGACTTTAGTATGAAGGATTTGACCTGTAAATAATGATTTGGTTACGTGTTAAAATCAAAGTTATATGTTAATCTTGCTTTATACAGACAGTCAGTATTGTATGCAACTAACTTACTAACCTTTGACCTGCTCACACACTGCTTTACACATAATATATATTTTAAGTTAGCTGTAACACTGCCACCAGGCCGAGTCACCCGGCTTCACAGCTGGAGTTTTCTTTTGTGCAAGGAACAGACAGACACACACACACACACACACACACAGACACACACACACACAAACACAAACACAAACACAAACACAAACACACACACACGTTTCTTCTTTTGTAATGTAGTTCTCTATACTTTATAGATGTGTACCATTATTTGCTTTGCTTGTTTTTAGAATAAATACCTTTTGATGACAAATGCTGTGTATTTAATGTTGTACATTATGAACGATATGCGGGCCTCTGCTGTTACAAGAATTCACGATTCCTTCAACCACTACTAAATATTAATATGGTAATTTTATTATAATTATATTCATAATAATAATCAGTTCCAAATTGATAGTTTAGTAACTTTATGAGACTGATTTAGGTGAATTGGCTATGTTTTCCTGTTTTACAGATGGTGCCCCAACGAGCTATGACATAGAGCAAATCAAGTCATATCATGTCTTATAATTAATAATTATTTATGATAATTGTTAATAATTCTTATAGCCATCTAACCACACTTTTGAACCGTGAGATTCACATAAGTGTTGCTCAGGTTAATCCCTACATATTTGGTATCCTTATGGGAGGGATAGCCTTTATGATAACGCCCTTTGATAAACATATTTGACCCCCTGTGCAAGGTCATCATTTATTCATAAAAGAGCCAACCAGATACCCCAACATTAATGATGACCCGTGATGGAGGCAATTGGTATCTGTAACCAGATACCCAACATAAATGTTGCCTCGTTGCGAGGCATAGAACATTAATGGGTGTTTCAGAATCCCAACATTTTTGGTGCCCCGTTGTGAGGCCCTACAGAAACAATTGCAGAAATGCAAAATTATGGCAAAATACTTTATTCCTGCAAGAAATAAAGCTTTTATATAGGCATATGTTATACCTGTATGTTAGCTTTTCTAGCATATAGTAAAGGTATTTTCACTATTTTTATAGTCATATTAATAATTTAACTTTTTAAATTAGTTTTAGGATTCAAATATTTTTAGAAATAGAAGTAACAGTTTCAACATTGTATTATTTTGCAGAAATATCTACTAAAATTAGCATGCCACAAGCAAGCTCTGGCCCTTCCTGTTGTGTAATGCCATTTGTACCTCAAGAGGCAGTAGTGAGTCACTGTAGCATCCAGTCTGCCTTCAGAGAGGATGAATCATTAGATGCAACTACACTGTTAGCTGTACACCAACGATTTACATCCAAAACTAAAATTACGACCTGTACGCGAACTGAGATTTTGTGTTTTAGAGACTGTTGACAATAGATGGACCCCAGAAAATCTAGCTCCATGGTGGGAGATGAAGTAGAAGCAAAGCAGCCGATCTGGGATCCAGGCTAGACAAAGAGGCTCGCATTAACCTCCAGAAAGTCTTGGGTTTTTATCAACTACACTCTATGCACTGGGTACTTTATCTTGTTATAGTTTTAATGCGACACAACCAATCAACAAAGCAAAATCTTTTTCCAGTCTTGAGACCTAAGCTAAGCATGATACTCCATCCATCAATTTTCCCCTCTTATCCACATAAGAGGCTGTTTCAGGGGCCATGTCCTCCAGCTCTTCCTGGGGGATCCCAAAGGCCTTCTCAAACCAAATACGATACATAATCCTTTTGGCATGTTCTGAGTTTGCTGCATGGTATCCTCATAGTTGGACATGGCCAGAATACTTTCAACAGAATATTCAGGAGGCATCTGAATCACATGCCCGAACCATTTTATCTGACCTTCAAAAATAAAAGACCCAGGGCAGGATGCTCTGCAAAGGAAATTTGACCAGTAGATCAAGATCTGCCTCCTCAGCGCAACAATCCAAGGAGGCTGAAGCATCACCAATAAGCTTGACAATCTCCAACCTGCCCTCACTAGTGAACAAGACCCAAAAATACTTGAACCCCATCACTTTGCAGAGTGACTCTCTCCAAACTCGAAGAGGAGAATCAGTTTGTTTTTTTTAGTATCATGGTCTCAGATTTCTATGTGTAGATATATAACACCATAGTTTCACCTACTGATGATCATTCATAGTTTTTCAGTGCTGTTTTTGCATTCTGCACCACAGTTTGGAAACATAACTGTGAACCCTTTCATTTTTGTAAGTGTGGATATTTAATGCTAGATAATATGTATGGAATTCCTCTCATGTGTTAAACGACACCAAAGGGAAAACCTCCACAGTGTAAATAAACCTTTCTGAATGTGCTCGGCATAAAGACTCCCTGACAGAGTTATCGCAATAAAATCATCTGACAGAACTAATTATAATTTCACTCTTCCATTCTGTGCAACTGAGGAAAATACAGTATACGCTTTAGTGAAAGTTATTACCTTATATTGTCTTATAATGACATGGCATTAGTTTAGGCAATAAAATTATATTAAAACATTAATATTATTACATGGAGCATTTCACAAAACCTCCCAGCTGTAGAGGATTACAGCTACCATGGCGCCTCCTGTAAAAGTTGCAATGTATTTGGCCTGAAGGACAAAACCTTTGCTTGGTAAGCTGAGTAACCCCTGTTACTGTGAAGGTCTCTTCGGAGGGCTTCACTGTGACTGTGCAAGTATAAGGCTTGACCTTCTAATCTCACCTCGAACGTGCGCTACAATGTGAACTTGTCCCTCGAGATAAACACAGAGAAAAGAAGAATGGGAGAGTCATAGACGGAGAGACTCGGGCAGAAGAATGGATGAAAGGCTGAGAAGGAGCAGAGAGAGCTGCACAATGAGATCCAAAGAGGACAGGGAATAAAAAGACAGACAGAGAAACACACAGTGTGAAGAAAACTGGAATAAAAGCAGACAGAAAATAAAGAGAAGGACATCAACCATCCTCAGCAAACAGACCAACTGTACTAGGGGGACCTTTGTGTTCAGAAAGGGAAAGAATAAAATAAAGAGAACCTCTGCGCCTTCGTGTGGAAGCAAACACAGAGCTTGACTGAAACATTAAACGCTGATTAGGATCAAAGAATACAGGGATATACATATTTGATGGCCCACTGTTACGAGCTACTCGCAATGAAGCTTCTTACTTTTTGATGAATGTAGACAGTTGGATCTTTTACAAATGAAGGGAACAAAACAGAAATGAGGAAGAGCAAAGAGAAGACAAAACGGGAGGAGAGTACAGGGGGGGAGAAAATGATGAGAGGGAATCCACTGATGGATGCCGAGCAGAAGTAGAACACTCTAAAAAGACGAAACTGAGAGAGAGGCGGTAAGAGGAAAATCAATGATGACTAGAGGGAGAGTTTCTAAGGATACAAAGATGTGTTCTCATGCTTTCCTTATTTCTCTCTCCCTCCCCTCTCTATCTAATGAGCTCATCCTCTTAAGGGAAGAGGACAGTTCTGGCAGCATCCCATCAACCAAAGCCGTCTGGGGCAAGAGATGCATGTGACAAGGCATCGGCATTAGGGTTTTTCTGAGTGAGTCCTGACTTGTTCGGCCCCATGGCGTGGTGTTAAAACATCACACTCAGCAGTGCTCACTCCACCACATGTGTCCAACACATATAGAAATGCCAAGGCACATGCATGAATGCACACAGACACACATGCATTAGCTCCGTTATTGGTTTTGGTTTAAACTAAGGCTGCAACTAACGATTATTTTCATTATGAATGAATCCGACAAATATTTTCCCCATTAAGGGATTAATAATTTTGTCAATAAAATGTCAAATATAGTAAAAAAAAAAAAGTCCAAGCAAATGTCTTTAAATGTCTAGATGCTGCAAATATGTGAGAACCACAACAAACCTGTTAATTTCTATTTTGAAGACTATATTTAGAATATTTCTGCATACTGAGGTCACTAAACAGTCCATGAATTTCATAAATATGGATATCACTGGAAATCTGAGACTCCTGTTGATTCAATGAGCCCAATTTTATTCATGTGTGATGATTATAGTCCCCATGATAGCATTTCAATTCAATGAGAAAATTTTTTGAAACTTAGCCTCACTGCATAAAATTACCTATTGTGACCTCTAGGATAATAACAGCCTCATGAAACTTTACAACCACAAACTACAGAAATGTGTTAAGAGGTTTAAAACTTAATTAAGGTTAGGCACCCAAACTATACAAGGTTAAGTAAAAATAACAGGGTTAGGCAACAGTAATTACATAAATTCCAACAACGGGACACAAGAACATTACTTTTGAACAAAGCATTCAACAACAGAACGCCAACACCGATCTCCGGGTGTAAAGTCTTCAGTTTTTTGGGTCCTCTCCAGCTACCCTCCGACCAGCGGCAGACCTAAATAGCTTTCCCATCGTAATGCTTTATCACTGGACAAGACATGTAGCAGATTATAATTACATATCTTTGGTTTGCACACAATCCAAACATTTTTGACTGGCTCCTGGGCTAATTAAATAAAATAATTATGATACATATAAACTGTCAGAATAGTTGCTGATTTGACTTGAATTGAGTAGTCAAGTAATTGTTCTAGCTTAAACAGCATTCCTTATGCCGCCCACTGATCTAAGCACACAGCAAAGAAAATCAGGAAAGAAGAAATAAAAAAGTGTCTCCTTCGCTTCACTGACTCCTTCCAGCAAAGCTGCAGTATGACATTGACTTGAGTGCCGTGGAAAAGAAGGCCTCCCGGGATAAAGGTTGTTACTGACGGAGCTTAGATGGGTGCTTAAGGGAGGAGGAATAGGTAAAGCCAAGCCAGAGCAGTGATCTTCAGAAAGCGCACGCCTAAGGGGAGACTTACCAATCTCCCCTCTCATCCGCCGCAAAGTAAAACGGAGTGAATCAACTCTGCATCCTTTCCCCTCCTTTGTCCCCCGCTCTCAGGCTTTTTGCTGTCCCTCTTTCCCCCTCGTTATATTCCCTCCGTTTTCTGCTCTAACGAGTGGCTGCCCCATGGGCGAATCACAGGCTGGGGCCTCAGACATCAAGTCCGATTCGCTGCTACACGGGAGTGTGTCAGCACCAATGAAGCTCACACGGAGATGAGACTCCCGCCCAATGTGTGTGTGTGTGTGTGTGTCTGTGTGTGTGTGTGTGTGTCTTTCTGTGAATGCGTGCCTGACTGGCCTGGATTTGGGATATGTTTTTATAAAGCTTTCTCCTCCCATTTTCTCCTCTCCCCGCTGGCTAAAATCACACTTTACCACGTCACTCATCCTCAACTACATTTCTCACACACCCTCCCTCGCTCTGTGTATATGCGCCAGTGCAAGAGGAAGAGAAACAGTAGAAAGTAAAAAGAGGACGGAGAGCAAGAAAGCAAAGGGAGGGAGAGAAAAGGTAGAGAGAAGAAGAAATAGAGACAGGGAGAAATGGGAAACGAGTGATGGAATGGAAATCATTGGATTGAAGAGAGACTTAGGTCATCCCTGTGTGTGTGTGTGTGTGTGTGTGTGTGTGTGTGTGTGTGTGTGTGTTCCTATTAATCCTGCAGGCTATATCCTCAGTCAGGGGTCTGTGCCCTGGTCTCATGCCCAGACTGGTTTTAACAAGTGTTACCTCAAGTGAACTAATACATAGACACACACATGCATGCTGCATTTACACAAAAACACTACCACACACACACACTTGATAAACGGCTATAATTCTCCCTCCTAAGTGAGTGGAGGACATCAGAGGAACATCATCAAGACAAGAAAGGTGTGTGTGTTTGTACGTGGCCACTAGTTTCCTAAGTCGATATCCTTATTCAGTCTGCTCCCTGAATCAAAACTTTTACTCAAGCTACTTATGCAGTTTTGCTCTGAGGGTCTATTCAGTCCAAACCAAACAACAATGTGCTCAGAAAATAAAATGGATTTTTGTTTGTTTGTTCTGATTTTGATTTGAACATTATTCCCAAAGTGCTGCTGATGAAGACAATTTTTATTTTTAAAAGAACGGAAAAAGGAAATATGAAATTCAAGTAGCAGAAGTTGGCAAAAAAGAATCTCTGAGCTCTGAGGAACTTTTCTTTGGCTCACTGAATGACGTTTGGTCTCTGCGGGGAGTTTGACGTTTATAACCCACCTTGACTTGCATCAGTTTGTACAAACATTATTTTAGACAAGCTGTCAAATGCAAGTCACAAGCCACACATTCTCAATTTTCCTGTTCGAAAAAAGCTTGATTTAAAAGGAACAGCAAAATAATTATTCATTCCAATCATTCAGAATGTAAACCAAGATAACCTCCACCGAGACCAAGGCCTTTCTTGCAATGTTAACGAAGGGAAGACAATTTAGGTATCCGCCCCGTGATTCGGATGCGCTCCAAAATTTGATGGATTCTTCTTTGGCCTATGCTTCACCGTTTCATGGCACACAAAAAAACTTGTATTTACAGTGTTTCAGACATACAGACTTTACTTGGGTAGGCCGCTGAGATATATTTATTTTTAGACCAATTTTTAGTTTTTATTTTGTTTTATCCATTGGAGAGAACCGAACCATCCGTCACCCAACATCTCCCCTCGTTCTAATGTACATGCTTGGCAGTCAGCACAGAAAGAGTGATGTTGTCTGGTAATAAAGAAATGTTGAGGATGATGACAGGGTACACTGTGACAATGTGTTTAATATAATATTATGTTTGTTTATAAATGAACAGACGGAGCCATTAGCATCTGACAAACAATGCACGATCTACTGCATAGACAAAACAGCCCAAATCGTAGCTTCATTTCGATGATAATAGTGCTGCTTGAAATTCCTCTAAAATTATAATTTCAAGTAAGGATGGAAACACCAGCGATATGCTGAAACATCTCTCCACACAAAACAGGTGTAAATTTCAGGCCTGCCATGTGTTTAACAGAAACTCTAATGTAAACGAATGCTGTATCTTCTCTCTGTTTTTTCCCACACAGAAGATCAATCAGGAATCAATAAAGGAATCTGTAAAGAATCATACTGATAAGCAGAATCTATAATAGAACTAGTATCAATAACTCCCTATTAACTGGTCACTGCTTTTGGTGTAATTAATACAGTAGGTAGACGAAAAAACATTTAGTGCAATCTCAGCTACAAATATGGGTAAAAGGTTGAATGCCAGTTGTGTGTCAGGGACTGTCTAGCCAAGTTTAAGACGCTGCTGCTGGGGATTAAGCCTGCTGCAGTGGTAGCTGAGTGCTGTTTTGCCCCGTGCCACTCAGGCACCCTCTAAAACCTAATATAAAGCTATTTTAATCATGTGTGCTATATTTAACCTCCACAAGACAAGAAATCTGCAAATAAAACATGCAGAGCCATTCACCGAATGGGAAAATGAAACTGTAGGTAAAATTAATTAATTAAGGTTCATTAAAGAATAACGATGTCAATTATGATGTAATTATCATAATTATGTTTAGTCCTGTCATTTGTGTCTAAATTTTCAACTGATTTGGAGAGCAAATTAAGTACATTTACTTGTTATTTAAATTGAAGGGTGAGCCACTGAGTGCAAACTGTTCATTTGCCATATTTAAAACATGACACGCCATGCAACACTGGTTTCAACTCTTGTGTTTAACCCTCATAACCCTCTCATAACCGCTCACAACCCTGATCATAACCCTCTATCCACCCAAACTACCCCCCTTCAAGGCAATAACTAGAAATTGATCTCTGCTGCAAGAACACATGCATGTACCATCCGACTTAGAGTCCCTGACAATAGATGCCGTTAGCAGGACACCTTTCCCCTGTCCTGCCCTAAGAGTTGAACGGCTTCCTCCACATTAAACAGCCCATTACTAGACATTGATTGCAGTTAACACTAACGCCAGCCCGTATTAATCGTTCCATCCTTCTGCTCGAGTGCCTCCGTGCAGATCTGAACCTGAGCGCTTATCCAGGATCATTTAACAAGGTTCGAAGAAGTGAGGGGATTTCTGTCAGTGTGTATCACATCACTCCTGCTGCACCGAGTTTAGTCAGGCTGTTTGAAAATGAAAGGAGTCAGAATGGAGAGAATGTAAGATAGAAAAGACAAATTGGATGTTTTGGTACTAACGGGGCAAAGAGAGGAGCCGTTTGATAAAAGCAGTAACGGCAAGGTCATGCAACACTTGTGTGTTTGCAGCAGCGATTTTGAGGTAATAGGCAGCAATTTCCACTAGCGACCGTAAGAGGGGGAAAAATGAGAGTAAAGATGAGTGCAAAATACAATAAAGGCGAGGAGTAAAAAAAAGAGAAGATGGAAGTCAAGACTACAGTAGAGACAGAGTGCTGATGTGCGGTATGAATGCCAATGAGCAATATATATTAAATACATTGGTCTCATTATAATATTTCACATCTAAGTGGCATAAAGGATAAGTCAGCATACAAAGCTCTAGCAGCTGCTCTCTGTTTATACACACCTGAGGTGACCAAAGTACTCTGCATGCTGTATTATAAAAGCATCATCTCTATGTCTATACTTTTTAATTCATAAGGAGACATAACGGTGCTTGCTATTACTATTACTATACCATTACAACCACATTAAACATTTTATATAAAATGATTGTGTTCCTTTAATACGAAATTCAGTCTTGCTTAAAGTGGCAATAGACAAGTTTTATGCTTTAACGTATCATTATGAAGTAAATGTTGATTACACAGTGTAATAGCTGCAGAATAATGACACCTATAAGGCTCGCTTTCACTATGCAATCCTGTCTGCCACATGGTCTGATCTCCTCGATGAATGAAGGCTCGATTTACGGCACAAAACAGAAGAGGACAGCACTTTAGTGCCTATACTTAAAAAGGTAATACAATAACACAGAGGCTCCGAGTCTGAATTAAAACATCAAACTCTATGTTGTCTCGCATATCGACAGCTTGCATTACAGCTTCACTCCTTCTGTTCTTATCTTTTACAATAAAAGCCCTAGACATATACACTGCTTTACTGCATATTAGAGAGCATTTCCTTTAGAGGTAACTGCACAAAATAGCTTGCAGTAGCTATCTAGCCTGGCTAACACCAGACTAATCACAAATGAGATTAGTCTGGAAACCAGCCATTAATTTCTCCGTAGAGGAGGCGTGGTTTGCGATCCTCCAGAGCTGTTTATTGGGCGCTACGAATGTCTATCAAAAGCGTCTGGTTCTTTTAGCCAATCGTATCAGTTATACCCGTTGACATATGTAGAGCGACAGAAATTGACGTTGACCTAGCCAGACTAGCCCATCGCTACTTTGAGACTAAAATGCAGATTTCTGCTTCTGCAACGTTTTTCTGCAGCATGTTGTGGCTCTGGCTGCTCTATAGTTTCAGCTCACAGTTTACCGGCAGTGTCAATGTGTGTGTGTTGTGTGTGTGTGTGTCTGTGAGAGAGTGTTGCTTGCTGCTTTGCTTCTCCAGTTCTCGCTTTCTGCAAGATTATTTATTTTTATACCTTATTTCCCGCTCATGTCATTCAGCCACACACATCCACTGATTTAATGGGCAATAGACGAGCTGCTGCGGGTCTTTCGGCGGCTCCGCTGTCACCGGCGTTACAGCAGTGAGCGATAGAAAACTACAAAACTACAAGCTTCCATCTGTCGAGTAGTACGCGCCATCGTCTTGCCGTCCCTCCCCGTTCTGTGATTGGATCCTTAAAACAGGGCTAAGAAATGGCCGTAGTTGCCAGACCCTTTTGCAGTTCGAAATGAAATTGAGAGTGCAAGGCAGTATGGGTATACCCAGGCTAGTAGCTATCCCCAGTCGGTGGAAATGGTGGATGGTTGAACATTTGAATATCTGTGAAAACTCTAAACCCCGCAAAAGAAAAAGAGGCCATCTGATTGAAGCGGGGACGGAGAGTGATTAAAACATTCTTTCTACAATGCTAGATTATAAAGTAAATCATACTACCAGGTGTTTTACTCAGCCTTTATCATAGAACAGAGACTGGGGTTTCTCATTCAAATTGGGCGTTTACAGCTGTTTATTATTTTTATAGTATAATTAGCCAGGCTGCAAGTAATGGTCGTGTTGCTAACGATAATGATATATGAACATATGGACTGATCCAGTCCAGCCTGACTGAAAATATAATTATGTCTCATTGCACAGTTTGTTTGGAAACAAATGCAGGGTGTTCTTTGTCGTTGGTAGCTCTAAGGAAAAAGGAATGCAGTCTGTTTGTCTGTGCAACGGCAGCATCAAAACTAATACTTGGAATTGACATTTGATTGAAATGACATACATTGACTATTACACGCTGGAAGCCTTATCAATTATATAAAATAGTACCCAATCACTGAATTGTTACTACTGATATTTGCAATTTGGCAAAAGCTCAATCTGTTGTGAACAGATGACCAAGCTATACTAATGTAATTCAGTTTATGAACCACTGATAAATGTTTTCAAATAGGTTACAAAAATGTTATTTTTAAACTAATGATGATTGATAATTTGACTGATGATTTTTTCATCTAATCTGTTATGCATAGGGAGTAATGATTAATGTGATAAGAATGTTTGTGTTTACCAGTTAAACACAGAATCAAACAATAGTCGACTTACCTGTTGATAGCAGAGCTAAGCTCATCCAGGCGCCGGGCCTCAGTGGTGGAGGTGTTGTCGAGTTTGGACAGGCTGTCCATCCTCTTCAGAATCACCTCCAGCATGTCACTGATCTTCCTCAGCACACCACGTGACTCCACGCCTCCCAGCACTGAGTGGAGAGACAGACATGGAAGGAAAGACAAGATATGAATGAGAAGCTGGAGAGCGAACTGCAGAAACTTGCAGAACAGCATGCACATTAATCACAAAGCCTGCAGCTCTTTTG
The DNA here is from genome assembly GCF_030273125.1 of Centropristis striata. NCBI lineage: Eukaryota > Metazoa > Chordata > Actinopteri > Perciformes > Serranidae > Centropristis > Centropristis striata. The sequence continues at coordinate 35,072,569 of NC_081517.1, read as the reverse complement.
GCTGGCTTCTTCTGGTGTTGATTTTGGCTGCGCTCTTGTTTTGGACAACTGTCTCTATGCACTTCACTGCAATGCAGATCAAAAGCAAATTCCCTTCTGTTGCGTGCCAAACAATGCAAAAGTCCTCAATTAGATTTGGCATTTTTATGAAGAAAAATCGGCATTTCCTCTTAAATTAAGCATCCATTTAAAAAGGTATAACTTCTATTTAGTGGGATTAATCTTTAATGGTGCTTTTAGTTTATAACATTAAATGACAAAGTGGGTTAGAGTGGAGTACAGTATCACCTGTAGAAGTGAATGGATCCTTAAAAAGTGGAGCAGTTTTCTGATGCCACTCATTAATATAAATTGCCATGAACGGCATCTATTCAGTCCAAGGAGAATTGGTGAGATAGTTCATATGCAAAAATGGTGGCCTCGCCCACGAGTTCTACTTCGGCCCATATTTAGACTTTACACTGTGAAGACATCACACTCGCTTTTCTCTGCCTCATGGATCAGATATCTATAAATGAAAAAAGACACACCTTATTTGAAGTTCAAGGTGTTTTTTTATATATATATTTTTTTAACAGTTTTACAAACGTTTCTGATAATGGTGGTCTATGCCCAAAATGCTTTTTGGGCTGGAGAGAAAGAAAGTGTTGTATTGCAGTACAGCAAGTGGCCACCAGATGAAAAAATTGCCTGCGAGCCTGAATGGCAGCACAGTTTCCAGTTCTAAAATACATCCATGATGCCATCTCGCTGATTAGACTTTCACCAGTAATGAACATTAGGTGCAACCAACATGCAAACTCCTTTGACTTTTCATTGACTCAGATGTTTGCTTTGAGCTGATGCGAAAATGTCAGATGTCTATTTATGCAGCTGCAATAAACATCCAGTATTGTACAAAAAAATTAAAAATGACAACTTTGCAGAGGAGAAAGACCACCTCTACAATAATACTACTTTAACCTCATGAGAGCACCTCTTCTTCACTTAGGTCTGTGTATAAATCCTCATTGTGAAGCCCGAAGCCAACAAGTTGATTATCTCAGCCTTTAACCTGGATATCTAAAGCTTGATCTCTCATTTCCTCTGCCTACAGCAGTGCACTTCACCCAGTGCTGTATTCTGATCTTTTGTCATAAACTGGCTTTTGTTCGGGCCAGACATCCAGACACTCTGGAGTCTGATGTCTGAATATGGGCTTACCTTTATATCCTTTGATACCCTTTGATATGAGAATAACTTCCACCAAGACTATGAGTTATGAAAAGCCAGGAACTAATTACACAGAGGCTTTTTTTCTTCTTCCTTGCCTCTCTTTTTGTCTGTATCTGTGTGATGGCCAATTTATTTCTTTCACCCTTCATAGCAGAGAGGGCTCTCTGTGGACAGAAAGGAGCGGCTGTGTATGTATTGTGTGTGTGTGTGTGTGTGTGTGTGTGTGTGTAGATGAATACATCATTGGCCATCAGGACAGAAAAGTGAGTCTTAACACATCTGCACGCACACACACAGATGCCGCTCCGGAGACAGTGAAGGAGAGAGCTAGAATATACTCTGACTGTATAAAAGGTGTATGAGACCTCATTAGGATAATTACGTCGACACTGCCAGGGTCAGAGTGTCTGTGAATTCAGTCATAATGGCCCAGAACGAGGAAGGTGACTGAAAGGTGGAGACGCAGATGGAAAGCTTTCTCATTTAATGTCTGTGTGGAACTAATCTCTCCTATATACGTCTAACTCATCATTTTTAAGTGCTCATAGAAAAAAGCAACAGAATAATCTTAGGATATAACAATCGCTGATGAGAATGAGAGGGACAAAAATTGCGGCTCAGTTTGTGATGAATAGCTATTTCTTTGAGCAAGACTTCGTTTTAAGTAGAGAGGTGTGCCATTTATCTTTCTTATCCAACTTTCACTATGCAGCACTGTATAAAAAATACAAAGCTAATGTGTTTGCCCTTTCAAGCACATGATCAAGCGATCTTTATATAAATCTTCCATATTGCTAGAATTCACTCTGCAAATGGAAAGAAAACATCATTGATAACATGCTTGACAGTTACATCACCACCGTTTTCTATACCTTTACACCCTGAAAACACATATTCCTGATGCTTACTCCGACTGATGGGGTCTTGACTTCTCCACATACAATCTTTTATTAAAATAAGAATAGTATTGGTTATTTCTATGCACTGGTTCAGTGACAAAACATCTGTATCAACCAATATTAGCATGTTTCTAAATAAGAAGACATTCACTGATTGCAGTGGCAGATGTTTATCTGTTGTGTCAAATCCATTTTACGCCAGCTAAATTTAACGTTGGATATTTCTGGTCAGACTTGAATAACAGGAGATGCATATGCTGCTACTGCAGCTGCTGATTATGAGAAGTCACTGGCCAATGGCCAAGAAAATGTTGGCCACATGTAAGTATTACACTGTCTCTGAGAAAGATCTGCAACCAGAACATGTATGAAAAGCACAAGAAGATTTACATTTAACTATGTTTAGTCCATGTTTACAATTTAAAAAAAGTTTTTTTTCAGGCTATGTAGGTACTTCAAAATATGTACAAAGATGGATACAGTAGGTTCTTGAAACAGTCAAAATAAACAACAACAACAACAAAACATTGGTATCAGCATTGGTTATCTGCCAAATTGTTATTTTAATCATCCCAGCACTGCACAATTGGTGCATCCCTAGTTGTTTCCTATCAAAGATTTATTTCTGTTTTTGTCTCTGCAACATTTGAAAGAGAATCCAATAAGTGTTTATGTTGCCAGGACACTGTGAATCAAATCCGATCAAACTACCACACTGTCCCGATGAAGCAGATCAGCTTGAATTCCTGAGTGCTGAACTTTTAATAAAAGATATCAACAAATGTCTCTCACCTTTAACTTTAGCTTTTAATGGTTGTTTGTTACGGCATAAATATTTAATGTTATTGAGGAAAAACTTCAGAAAAAGTATTCAGTGGTCAGAAAGACTCTCAAGACTATGAACAGGACTCTTAAGTATGTTAGTTATAATGAATTGTGTGCAAATGCAATTAGTAGGTGAATACAAATCAAACACATGAGGAAATGAAAAGAGTAAAATGCAAATGGATAATAGCAGATGGTAAAAGAGCCTGCTGAGATGTTCATACTAAAACTGTTAAAGACTGCACATTCAGAAGGGAAGGGATTCTTGATAATCTGTTTCTGCTCATAGAAATCTAATTTCAATATCTACAGTGTTTAAATATAAATATATATTAAATATAGTCACACATTCTGCCGCATAGTAAAGAGGGCCTGAGGGAATCTGTCCACTTCAATTTGATGCGATCATTAAATCCTCAGTAACCACAGATGATGGAGAAAACAGCCTAATAAGATGCAGCTTGGGGCATAAGGGACACAAAGGTCAGAGTGTATTCTCCAAGCCTCCCATCAGAGGACCTGGAAGGGCCCATATTGATACCACAAACACCTGAATTACGCTGACCGACCACTCTGTCAAACCCCATGTCTGCTGCTTGACAGGCAATTACAGCCAATGGGTTCCGGTGCCTAACAGCTCCGGTGCAAGGTCATTGTCTGCCTCGATCTCTTCAAACAGCCGAATCCTAAGTTCAGTGACTTATCTCCTCAGCGACAGATGTATTCGTCTCAGACTGGCAGTGTCATGTCCTTTGGCTGTGATGGATCGCTGTGTCAGAGTGTGCCGGTGGGTCGCTCTGTTGACATCTTTGTGATTGGCTGATAATGGATAACTTCCACGCTGAGGGTCAAGTAAACTAAAGCAGCGACCATGCTGACAAAATTATAATTCTGTATTGGGTTGAACAAAGACTGGCTTATTTAATATTCAGTGCTTCTCCCAGATAGGCCTATTATAATTTTGGCAAACCATCTAAAAGTGCATTTAGATGACTCAACAGTAAACACACTTTTTCACTTTCTTTGTTTTGCTAATATCATGCTAAATTTGATGTTTGGGTTCTGTTTGTACTTGGCTGTTAATAATGAGATATGTATAATTAAAAAAAACATACAAACACCCAAACATTATTATAAAAATCCTTACTGAGAAAGAACAGTGCAGCCAGTGGGGGAAATGGGAGCCAAGGGGTCCAAAAAGTTAAAGAATAGATCTTTCATATTTTTCCATGGTCTATCAATCAAATATCATTTCGGGTCAGGGGGCTAATTGTTCTTTATGACTCTTTGTTTCTTGATGAATCTCCGTGTCAAAATGTAGTCACAGAAGCTGCTCCCCCATGGATGGCAAATGACCAGCTGTAATAAATGATGTCCGTCTTCGAAAAGCTGATCCTTGTCATGATTTTCATTGTATACCTTCATGAAAGACACACACTTCTCAATCTTTTTAATGTGTTTCGCTGTGGTGCCCAAATACCAATTTAAAGGACGATTGCCAATATTCCCAGTAGCTTGTTTAAATGATATCATTACAAAGAAAATGCCTGCCCTTCTCTGCTCTCATCAGATGAAACCTCATTCAGGTCCCACTGGTGTAATATAGCTGCAAGTGAAGGACACAGTGACCACGGATACTGTGTGTAATTGACATGAGTAGAAAGAAGATAAACAGCAGAAACTGCAGAGAAGGTAATGATTTGACTTGCTTAAGCTCAAAAGTCAAGGAAGTCAAAAACAGTAGCGTGTGTGTGTGTGTGTGTGTGTGTGTGTGTGTGACATTGACATCACAGAGAAAATAGCACCTGGAAACACTGATAACAGAAATATGCACATCAAGATAAGAAAGAAAACAATTAAGTAGGTAGATACGGATGAACAAAGAAACATGGACAAGAACCAAGAGTAAAAGACAACTAGAGACCAGTTTCCCCCTCTGAGTATCTGGATGGAGTCTTTCACTGAACACAGATTATTTTTTAAACAAACACCAGAACTCTAATAGGGTCCTCACTGCTGCAGTTAGCCCATTGTTTGGGGAATATATTCGACAATTTTTCACAGTTGAGTTCAATAAAAGCATCCCAATCCAGACAGACCTCAATTTCAACCAGTGTATATGTTTGACCAATGAAATTCCTTGTTCCAACCCACCCCTTCTTATGGTCTTAGGCCATATCTATCTTGCTGCCTAAATAGGGTAACATCTTATCAGTTTGATTCTTAAAGGCCAATATTACATGTATGGCTTAAGATCCCCCAGTAGCTGAGATATGATTAAGAAGCTAATGTAGTTGATATTACCAACATAATACAGAAACTAATCAGACCTCAAGCTAACGCTAGCTGTAACACATAACATTAGCAAGTGCATATCAGCCATATTACCCAATTCATCCTATCCCAGCTCCTATCGTCACCCATACCTGGATAGGTGTTTGTTGTGTTGAGTGGAAAATGGAACATGGCAATACAGTTAATTGCCACCGGACAGGGTGTGCATAACTGTCACAAAGAAGCCACATGTGGATTTTCTGTATTCCCACACAGCATTTTTCACATCACACTAGTATGAAACTTTTAGAAGAAGAAGAAGAAGATTACTTAATTAATCCCACAATGGGGAAATTCAACCTCTGCATTTAACCCATCCTTTTTTACACACAAGTGAACACACCATGCAAGGAGTGGCTGCAGTGAGCTGTGCGGGGGGTTAGGTGCCTTGCTCAAGGGTATTTCAGTCCTAGATCTGTCACTACCGGGATTCGAACCGGTGACTCTCCAGTTGCAAGCCTGATTCCTAACCTCTAGGCCATATTTAGAAATCCCGGCAGTATTATTTTAAATGTCATAAGAAATTCAGACACTGCTCTTTCATTCTATGCACACTGATATAGTTGCTTTTTTATGTGAAGTGCACAGCACCCGACCAGAGGTCAGTCTCTTTAGGTGGAACTGACAGTTGAGATGAGAAACTTGTTGACTTACAGGACTATTTGAAGTAAAATTTAAGTAATGGTATTAAAATTTAAGCAACCACAAACACAAATATCTTCATAAACTGTATGCCCTCGTGAAAGGTCAGGAAGGTTTGATGTTATGAGTATGAAAAAAAACAAATTCTACTGCAACAGCCTAACTGTATTTTAATGTAGCATAATGCCTTATGCATACATTTTACTGGTCCCGAAGCAAAACAATTTACTGAACAAAAAGAAGCCAAATGTCATAGGATTGAAATAAATAAAGACCAAAGCGGAATTAAGAGGTTTCTGACCTGCAGCAGTAAGTGAAACTTAAATGCTGTGAAGCAAAGAGTCTGGGGATTTAGTTCTAATATGCATAACTCCAAGAGCAGAGACCATATTTGACACCTCTGATCCTGCAACAGACCAAAATAAACTGACCAAAGTCCACAGTATGAAAGAGGGAGGGGGGGCATCCACATTTAAGATGCATTCAAATTCTGACAAGAGTCACATAACAAACAGGTTTCAAAGTCGGCCTCCCATTGCTGTTAATGCCCAGGACACTGATCATATTTTCCCTACATCAGAAAAACCATCCCTATTAATAGCTGATGGTGTTATGGCAGCTTTCTCCTTCTTCTCAACCTGCTGAAATACAATCAATTCATCCTTTATGAATAAACATTTTAAAGTACATTTGGTAAATTACACTTGCAAATGCCATCATAAAGATGCATGATAAATATTCCATTACTTGTAAGTAAGGTAGCTAGTGTACTTGCACTATGGCACACTGAGGCTTATGTTAAATAAAGGTCCATGCTGAAACCAAATTTAAAGTGAGTCGGATCAGCTTTTAATAGTGATAGTTGCCTCGAGGACTAAAATACCACATTTAGCAAGTTTGAGGGGAAAGAAAATCTAGCCAAAGGCATCGTGAAGCAGACTGATGGAGACCACAGTGCGATGTGGTTAGTCAACCATATTTGTGAGTTTTACCATTTAGAACACACTGTTAATGAAATTCTTCATGATGAAATTGCTAATCTTGATCAATGCGTGCATTTTTTTTTGGTAAAAGCTGATTGATGTTCCACTGCCCTGAAGTTCCAATTACGCTATAATGTCAACTTTGATCCCAAGAAAATGATGAAACGGAAAATTGGCTGAGTAGTGTAGACTTCTAAACTGACTCAAAATAACCAAATATTTACTTTAATTAGAATTATGCTGCAAGTTATTTGCTATGCATGAGGGAATAATTATCTCAAAAGATCAAACAAAAGTGATTTTTGGACGCCTTCAGTCATGAATCCAGCACAGAGCTGCTGTACTGTCTCACTGACTACCTGTTTTTGTTTGTGTAAGATAAATGCAGACTTAAGATTCAATGAGAGTCAAAGCAGTGAGCCAACAGAACCACGCTGCTGGCATACTATTTCATGCCGTGTTTGACTTCCCCCCACTGGCATGGTGTGGAATAAATCAGCGCAATCACACATATGGACACACAAACACACACACACAGTGCCCTTCTTTAGCCACCATATTGGACTGAATATTTAGTGTCACGGCACATCATATTTCTCCTGAGGTCTGAAATGCGTGAAGCGTGAACAGAATCCTTGTTAGTGTCTCTAAACAGACTTCTGAAAACTGAGAGGGAGGCCGTTTGTGTATGTGTACTGTGATGTGTGAATATGTACACACACTGTAGCCCACACAGAACTTTGGCTACTGTCCCTGATCAAATTTCACCTTCTGAGCTACACATTCTTGACAGTGGGAACAATTAACATTAGGAACTGGAAATTAAATTGCAAAGACAGATGCAGCTTCACAAAGAATCCATACAGAAACACTAAAACTAATTTAATAATTCCCTGTTTGTGTCTTTGTGTATACACTATATGTGTACATGTGCTTTAGAAAATGAGTTCATGAAATTGCCACAGTGTCTCTGTCTGCTTGAATTTATTGTAATGGAAATGACAGAAAGGGTCAGTCAATACAACATAGCAATGACTCCCCTCCATCAAATTCCTTTGGTATGTCAGTTATTTAAAAAGAAAAAAAAGAAAGAAAAAAGGAATTACACAAAGGCTGAAAACAGTATTTCTCTGTCAAATGCACCCTCTTACATTTCACATCTAAGCTCAGTAGGGTGCCACATGAAAAAAAAAACAGCGCTGGCAGGTTTGTACAGTATGTAAGTACGTCTATGGCTAAGGCATGTAATGTGTGCAGGGTTGAATACAATGGATTTATCCATTACGGTTGAAAGCAGGCCAAAAAAAAGGCTTTTAAGCAGTGGGGTCCTGTCATAACAAGTGTGATTGTGCCTGGAGGTGTTCTGTGTGTGTGTGTGTGTGTGTGTGTATGTTTGTTAAAAGGACAGAGGTCACAAAGAGTGCACGCTACGCAGGGAATGGGTGGGCTTGTATCTCTGCTTTTTTTGCATTGGATAATTGAAGTAAACTGAATCACAATGCACAAAGTATGAAATATGAAGGCAAAATATCCACCATAATCTGACATGTGTACTGAACAATTTAGTATTGACAGTTTAGAACTACAAATCAAATATGGCGTGATCCCATAAAATAGCATTTTGAAAATGATGAAATCCGATCTGGAAAAACTCAGGAATGAGGAATGAGTGTTCACCTGCAGTGGAGTTATGGCACTTTGAAAATGTTTCCCCATCTCCACATATCAGGCGCGATCGAGCTCTGTCTTTGAAAATGAAACTGTCTTGAAGCAAACTCTATCATTTGATATGTGGTGAGTTTGTGAGACAGCTCTGAACTATAATCCTTCCTACGGTGAGTCAGCCAATCATCTGTGTGTGTGTGTGTGTGTGTGTGTGTGTGTGTGTGTGAAAATGCCGTGTACGTGCAATGCTGTGCAAGTGTGCCTATACGATCGTCTCTTTAAGCATTGCAACACACACATCTGTGTGCGTGAGGTATTGTTTGAGCCAGAGCAGGATGGTGTTTTGATTGGCTGGGGGGGGCTTTGCATATTCATAAGCAGAAAACCATTTGTGGTTTGATGAATGCTAACAGAAGGGCCTGCTGGATATGAGTTGACACAGCTAAATTAACCGGAGACCGATGTCGTTTTGTCAAAAGAGCACACACACCGAAACACATTCACAGAATAGCAAACAGCACAGAAAGCTAGTTAAACTGGAAAATCCACCCCAAAACTAAAATTGTTTATTTCATATGTTGAAGTAAATATATAAAAAACAAAAACAACAATAAACTCTCTATTTTTGTCACAAAATCTGAGAATCAAGAATTGATGATGTCACATAGTACATTATGTTTCATCAGCGCTTAATAACTCTGTTGGCTCATACATGTTTTGTTGTGAGTTATTCTATCCCATTGATTATAATTAGCATGCAGGGCTTCCAGCTGTGGCTCAGGAAATGCTGCCGTATCCCAGTAAAATCACTTTGGGCGCTGTCATGGTTTCCATTATTCACTGTCAGCTCCAGGATTTGTCACCATAGTCTGTTATCAGCTCCTCAGGTTAAAGAGTGACTTATTAAAAATAATTAACTAATACCGAGCTGTGCAACAAATAATAACCTCCAGCTGATACGTACACTTTACGAGGCTTTGGTGATATCATGGTATTACAATATAACAGGGTATTTTGAAATCCCAACCTTATGATTTTTAATACCGTCAAAAATACAGATAATCCTCTTTTGATACAAATATATTGTATTGAGATGATGTATTGTAGTGCACAACACACATCGTCAGTGGTCAATCTCAACTGGTGGAACAGACATCATTTTCCCTACCCTCTTTAAGGGAAACCACACCCATTTCCATATGAAGAAAGCCTTAAGAAGCATTGGCAATGACTGCACTGATGAACCTGTCCATCTCTGTCACCAGTGTAGCACTAAAGCTAGGTAACTTGCAAAACATGGATGTATGAAGAGAAATGGATACAGTGTTTTAGGCGGGGTTGTGCTTATTCCCTATGAAAGCTCCTCAGGGGCACATGATGCATAAAAATACCCAGATCTTTATAAAAAATACCTGGATGTTCCAATGCTCTTCTAATGACTTCTACCGGCCGAGTTGGCTACTTCCGGTTCTGTGCTCCACTAACTCGAATGTGAATTAAACTAATTGTACAGCTCTTCCAGACTTTCCAAATGTAATCAGAGGTAATGGATCAAATGTTTCATGGGGATGTGACATTCGAAAAAAATTATCCACTTATTTAGAGACATCTTTTTACCAATGTAAATTTCTGGGCCCAATGGCATCATGTGATGCATTCAGAAATTGTAAATCCACTGTTAGACCACTATGTCAAATGGGGATCAAAGCCTGGCACACTTCCAGGGGGCTTGTGGCGGACAGCCGGCTAGTTAGCTAGCGTACCAACTTAGACATGCTTTCTTGCTGCACTTACAAAAAAAATCAGAAAAAAGTTGTGACTCATCTGGCAATGGCAGTGTGACTTCCGACGCTGTGTGAGAAGAGTGTATGAAACATTTAGTTATTAAATAGTACTGATTAAGCGGTTGTCTAGTTAGTTAGCTAGCTAGCTAGCTAGCTAGCTAGCTTGATGCAGTGACACACACCCGGTTGGATATCAGCAAAGTTTCCTACAAGTATTTAAACCCAGCAAGGGGGCTAGTTGCATATTAGAAACAAAACAGTATAGGCAATGACTTCTATAGCCAGCAGCTAAGTTTTTACTAAAAAAAAAAAAAAAAGGAAGGTATGACTCTATGCTGTTTTACCCCTGCATACGTCATCTTCTGCTTTCCTCACTTCTATCCCACTAACCTTTATTCCTCGCTAAACCTCTTCCTTCTTTACCCTCACTCTCATGCCTCTCTCTCATCATCCTCCTTCACCTAATTCTTCATCCTCCTCCTCCTCTTTACCCTCCCTCTCCAGCTGCAGTAAAGGAAACAACACAATCACCAGTAAAACTCCTCTCTTATCCCTTGGCGGGGGATACAGACAGATGTACAGACAGACAAACTGGTGCTGAATGCCCTGCTACCACTCCAATCTCCAGTGCATCTCCTCTCCTCATTTCCACACCCACATTCAATTACTACAAATTACATGCAGTTTAATTATTATGGCGCAGGAGCTCTAATGTTCATTAGCTAAAGAACGGCAGGACTGAGTGCAGAGAGAAAAGAGTGGGATGGGGTTTTTTTAGCTGCACAATGGGAATGGAAGTAACGGAGGGAGCAGGGTTTAGGCAAATGAAAATGCAGCAAATGAAGCGTAAAGGAAGTGAAATATTGTGCTGGCAATGAAGTAAACACAATGAATGCCAATGATCCAAAAGACAATTTATTAACATGTAAGATCACATGTGATGGGGATGATCAATAAGCTATTTTATACCTTACAGAACAGAATAGAACCAGCTGATTATCGAAAAACAAAAAGAAAGCCATTTTGCTCCATTATAATTCCTCCTTTTAGTTCAGCTTTTCAAATATTTATTGTTCATCTGGTTTTGACATTTTTCTCACCATTCATCCAGTCGTGTCAAGGCAAATTGGATTTCATGAAGGGGAGAAGGGATAGATGAGAGGATAATAAAAGACACAAAGAAAGACAGACAGCTACAATGCCTATTAATGCTGACAGTTTCTGTCACTTCTCTTTTGAGTGCTTCTCTATTTCGAAGTGATCGAGGAGGAGATGAAGAAAAACGGTGTATGGCTGTAATCTAGCTCTTTGTGTCCCAACAGTTCAGCTTCAATTCAACCCTCTCCCCCCAATTTTTTTCCTAACTTTATTTGTGTACAAAGCCTCTGTAAGCTGTTGTGTTATTGTTTTGGTTTTGAAGATGTCACATTCAAAGTGGACAAGATCTTTCTTCTTGAAATTTTCCGCCCCTTCGCCCATCTGCAAAAGCATCACTTATTCTTCTCTCTTATCTTTCTCTACCACTCTTTAATTTTCTCTATTTCCCTCTCTGTCGTCTTGATTCATTTCTCATTCGTTTACTTTATGATGATGAAGAAGAAGAAGATGAAAAAGTGAGCTTGCAGACACACAAAGCACTTGAGACAGACGAATAAAAAACAATATTTGAATACAGACCAAATCGCATATACACATGCAGAATGAAAGGCTAATCTGTAGACAAGTGCAGTGCATCTGCGTGGGTGTGTTTGTTTCTTGATGAAATTGTGATGAAATAGGGTGATAGCAATTTGTTTCAAACTGCAATTTCAAATGGAAAACAAAACAATAGGCTTCTTCATCAGATAGCATTATTCCCCTTGGAATTACACATGCAATGTGTTTATCTACTGAACTGAATGGTGACACTTATGACCTACCTTATGATCACACACACACATACACACACACACACACACACACACACACAAATATGATAACATGCAGGCACTGTCATGCTCCATCCCGACAAGCTTGACAAACACGAGCCGTGGCCCTCATTACCATTTCCACCACCTACTGAAGCGGCTGTCTCTCAGAAAGCATTTCTCTGTTGACTTTCACTGCTTCAGCACAGCTCTGCTGTTCAGAGCGGACAGACACACAGCCGCGGGGTTCCTTTCACCACAACCACGTCAATGTATGTTAGTGTGACAGAGCGTTGTGTTCTACAGCGGGACTGGCAGAGAGCGAGAGGTTGAGTTTAGAGTGTGTGTGTGTGTGTGTGTGTGTGTGTGTGTGTTAGATGGGGGGGGTACAAGAATTTAGATTGAGAATTTGTGTGACATGACCTTTTCGCTGTTCTGTGTGACTGAGTGTGCATATTTGGCTACAGTGTGTTCACAAATGTGTGTGAGTATATGTATGTATGAGTAGGTGATGTTTAGTCTCATTCAGGACTTCCTGAAAAGATGGGAGAGAAAATAACACAGGGATGTGTCTGCACTAGTGGAGCGTGTGGTCACCTCACTGGGATACTATTTAAATCATATGGGATGGAAGGTTAAGATGGGAAAATTACATGTTTTTTTGCCCCAAACTCCATGGAATGAACATAAAGACTTGTGGATATCTATAAAACCCATTTTTATTCAGATACCTTGAGGTCAAAAGTCAAGCCCCCTTGAAATGGCCTTGCCAGTTTTTCCCTCACTAAAATGTACCCCATATAACTTTGAGGCGTTATTTACCCCCTTCCCAACAAGATATCACGGCATGGTACCAATTGTTTTCTTAGGTCTTAATTTCATACGATACAAGTACCTTCACTAGCCTTAAAACAGAGCCAACTACAGTCTCTGAAAAAAACAGTCAGCATGGCCTGGCCGTTGAATAAAATAAATACTTCACACATTCATGCTGAACTATTGATGGCCATTCTTAAAGCACAATGACTAAGTAAGGAATAATCAACAGTTATTTATATTCAGAAGTGTTTTTTTATTTGATCTTTGTGTGTGTGTGTGTGTGTGTGTGTGTGTGTGTGTGTGTGTGTGTGTGTGTGTGTGTGTAATAAATAAAGTCCTCACCGGAAATAAAACCACCAAAGCATCTTGATATTGTGTAAGTCATGAAGCTTTTTTTAATGAACTTGGTAATCTGCAGAAAGATAAAGAGCTTTACCAAAAACCAAAAAGCGAATGAAAGATTTGCCAAAAGTCCCAACTTCATACTAGAGATGTCAGGATTAATCAAGTATTGGTTAATTGCCGTAAATAATTGAGATCATGAGTTAACAGGTTCACTAATCAAACTGTAACACTGCCATTTTGTTTATATGAGGCAACACAGGCTAACAGCTGCAGCAGGACTAGTTACACATGCTTCAAACAAAATCAGTTCAGGTGGGGAATAATCAGAGTATGAAGAAAACTAATCATACAGTACACCATACTGGTAAATGAGTCATTTTCTTAGTCAGTGTGATTGATTGGAGAGATGATCAGGGGGGCAGAGTTGTTGCCACCATCGTTAAGATTGGGACTGAAGTATGGGTAGAGTTTCTCATTGAAGGTGCAGTTAGTAAAGGAGTAGATAACATATGCAGCATTAACGTCATAAAAGGAGACCAGGCCCTCCTCATAATCCACAAACACCCCCACTTTCTCAAGGTTCCTGCTCAGAAAGAGATCAACATTAGGATCAGCAATGGCTCTGAAGTCATTGTCATTCCTCAAACATATTGTCCAGAAACCATTTTGAGGAGAAAGTATGATTTCTCCCTTCCTGTTGATTGATTCTCTGGCAACTCCTAAATCCCAAGAAGTCTTCCCTTTAACCTGAACCTCATAGTAAAATCTTCCTGAAGAGAAACTCTGCTTTGCCAAGACATTAACACAATAATTAAATCTTCCTGGGTCGTCTGGAAGATTCTTATAATCATCACTACAATTTACTTGTTTTCCGTTATCAGACAGAATTAATGAAGGATGTGCAGTATCAGGATCAAGAGTCACATCCACTGCGTATTGCTGGACCCTTTTCAGCTCGGCCACAAGCAGATCTGTTATCGCATCCATGAGTTTTTGCTCTAGCTGGATCACAGCTCTCACCACAGTCCCATCATATGAAGGTTTATGGACACTGACTTCTGTCCAGTCCTTGATGGGTGGAGCAGTGTTAAGGGATGGGGAGCTTTGGGGGACAGGAAGGTCGTCTTCAGACTCGGTATCAGTAATTCTCTTCTTCAGGTGAGAGATTTCCTGTTGCAGCTCTTTGGCGAATTTGTCAGCCTGTTTCTCCGTTTTTCTAAACTTCTCTTCGATCATGTCGATGAGCTCGGCCTGGCTTCTCTCAACATACTCCTTCAGAGTTGTGAAGACCTGAACCCCTTCTGCTATCTCTCTGTCTGCATTCTCTTTACTGAGCTCCACTGAGTGTTTGAACACCTGCAGCTTCAGTTGTCTCTTCTGGATCGCCTGTTGAATTTCAGCCTCTGTCAGCCCGAGCTCGGACGTCTTTTTCTCATTTTCCTTTTTCAGAGGAACAACATCCTGTGTCTTGCTGTCGAAAACCATCCAGAGCATGACAAACAGACACACAAGGCAGAACATCCAGGCCTTCAGTTTAGTTCCCGAGCAGACGTCACAGGGAATTTTTCCTGCTTTTTGTTGAGATTTTTGTCTGAACAAAGCAGCCATGTCAGTGATGAAAGTATTGACATGCAGCTCAGGTCTTGTTTCAAAGTCCTTTTTACAGTTGGGACAATGGCATTGGTCTCTAATATTCCAGTGTTCAGTAAAGCAGATTTTGCAGAAGTTGTGTCCACATGGTAGGGTGACTGGCTCAGAGAACACACCCAGACAAACGGTGCACAGAAACTGATCTTCAGACAGCAGACAGCTGACAGCAGACATGTCTACAGTGAGGCAAAGGTGAAAGTGTCATTAAAAAACCTAGATAGGTCGACCGGAATATCAAGAAGTCATTTTACACTTAAGTAAAACACTAACACAATGGAATGTCTTGGAGTTTTTTGCCAATGTTGAAAAGTTTAAAAATGTTCAGCTGTACTCACCGGTGTTGACAGAGATTCTGCTGTGTTGTTGAGAAAGGCCTGTTTAGGTCAACTTTTTCTTTTGAGAGAAAATTAAACAAGTGTCTCGACTGCTGTTCTGGTGTTGCTCACACGAAGGTGCAGTGTTTATGTGGCATTAAAACTGTTTCGCTTTACCAGAGTTGCTCCTCCCCTCTCTTCTCAGAAGATAAGGGTTTTTTGCCTTTCAAGATTGACTTGAAAAGTGACATACTTTTGCCTTTCCACGTAAAGTAAATATGGCAAACACTGTCCTGTGATTCCAGGCTCAAGGTAACAACATAAACATGAACTTGAATTAGTTGAACCTATAAAAAAAATTCAGAGTAGTGAAGCTTCAATTTTGAGAAAATGCTCCAATTGTTGTCGTCCATACATGTTTGATATCAGTTCAGTTTGACTGAATACTTTGTTGGTCAGTCTGTGGGTTTGACTCTCATTGTGGAGAAATAAAAAGACTGAAGTGAGATGAATAGACTGAGAATTTTCTCTTATTTGCTAAACAATTCTTGATTAAATTACATTTTGAGGACACAAAATGCATTTAAACAGTTAAATTGCAATATATTGTATTGCAATACTCACAATATTGCAAAATGCTTAAAATCACAATAATAGCATATTGTGACGCAAGTATCGTGATAAAATCGTATCGTGGGCCTCTGCTGATTCACACTTCTAACAAACACTATGTATAAGTTTGACCAATAAGTCATAGTAAATAACTAGTCAAGTTATTGACTAGTTATTTTAAGTGAAACCTCAAATAGTTAGTAGTTCAGTTTTACCCATTTTCCTTTTAATTCTTGGTTCTAATATTATATATGCATTACCCTGTGGGATATGTGTTAGCAACACAACTGCAACAGCTAGCTCACATGATATAATGTTTATACTGTATTTACTGACTTACATAATCTAAAGCAGGCGTGTCCATACTATTCCACAAAGGGCCGTGTGGCTGCAGGTTTTCGTTTCAACCAAGCAAAAGCACACAGTTTGACCAATCAGCTGTCTGAAGACTGAGATCAGTTGATTAACTGAGTCAAGTCTGGTGTGCTGCTGCTTGGTTGGAACGAAAACCTGCAACCACACGGCCCTTTGTGGAATAGTTTGGACATGCCTGATCTAAAGGAACAACAAATCTCAAAAGAATATCTAAATTTAGTGACAATATAATGAACAATGAAGCTCCATTCGTTAAAGTAAAGACATGTTCAGAAAGAAACCAGTTACCTTTGACTTAGTCATGACATGTGCTGCAAACAAATAATATTTCATGGACAGACTGCATCTTTTCAGTTTTATTTACATGGTTGCACCGTGCAAAAATGCTGCACAGAGTTGCCTGTAGCTACAATTACACTGTGCACAGACAAAGAAATAGAAAATCTGGACTGAAAATCCCAGTAGAAAGATTAGACTGCTTCCTGCCATTAAAGTCAATAAGAGTTCCACATTGAAACCAACATCTGTGGTGCTCATTTGGCATCAGAGAAACTGTAATATTAAATAGACAAATAGATGCATCACAATAAGATGGTTCAGTATGTTTTTTTAACTGTTGTGGACATGCCAAGTCCAAGGCAGTAATTGCATGTGCTGTATCTTCTTTGCCTCTCCATTATCTTTCACTACATCACCTGAAGGCCTCCTATCAATCAACATCACAATGAAACATAGTTCCACAGCAGCCCTGAGGGAAGGATAAGGCAAAGATGGAAGAGCAGCGGTAAAACCGGTTTAAGACAAGTGGATTTCAGTGGTCATCCATCAGTTTTCCAGAAATAACAAGATACATGCCAGAGGCTACTGTCACAATTTATGTTATACATACTGAATTGTAAAGCTCACATCAATAGGGCCTTTCCTAGCACCATGCTTTTTTATCCTTCCTTCTTAACATTTGTGAAACATTTCATTGTACGTAAGCACTTGCTGGCTACTTGTTTTCAGTTTCTAGAAATGCATGGAGCCAGTAACTTCTGCTGCCAGGCTTTGTGATGACTAAGAGGACAGTGATTCACTTTTAACTTCATTCGGAACGATTGACCTACTGTGTTGTGAATACATTTTACACCTGTTTTGGCAACATACCAGTGGGAAGTTTATATGGTGATTATGTGTAATGTGAAACAAAAAAGGATTTTCTTACCACTTTTTGTTTCTCCTTTAACTCTTTATCACACATTTATTCTGTACAAAATGCTTTAGCAGCTATTTGGGCTAAAAGTAATATCACTCAGCAACCTCGCTGTCATTTGTCTCCATTTGTCTCCTCACCCTTTTTTATATACTCACAGATTCTTCATCCACACTATTCCTGACTTCTTCATACTTTCCCTTCTGGCATCTCTCACTCCCTATTCTCCTTAAATCTTATCCAATAGTCTCTGCCTGTTTCCCTCTCTGGACTTATAAGTGTTTGTCTCTATAATTCAGCCCTCAGCAGATAAATTAGCATCTGTCAAGGCTTTGCTCCGTGCCGAGAGCTTTGGCAGAAGCTGCCGTCTTTTTTTCCTTTTTTTTTTTGCTCAATGGCACACTTCAGCAGCCTGGCACCTTCACTCATCCCGTTATTTACTCTGGCTCACAGGTAATGAAGCAAAGGACTGGTGAAACCGTGTGTGAGAGAGGAAAGATATACCACTCTTGGAGCCAGAATGGACATCTGGCCCTGTGATACTGGGAGGCTGAGTTGCAAACTAGGGATATACAAATGTTTACAGTTAAAATTAACAGCTGGGCCAGGGGCACTTCAGGTGTACAGTGCAAAAGGTGTTTATCTGGAGGCTTTTAGCCAGTGGCAACGACCTGTGACATGTGTTTCACGGCGCCAAAATAGAAAATGAACGTCACGCTTTAGAGGAACAACACAGTTGTTACCTCTAATGTGGAAAACACTTCACACATTTACTTATTTTTTCATTTTTCATACCGACTTCAATTCATTCAGCACCAGAAGTGTTTTGTGGCTAGCATACATCTTGTTAAAGTGCAAGCAGCTTCTATACAGCTCGTGAAAAACGGGTATAAACAGCATTTTGCTGAAACAGCCATCAATGCTTTTTGCAAGTGCAAACTCCCAAACTTTCAGCCGCTGATGGAATTTTAAAGCAGCAAATGTGTTTTTTTTTTCCCTGCCAAGATGAGTAAAACAGAAAACAGAAGGCATTGTTTAAAGTTTCAGGAAACATAGCAGCTAGCTAATCTCAAAGCGGCACTGAATAATGAAACACTTTTATCATGATTTTATGTATGACTGATCTTCCACCTCATTACCACAAACATTGTACGTAGCAAGCAAGCAAGCAAGCAAGGGAATAAAGACTCTGTATCATACACTGAACTCTGTTCTTAATACTGTACAGAACACAACAGAAACCAACACCATTCATTTCAGTTCAGGGTGTGGCATCTTAGTTTAAGAGTCCAATATGCTTTTATAGCTTTAATCTGTTTAGAAATAAAACCAGGCAAACCAATGGGCCCTCTAAAGATAGCAAAAAATATAAGAAAATCACTTACAAAACATTTAATAGTCTATCAAATACACCAAAGAGTAATATTTTGCCATTAATAGTTTCATGTTGCCCATGAGCTTCTGTGGATCATTGTGGAATTATAAAATTTGGTGGCAACTGTTATGAAGAATGAAATATTCTCAATTAAGTAAAGTTCATTGAAAGACCAATTCAAATATAATAAAACCTGTGATTAGATCCGAAATCTGCAGCTGAGGATAAGAACCAAACAAACAAAGAAGAGAAACCAAACAGAGGGATGGAGAGGAGAGTTGTCTCTGTTCCCAATTGACACTCTGTTGTGTAATCTGCAGCAGGCTGCCGCGCCCGCCCGCTCTGTCCAACACACTCACTCACACATCAACATATACATATACTAAAGCTCAGACTCTGATGTGTCTCCCTCCCAGCCTAATCTGACAGCAGCGTCAGCTTCAATAAGCCTCCGTTTGCAGCTGAGGCTCTGTGCTCTCTGCCTAATTGCATTATCTTTCAGCTACCTGAGACTCGACTGTGTTTTAATCTGCTGACGCTGACCCGGAGATGAGACATTTTGACAAACCAGAGGGAG
The DNA here is from genome assembly GCF_030273125.1 of Centropristis striata. Classification (NCBI taxonomy): domain Eukaryota; kingdom Metazoa; phylum Chordata; class Actinopteri; order Perciformes; family Serranidae; genus Centropristis; species Centropristis striata. The sequence continues at coordinate 35,053,053 of NC_081517.1, read as the reverse complement.
ATTTGGAACAAAGTGCGCACTACGCCGTCAACATTGCGGGCCACTTAAAGATGATAGTGGGTGAAGAAATAAACTTAATTCTTGGTTTTGACATTAAATATACTTTTCAAACCGTTTATTTGTGCAATCTACCAACTGACCTTACATCCCAAGATAAATACCTACTAAAGATACTATTGGCAGCTGGAAAAAAACCAGTAACTAGGAAATGGCTTAACAGAGAGCCACCAACGATGGGAGAGTGGTCAGCCACTGTAAGAGAGATATATGAAATGGAGATGTTGACTTTTTCTCTAAGACTGAACCGTAACAAAGCCCTGAAATATTGGTCGAAATGGCTTACGTATGTAAATGAGAAAACAGAATAACTCCTAACCTCCTACCTATGGATTACTGTGACCCTACTTCATAGTGTGTTTTTCTTCTTCTTTTTTTTTTCTGAGACAAAGAGTTTGATTTCCCTCGGTGACCTGTATGTTCTGATTTATGTATGTTTTGATTTATGAGATTCATATGTCTTGATTGTCTGTGTAAGACACTGGAAAAATGTGAAAAATTAAAAAAAAAGTAAAAAAAAAAAAAAAGATGATAGTGGGCAATGATTACAGTTGGCCCAGTAGAAACATGGGCATGCCACGCTACATTTACAGAGGCACAACACACAAATCATAACACCACACGTGCAAAGAAAACTCTAATTAAATCCCACAGGATGGCTAATCAATTATTTACTAATTCCCCTGTGCTGAGGATGATGTTCTTATGAAATATTGATGATAGCGACTAGACAGTTCCAAGTATGTTTGTTAATTACATAATTGCATTAGCAGTTCTTTGTGTGGCATATTCAATAAGATTACATCTAGTTTCCATGTTATTCAGAAAAATGCACAGTAAAGTTTCCTTAAAGCTGAAATGTCTAACTAATTTTTGTCAATCTGCCCGCTTTAGTGCTGTTAAAGAATGACCCACTTTTTGCTTCACAGCAGCCACCTTTCTGTGTAACAATGCCAATAAAGTCCCTTTGAAGACAAGCCATCACACACAAAGCGATATACTGCTATATATACTGCTTTTATATTGTAAAATCTTTGTTGCTTCTTATTAGTACAATCTCAACGCTTCAGCCAAAGAAGTGATCAAAACCATTTCCCGATTGGTCAAAGACATTTTCATTTTGAACTCCTTACTGTGCTGCAGATGTGTATTGCAGGCTGTGTCAGTACGATTCAAAACATTTGGGCCGATGTGTAAATGGTGAATAAAAACAGAATGCGTCAAATTCAGACTGAGTGCTCTTTTAGTTTTTCTTTTAATCCAGTTTAGCCGAACGAAACTTTACTCATTCTTTGAACCAAATAACAATATATCAGCAGATTTCTTTAACATAATGAAAACAAACAATTTTGAGTTTGATCAGGATAGATACTGAGTGGGACATTTTACAATCTGCTTCTCAGTGTTATCTGGTGAAAAAAATGGTGCAATAGTGACATTGTTTCTAAATTATTTCAAAGCTATAATTTGGTATTGACATGAGTTATCTGCTCATCACGAGAAACAGTATCTAGAAAAAGTGAGTACAATAACTCTCCTTCAGTGTTGTGTCTTTGTGATGCTTGATACCATATTGTAATGGACTGATGGCTGCAGCTAAAGAGTGACAGAACAACAGTTGAAAATGTTGGCATTGAATAGAGGCTGCTCATTCCTCCCACACCCCCACCTCTGTCCAACAAATGATAATACGTGGTCACTTAGACACGCACAACACAGCTTAACCTTAACAGATTCTGTCTGGTCGTTGACAGCGGTGACACTGATTGGTCTGGTAATGATGATATGGTATCGATTTGTTCAGCTGCACACAGCAAACGTTTAGTTCAAAAGGTAGAGGGAGGGGTCCACTTTATGCCAGCATGATTTCCTTGATAAGGACACAAGAAATAAGACCTAAGACTAGAGAAACATTTAAGACAAACTAATGGTTGAAAGTATGGGTCCATGATAAGCTGACACGGCAGTTTAGAGAAGCCATGTTGAAACATGGCAGCAAAAGACACCTCAGTGCTTCTACAAGACATCTTGAGCAGAAAAATATAATGTGCCTGCGCGTTACATGGCAGTTGGCGTAAACAAAACCAACCCATATAAATGTATAAAGTAGAGAGAAGACAGAGAGTGGGACTTGTGTAGAGGAGCAGAACAATGGACACTGTGGACAGGAGGTGGGTTATGCATAAACAAATCTATAATTTCAAACACAATCCCAGGGGATCACAGAAGAAGATACAATAACTGCTCTACAGCTGGGTGCATTTTAATGTAGATGTAAAGTACATTTAATTGCTGTGAACATTTTTTTTCTAGATGTGAATGCAGCATGGATTTTATTTGCACAAAGCCGTGCTGAGGGGCTTGAGGCAATTTTCTCCATCGACTTGCTAAACTGTCTGAGCTCAGCTGCTTCAAAAGCTTGTGGGTATAGTTAGCTGTGTTTGTGTGAGAGAGGGAGAGCGTGGAGGTCGGAGCCTATATATATGTGCCGTCCTATATATGTTTGGGAATGATCACACCACTGTATGTGTAAATAATCTACAGCATGAACCACAGGTTTGTGTGTATTCCCAGATTCCCCGGCCACAGGATGCTGAGTCGGACACATTTCATTTTTTTCTCAATCTGAAAGCCTGGTGGGAGCCACAAAGACTGACGGCGCCTTGAGCGAGTCCATTAAGGAAATGAGAGCGATCAATCAAAACGGATTAATCCAACTTGATCTCCCGGAGGCAGATAAAGAAATCTAAATCTGGATTGACACACCCACATGTAAGCAGGGCCAAATGCAACATGTTGGCACACATGCCGACATACGTACACACTCCTACAAACATTTAGATGGATGCATACAAAGCACTGCACGATTAAGGCATTTTGGGACTACAAAGATTAGCCAGAAGCTATAATTAGTATCTGTACAACATTGTAAATGTTTCACGCCTCGCCACTCTGGCTGCAACTGAACTTGTGCTTGAAGTGAACAGCATTAAACTCTCATTTTTATTTGTAAATCCCAGGAAAGCGACTGTACTCCACCACGTCTATGGTAAGGTGAGTGTTTCTGACAAGGAAAAATGGTTGTGCTTGTTAAAGCCGTTTCCATTCAAATGTGATGCATTTCTCAGCAGACAAATCTACTGAATGTTACATGACAGAAACAAAGAATGAGAGATTTGGGAAAACCTTTTAGAAATTGCCTTTTTTTCTGTTGTGCTTCGGCATGTCTTTTATTTACTGAGAAACGGATGGGCCCTATCATCCGAGCTGACAGGTAATGCCATTTTAACTTTCCCAGAGAGAGGAAGAGCCCAAGGCTTGGCAGTACAGCTCACACACTACCAGATCAGCTCAGTAAGCTGCTAAAAAGATGCTCGAGTGAGAGAAAGCTGTCAGCAGGCAGCATGTATGTCTAGGTAAAGAATTGAAGAGCTTGTTGTCATTCCAAACAATAAACGACTTCATGCATACTGTATGCACATATTAAATAGCTTTCTATGAACACATTATATTATTATTAGTGCCTCACAATCATCCACAACATCCAGTGCCAAGAAGATATTACATGTATTCTCAGACTGAGCATGTTGTAGGCCAAGACAATGGTCATTAAAAATTAAATAAAAAGGTCCCCAAAATATCCAGGCGAATTTCCAATGCTTTAACCAATGTCGGAACCCATCGGCTCTCAGTCTGGCGACAATTTAGCATCTGAGGGCAAGCGCCAATATTTCCGGGTTATCCATTGTAGCCAGCAGATATAGATATCTGGGCCAAGACTTCCTCTTCTTCGTCTAATTAGCAACTTGAGCCGCAACAATGGAGTTGGAATTGACAGATGATGTTTACAACTGGACTGGTTCTCTGAATGTAGATACATTGAAAAGAAAAGCGAATAAAAGGCTAAATCCTCAACGGACTAAAGACAGTGGGTTCTAGGACTTCATTTCAGCCAATGCGCTCCGTCTCTTTCTTGGTCTTGACACGGACTGTTTACCTGCATTCAAGCAAATCACTCAAACACGATTCGTCAAAACTAAAGCGACTAGAAAAGATAACCAGAATATCAAAATCTTGTCCCATTATGGTTCAACCACAATCATTTAAATGGCAGAAAAAGACAAAGACACCTATGAGCTACAGCTGAGTAACAATATAACAAATAGCCAGTCATTTGGTGAAAGAAAATTAGCATTAAAATGAATGCAGATTTAAACAGGACAGGTTCATATATCAGTGCATTAACAGGCGTGTTGCTTTAGCAAAGCTATTTAATAGATGATTCAGTCTAACCACTTAGTAAACTGCAAAGCCCAAAGATAATCTCGGGTCACTTACACATTTCTGGGCTAGAAAACACATTTGAAATCAAAGGGGATTTGGCAGAAAAATGGTTACAACAGTTACACTAGACAGAAATGTTTTCTTTTTGGGGGTCAAAACAACTTCAAAAATGAATAAATGTGTCTGAATAGGACTGTTTTTAATCTCTGTTGAAATAGCCGTTATTGAAGGAAAGAAGAAAAACATCAATATAACAGATGATTCCAAACTGCAAACTGAAGTGTGACATTATCTATAATTGAGATGTTCAAAATGTTTGGTACAAGTAGCCAGTGGTTTTGAAACAAGTTATTTCTTATCTCTGTAACATACAGTAAAGTCAGAGGTGACATTATCCGCTCAAGAAACACTTCTGCTCTTTCAAACAATAATATTTTTTATTACAAACCAAACAACTACACCTCATCGGGGTAAAAACAGATTTTTTTTAAAAATGTAACACATATTCTGAAAGGTAATTATAAGTGATAGCTTTTGCAAGTGTTTGTGTGTCACAGGACTGGTGGCAACCATCAACAGCTTCCTGACATTATCACGTATCGCTGACAGATGTTCAACATAACGGCTATAATTATCGCTGCTGGTGTGATCATTGATACCATGTGATTATTGGAAGCATGGGAAATCTTGGCACGTGTTTGTTTGTGTGTCTGTTTGTGTGCAGGTTGTGTGGCAGATAGATAGAGAGCGAGAAGCAGAAGGGGAGAAAGAAAAGAGATGCAGTGAAGTTGACCGTAATTTCAACTGACTGCGTGACGAGTGCGCAAAAGACCATGTTTATAGATCTGTGTCTCCAGCACACATGCATCTTAATTTAGCTTTACGCCCCTGTGTATCCCTTCTTTTAAAATGAAAACATCTCAGCTGCCCTAAACTGAGCTTTCTTCTAAACTCTGTGCAATCACTCTCCTCTCCTTTCACCTTAGCTCAGACAGTTCATCTCCCCAGCTATTGCAAACAGGCCCTTCTCTCACACACACACGTATAAGCAAACACACACGTAGATGAGGTTAAGTCCACCTGTCTGGTGCTAAGGGAGACTCCCTTGAGCACCCATTCATTTCTCTCTCTTCCAGGCCTTTTTTTTTTTCCTGTAGTCAAACTGCTTCTCTCATTCTCTGCTATTACCTGTCAGCAAGAGACGGTTTCTGTGTCCATCTTGCAGGAACGGAGAGGTGAGGTAGGGGAGTAAAGAAAAGATTTAAGAAACTATCTTTAGTGTGCTTGTATAGCTTTGAGAAAGAGAGAGGGAGAGAGTGTGTCCATCCTTAAAGTAACATTATGAAACTATTTACCCTAAGATAACTTTAAAATCATTTTGAAGCAACACTGACTTGTAATAGGGAGTATGGCTCCTCTGTCATTCCCACTCTGAGCCACTTTGTAACTTTGCTGAGTGGGTACAATTTCCCACGAGAAGTATGTAAGGCTTTATAGCGCTGAGTCACACACCACCAGCTATGTCACAGATTTGTAGAGAAAATATTCTCAGGCTTTCCATCTGATGTCCTTCAGTTGATGATTGACAGAAATATTTATTTGTTGCGTTGGTTACGCTGGTATCTTGCCAAAAACAGTGCGCAACAGAACCGGGTTCAGCAAACCACTATGGATGTCATGGCAGACGCAAAGAGATAGAAAAGAACTTTGATGGAGGAAGCTAATAAAAAGTGAGGCACCAAGCAAGATGCCACCGGACAAGAGTAAATCTTTGATAGAGCTTTTAGTGGCAGACGAGAGGCAGAGACCTGCACAACAAAAAGATAAAAGACAGATGCAAAGCTAGTCTTCTTGCTGTTGGATAAGTAAGTCATATTAGCTGACTTGCCACGTTTTGTGTTGTTGCACTTGCTTGATGTTTAGCTGTGTTAGAAAAGTTGACTCACTACTTACTGATCATAAGTAATGTATGTCGCAAACATACCAAATCTTGCTAAATAATGCTCTAAATTCATGGCAGGGGCTTTTGTTAGCCATTTGCTTTGTTTCAATAATGTTTGGAAAACTTAAAAAATGTTGAGGTAACACTCTAGCTGTGTGTCTGGAAGTATATTTAGTTTAATCATTTCATATGGCATACACATTAAGGAATCACAATTCTTTATATTTGGGAAATAGCAATCTCCACAAATAGCCTTTTAAACCACATACAATAAGAAAGTACAATATCAAAACTGAGCGGTGGACAAAGTAACATCATGTCCAAAACATATTTGTGTGTATGCCCTGCTTATATAAACCCAATGTAAATGACTTTATTTGTGTACTTTGGTTGCTTTATGTGTAAATATGCTTTTTTTTATTACATGATTGTTTCATACAAACTGGTACAGTAATGTCAAGTATGTTTTGTAAATGCTCAATAATTTAGGATCTCTTTGTGCCAAAATGTCAAACCTGCTGACAAACATTACATTTACTGCTCTCGAACAAGAAGCCAGATCAAAAGACAATGACAGGGAGAAAAATAAAAAAGCCACATTGACATGGAGGAGAAGAGAGCTGCAGTGTCAATGCAGCAAATGATGCAAATCAAAAAGGAGTGTGTTGCACTGTGAAACAAACAAGCAGAGCAGAGTTAACTCTTATTAGAGAGATCTCTCTCATCTATTGTTTTCTCCTCATCTGTTTATCTTTATTGCCTCTCTGCTGCCCTAAGAGACGTGTCACTTCCTCCTTGCAGCGTTTCCTGAAATAGCACCAGTGCCCTCATAGGCATTGTGCTGCTACATAAGCACCGTATCCAACTAAGCCATCCACATACAGTGCATACAGTATATAGGATTTACTGTTCCACCAATCTAAAATCAGTGTTGGTAACATTATTTATTTATGGTAGCTTATGCATCCATTTCTAAGCTGAGTTCTGCTCTCTACCCATTTCTACCAGGGGCAGTTTCATTGTTGTACTGCATACAATTAAAGTGTGGCATGCCTTATGCCATTTTTGTAGCACCCGCCTGTCACAAATCCCCTTGTAATGCATTTTTTTGTGTCAAGGAGAAGAGTATGCATGAATGAGGCAACTCAGCTTCCTTGTGTGAGTTTATGTTTCCCTCATATTGCATTTTCTCAAATATAAATTGTCAAATATTACTAAAAACTGATTGGCATAATAGCTGTTAAACAAATGAGACTATGATTATTGGTAGGAATTGTTAACACAACTGCACAATTAAACTTCCAATTAAATACATTGTTTTTTGTGATAAACTGAATGGTGCCACTTTCATTCCATGGTGGAGCTCTGTTTGTGGGGTTTTCTCTAAAAGAAAACCGTTTACAGCCCTCCCTCATTCCACTGGGAAACTTTAAAAGCCAGTTACATTTGAGTGGGCTTTGGTTGAATGTAGGTAAACAGTCCCTGTGGAGAGCAGTAGAGGTAGAACCATAGACTGTAGAACATTGGCTGAAATGAAATCTCAAAATCCATCAGCTATCGTCTGATGAAGATTTAACTTTTTATTAGCTTAGCTAACTAAAAGCTAAACTGGCTATATGAAACAATCTGGTCATAGATGCTGTTTTTCAACTCAAACTCATGTCTCAAGTTGCTAACTGGACTGTAAACAAAGGCCAGCACATAAAAGAGAAAGTCTTGGACCAGATATCCACGGACTACACTGGAACCCTAGAAATATAACCTCTAGCCCCCAGAGGCATATTGTCACCAGATGATAGCCGATTGGTTCTGGTTCGAAATGATCCCCTCTCAGTTTTTTGCAAAAAATCAATATTCTTTTGTGTCTTTTCCAACAGATAGTACATTTTATCAATGTCATGGCAATGTTCTCATTTGTTTACAGTATATATTCTAATATTGCATTAAAAAATAGAGGTTATTTGTCCATGTTAAACATTTTATACTGCTGCTGGCATTTGGCATAGTGTCAGTATCTTTGCACATGTATCACGTGAAAAGACAACACAAGAGGCAAGGGCTACTGCCCATAAAGAGGTCTGGCTCTCTGATAGTCTCCAACTGATGGTTGTCTGCTAACCATCTGAAATGAAACTTTATTTAGAGTCAAATCTGTCATTTTAAAGATATGAAAATAGTTCACAGCCCTTTGTGTTGTTGCCTTTTTAATCACCCCTCCATTTACTCTTTGTGCCAATTAAATTAATTCCCCTGCATTGCAGTGATCTATTTGGTCGCTTTTCAGACAAAGGCAGGAGTGGGTTTTTTTGGGCTGTGGAACACAGGCATGCATGCGAGAGAAGGAGAAAAGGCGGTCAAGGAATAGGCAGAAGTGAGCCGAGGAGACAAAAAAAAAAGCTACATCTACCCTACAATTATTCAGACTCTCACCAGGCATCGCTGAGGGAAAGCAGAGTGAGAATGAGAATCAGGAGAGAGAGGTGGGAAAATAGGTGGCTTGAGGAAAGAAATAATCTCAAGTCATGCTTGATGTGCTTTAACGACCTTATCAGCCCACACCAGTAAAGGAACCAGACAAATACAGCTGCCATTTTTTTGTCAACACAGACATAATACAACCGGTAGTTTTCCCAAAACCGTCAAGCAACAGAGGCCAGGGCTTCGTAAACACCATTAGTGTATATCTGCAGAAAGGAAGCACAACCGCGCTTGAGTATGACTTTATCAGGACCGGAGAAAATACCCAGCTTACGGTGGAGGAAACGATGAGTTAGCGACCTGTAGACAAAGCTTGATGCAGGCTGGGTAATTGAGACAGCATATTGCTGCTGAGTAACCTTCCCAGAGACATAACCATAATATAATGTGCAGCGGGGAAAATTCTCATTTACGGCCTGGTAATAGCACTTAGGTCAGAACAATGGCCTTCTCTACTTGGAAATTGGATAGGCTTTCTCATTAATATGTATTGGTGTTAGGAATGGGCTAAGGATGGAATAGCACAGTGAATGGCCTGAAGTTTGCACAGAGGGGAAACAAAGTTGGGGAGGAGAGATATAAATTTGGATAATACAGTGTGTGTGTGTGTGTGTGTGTGTATAAAAAATACAGGTGCAAACACACTGGCCCTCATTTATCAAACGAGCGTACGTCAGAAAGTGAGTGTAAAGTGTGCGTAAGATCATTTCTACGCAAGCCTCGGCATTTATCAATTTGGACGTGAGCGGAGGGTACGATCAGATCTCACGTCTGCTCTCAGCTCTTGTACTCAAATTTGTGTCAGCGTGAAGTCCACACGTCTGGGTCGGAGAATTGATCTTAGACTATTGTATCGATGCCTTGAGCTGATAAAACTCTGTGGTCTTTTGATTTTTAATGGTGACAAAGCAAAACATGTTTAGACTACATCATTTATCATTAAAACATAATCCAAAAATAAATACACCCTGCGATCATGAAATTCTTGAAACAGAATACCAGCCGAGGATATTAAATGTTAAATCTTCTGCTGTTTACTGTTATCCAGCTCCGACACCGGAGCGTCAGTGTCTCCTTCACCGCCGGTGCTGCCCGAATAGAAACATTTCCAATCATCGCTACCACACGCTCCTCTGACTAGGACATCATTCTTAGTAAATGTAAAGAGGTGAATAATATATCTCCATCATAATAATAGCAATTTTCGGATTTTACATAGATTAAGGCTTTTTTATATCACAATGTATAAATGAATTACTCGGGAGTTTAATAGTCCGCTACTCTGCTGACAGCACCACTGATTTCTTTCCTTTTCACTTTTTATGCTGCCAAACAAAACCAGTTTGTTGTGTTGCAGCTGTTGGACGTCAGCGTTTTACTTTCTGCCTCTGAGAAATTCCTCTTCTTTTTGAATTAAAACTTACTTTAAAACATTGTTTACCTCCTTCAACCAAAAAGCTGTCCGTGCTCCAAATGTAAAATATTCAGTGAACTTGTTTGAGTTTATAACTATAAGTACTTCTATTTCATAAACCCAGAGGTTCATGAAATAAAAGTACTTATAGTTATAAACTCAAACAAGTTCACTGCATATTTCTGTAATATGTCTATATTGCCCCTGTTGTAACGGTGCACTTTGCTAATAAAGCTGACTTTAGGGGGTAAAAAAAATCCTCTTTTTGGCCATATTGCGTCCTTTGGTGTCGTAAACTCTGAAGGCGAGGCATCTGAATCAGGTATATATTAGGGCGTGGTATTTAAATGACGCTCGTTTCGAGCCGCCACATTTATCAACAGCCGATCATTTTTACCATGCGATTGGCGAGATACGATCGTTTATCACACGTGAGCGATGTCCTAAGACAAAATATACACTCAGATCTGCGCTGGTTTCTACGCTCGTTTGATAAATGAGGGCCATTGTACTTGTGTGTGATGAAGATGTAAGGCAACTAAGCAAAGGGGTATGAAAGAAGCTGGTAAGGACAATATATTAAGTGCTTTTATAAAAGGACTCATGAATAGGGATTGACTGAGTTTTTTCAGGGCCGATTTCCAAATTTGTCCTTACTCTGTTAAAAACTTGTGCCGGTCCTCACTATGTAGGAGGTACAAGTAGTCTCACACACACACATACACACAGTCCATTCAAACTCCCCAGGCTATGAGGGCACTGATAAAGTGTACTCCCCGACTGACTCCCCTGCTGCACCTAGCACCAGCGACATGCAGAAGATTGTCATGCCAGATTTGTTCGACATGAAGCGATGGGAAGGAAACATAACTGCAGGGAATGGGTGAGAGAGATGAACATCCAGTGTGAAAAAAACATGAAAGGGGACCACAGAGCGGGGGTGTCTGGTGTGCTCAACCGGTACCAGCTACTGCATACTGATGTACTGAAATATACACGATCTTTAGAATAATGGGGGGGGAATGCATATGCAATCAAGCTGCACTTACTTATTGGTTCATGTTTTTTCGATTCAGGTCTTCTGAGGACACAAGTAGAAATATATTTTGGGAATGTGACACATTGGCATGAGTCTTTTTCTGACGGATGGCATGGAAACCTTCTAATGAACATCACAGAACTGAGTTTAATGCGACTCAAACAACCATTAGTCTCGGCCGCTGCTTGGATCTCAGCACAGCAGCATTTCCAAACAGAGTGATCTCTTCTTGGCGATTAGATGTCTTCCGTTTTTATAAATCAAAGTCTTTGATTGACAGTATTCTCGAGTAGTTAGCCATTAAACCTGCAGAGATGAGAGAACTGCAAAATTTAAACTGAGGCAAAAAAGTAAAATCATATTCTCTCTCCCAGCAGGGACCCGCCTCGACAGTGAGAGAGCCCCGAGTCTTTCAGCTAGAACAAACACTTGTGACAAACATGCTTAGGGTGAAGGGACTGTCATGGGTCCTTGTTAATGTAATAAACTGCCGAGTATAAACAAGCTCCATAGGGAAGGCCTTTGATCAAGCTAACATCTCCCTTATGTCTGATGTATTTGAGTCAAGAGGGAAAAAAATCTGGTTATGTACCTTTTTATCTTGCTTTTTCATCTTTCTCTTCCGTGAGCAAAAGCAACCTCTAGAAATCTCATTCTCTTGCTTAATCACAGATTCACACACAAACACATACATGCTCTATTCTACTTCCACCTCTGTCGCCCTCCCCCACTTTCTCATTTTCACTATTGAGCCCCTACCTCTCCATCTCCGGCTCACAGCCCTTGATGAGTTTGTGAGTCACTGAGGGGAGACGGGAATTTGAACGACAACCCAGCACTCTGAACCTCCAAGTGGAAGCTGATAATCCACGAGAGCGAGAGGTGGCGACGAAATTCAGCTAATACCCAAACAATTGCTATCATCGCAACTCCTGCTAAGGTGACAAAGCCCTACACAATTTTTTCTGTTATTGTGTGCAAACGGCAAGCTAATGTCTGTGTAAAAAAGGACTAAGTCACATTGCGAGATGATATCCTGTGAATTTGATTTATAAACAGAAAAGCATATTGTCTGCTGTGTTCCTGATGGCCTTGTTCAACACAAATGAGTAGCATTTGATGATGGCTGCTGACGTCATCAGATATCCTCAACTAGGGACATAGAAAGCCCTGTTATATAATGACATCCAGACACATTCATATTTTGAGATAATAGAAATGGACAGTAGTGACTAAAGGGTTGCTGTGGGCTATGAGTGACAAAGGTGTTATGAATATGTAGCCTGTAAGGGGTTTAATAAGATATCTTTTGCAGCTCATTGTGTCACTTGTGTATGAAAGACCTAAATTCAGTCATCTTTTTAGGAAACCCACTTTTCAGCTTATTGCCATGAAGCATTTCCATTTAGAGGTCATGTTTGAGAGAGAAAGCCAAAGGCAATGGACAAAACAAAACAGTCTTTGACAGTTTGCTGTGTAATGACAAAGTCACTTCTTCATAAAAAGGCTCTGTTTTAACTTGGGAATAAAGCTTTTACCGATACATAATGTATGCCATGAGTTGGGAAAACTTCCTGAACATTTTAGACTGATGCTAAAATAAGAGAGCTGCTCCTGGGGCTGAACCCTTCTAGACTAGAAACTAGACGCCTGTATTTGTTTTCAACATATATTTCAACCTATAGCCTACTGATGAAAGCCCTTGCATTCGCGATATTACGAACTGAGTGTCTGTGGAAACATTCCTTGAAAAAAAATCACAAATGGCTGACCAGGGTGGTGTTTCTGCTTGCACAAAACCATCTTTTGCCAATGGTTAATTGTGCAGAGAAAGTACAGAGAAACAGCCGACTCCCCAACTTACATTCATTTATGCAGCTAAATTAATTCACTAGTGGTAGTTATATCTGTACAGACGAGGAACCATCAATAGCTCGCAATCCTTAACTTCCAATAGCTTGGAGAGACGCTGTTTATTATGCAATTGTACAACCCTGATTCCAAAAAAAGCTGGGGCGGAATGCATCAAATTCAGAATGCGTGTATATATTTACAAAAAACAAAAGTTTAGCAATTTAAACATTAAATATCTTGACATTGTACTGTATTCCATTGAATATATGTCAAAAAGGATTAGCAAATTATTTCATTTTGTGTTTTAGGGTCCGTACTTAAATTGTGGGTCCCTCAATTTAGTCAGTACTTTTTCAAAAATACGATTTCAATATAAAAATAATCTTTCAGCCCTGGCTGCTCCTTAACAAGAAATCTGAAATGTCTTGGCAGCTGTCAAATGGTAACCAAGATGATGATGATAAAGCCTATTTCTGTCTGTGGAAAACTTTTCAAAAGCAATGCTTCATTATCCGAGCAAAATGACCTAAAGGCTAATAAAAATGACCACAGCTAAAGTCACCACAGAATATATTAGTTCTGCTCTGCTGTCCTGTGTGAAAAGGCCAGAAACTCAAAATTTTTTAATTTGGCAGGAGGTGCAAATTTTTTACATGGAAGGTCTGCCAGATTTGACATGTAGTTAATGAAACACGGGACTGGAACTGTGTGTGTCTGTATGTGTGTGTGCTGCTGCTCTGCAGGTGGTGACTGGAGGCTTAATGAAAGGGCCAGTTGTTTCGCGGGGCTGATTTGCAGAGAGCAGATGGATCAGTCTCTCGGTCTCTCTGGTCTCAATCTTGTCCCACATTGCTGCTGTCGCCCCATTTAACAGCCAATTTCCTGCCAGCTCATCACAAACACACAAACACACACACACACACACACACACACACAAAGGCAGAAAGCAGCGAAAGCAGTGTGAGGTAGTAGACCACAGAGACATGCATAAAGGGAGGAAAGGAGGCGAAACAGTGGGGCATAGGCAAACAAATATACCCGAGGCACACTGTTGATGATAGAGATACAGGAATGTTTTGTGCATAGACAAGCACAAAAGTATTAAAGTACATAAAGGCATACACACAAATACATGTAGAGGCATGCACACCAAAGTAAACTCCTATGGGGAAGCACGGATGGACACTATACAGTTTTTAATGAGCTCGCGCCAGATGTCTTCCCAGGCTGCCGTGCATGACTAGTTGATTAATCAAGTACATTTTAACAAGATACACAGACAAACTAATCCTAATTTATCACACAAACACAGTAATCTTAATTTATCACAAGATCAGTAATCCCAAATGACCCTCCGCCCCATTATCTCTCTCACACACACAGTGCCTTTTTTAATATTCTTCTGCATCTATGCATTCAGTTAAGTCTGCTATTTTCTGTTTCCATTTCCACTGGTTCATCTTTCTTCCTGACAGATTAGAGCACAGACTCACACACACAAACACCTGAGCGATTCACACAAATAGTAGCACTTGCTCCGTCTTCCTCTTGCTCTCACGCCCATGCAGATTGACACATGGCATGCTTCAGCTACCGTTGTGCATCCACACATGCTACACACATGTCGAAGCGCCCTCGGAACATTTCTTATTTTAACTGTAGCAGCAGTGAGTAGTGGCTGGCCTCCACAAAATGACCTCTGACTTTCAATCTTCACACCTCGTACAGCAGGAGATTACAATGGCTCTCTTTTTTTCTTCCTGCCTTGCCTCTGGCAGTCAGCCTTCACTCCAGGTTATGTGATATTGCTGGTTGGCTAATGTGCTAATGACATTTCACTGGTGAGATATGGCTTTGCTGGACTCACTGTCCATGCAACACAAGTACAGTAAACAATGTGCAGTGTCAGCATTGATTGGGGGGCACTGATGGAGGAAGCTAAGAAGAGAAGAGAAAAGAAAAGAGTGACCGAGCAAGAGGCTGCCACTTGCTTGCTTTGAATAGTGTTTGAGCATAGTATTGGTAAGAGTAACAGCATGTATTTAGAACATGTACAGCAGTTCATAATTACGGCAGCGATCAAAAAGTAAATTGCATTCAACACAACTGCTGCGCTGAACTGCAAAAAAATAGCAATGTTACTTTAAGTGCAAGGGCAAGACCACACTTCATCCCAATTAGGTTTCCTGTGCCTATCTAGACTAGATGGTCTCTTCTAACCACTTTCTGCCTAATTGGTCTGAGCTCTCACAACCTTATCCCGAATATCCTGTTCCGTCTTTCCTCTAAAAAATCAGGAACCACAGCGGGATGATGACACCAAGGCTCAGCGAGACGTACCTACCCTGAGTCTCGCTCCCTGGGTTCCTCAACACCTGCAGGCCCATCATCAGTCCACATTTAACCTCCGTTCATCTTCTCATACTCGACCTACGTCATTTCATCCCTCAACCCCCTTTCTTCCCTCCATACCCGACCTCATTCAACCCTCAACAACCCCACATCTTTGTAAGTAAAAAGATAGTTTATTCCTTGTCGCTTGGCAACATTAATTTTTTTGTACTTAACCCACTGCATCATCATACTGTTATTTCCACTTGTGGTTACAGCAAAAGTTAGAAAGGCTTGCTTTAATGGACTCTTATATGATAAAGCGTCTTACAGAGGATCCTGGAAGGGTTCAGGGGAGCTGTAAAATGCATTTTAGGCCGCATGGCTTATTGTTTCTCTTAAGTCATCAAAGATAGTGCAAACAAACAGTGGAGTGCTTTTTGCTGTCAATCTATCACCATAAAGAGGATTAATTCTGTTGTAAATAATGCATAGTTTTGTTTCGTTGTGCTGCAAAGTACTGACAGCTGAGTAAACAACATTTAATGAAGCTTATATTTGCATGTATTTCATATCTTATATGTCACACACACAGCCCTAGCATATACTGTTGCTGCCATTAGTGTAGAGTCCCTGAAAGTAGTAGAGTGAAACCCACAGATATAATATTAGCCACCCACACTGCTGTCACTGCTGGGGATCAGACCAATAACTTACAAGCTACTGGCTGGCGTTTCTACCTCATGTCACACCCACAATATCCTTTTTTTTTATAAGCATGTTGATTTATCTCTCAGCAGTTGACCGCAACTATGGAAAAATGCAGTCTTTCTACTGAGAGTTATGTGAATGAAACTCACTGGCCATACTGGTTCTACAATGCAATTTACATTTACTTCATGATTTCTTTGCCTCATCCTACTATTCCTGGCTGTTTTATGCTTCCAGTGACAGGTGGTGCGGCTTTGACAAAGTGGCACGAGGCAGTGAAGTGCCAGCAGGACCATGAAGAGTTATAGCACGGCAATATGCAGTGACATTACAGCATTTCAACTCCGTGAGGGTACTGTTTACACACACACACACACGGACACACACAGACACACACACACACACACACACACACACACACACACAAACACTGAACACATGTCAGTACCTTCTGTGCGGATGGTGAAGGGGGAGTCCCCCAGTCTCTTGGCTGAGAACTGCCCCCCCAGAGAGGTCATTAGAAAGCACAGGCTGAAGAAGCCGATCCCCACCACGAATATCCTGCAACACAAAGGGGAGGAGAGAGGAAATAAATGAAGAGGGAGTCAAGATAGATAAACATATTTATAGGGAAGGACAGGTAAATAGGTGTTTTGAGTGAGTAGTAAAATATGAAGATGAGGAGAGAGAGAGAGAGTGAGAATTGTGGATAGTGAGATATTTTGAGGTACAAAAAGGAGTGGATAAAGAGTGAGAGGCTTGAAGAACAAAAGGCAGAATGTAGGCAGATGAACAAGCTGACAATTATGGAAGGCCAGTTTGCAGGAAAGAATGACTGGCAAAAAGAGGGGGTGAGGGAAAATGTGGAGGAGAGCAGAAGAGGAAGGGAGACAGAGCGACAAGCAAGAAATAGCAAGCAGTGCTTCCTTCCAGAAAGCCCTGTAAGGAAAGCATAAATAGAGCAGCGATCACACATAAAAAAGTACAAACTTGAATCTCAAGGGCACTTGAAACACTTCAGTGTTTTGATGATAATGGTTGGCATACTTCTCGGACAACTGCCAAAATATGGGTGAGTATTTTGTCCCTATAAGCGCAGGCAAAACGGATGTGCTTATTAATGTAATATCAGAAGTGTACAGAGGAGAAGGGAAGGGAAGGCAAGGATGGTGAGAGGTGAGAATAAGATCATAAAGATACGTAAAATATTCACAAAAGTCCCTGAACACAAAAACTAGCCTCACTCATGCCTCTGTCTAAACACAAACATAATTAGGTCAACAGTGTTCACTGTGTGAGTTACTGTATACTATGGCACCATAAATATCCTATAGTGCAATGTAGTAACGAAAAAATGTGCATAACAGACAACCGTGGACAGTGATGTTTTAATGGTTGGCACTCCTTTTCGTTTTATTTTCACAATGATTTTTTACCAAAATTAACTTTTGCCTTGGTCAGAGTCCTCCATCATGCCTTGTGTCAGATACACATATCCAACCGGCACTTCAGTGTGTCCAAATAGCTATCCAACCGTTTATTTACACAAAGTATGTTTAACAATAGAACAGATATTGGGAATATAGTGCATAGTATCCAAGTGGGGACATAATTAAAAAATCGTCTGTTTAACTGTTGGATCAGCCAGAGTTAGCCAAATCAGCCAGTATGGACAGCAGGAATGATTTGAGCCACCAGTAACTCTTGTCATGTACATGTGGTCATGTCAGCATTGTTTTAAGATGGACTTGGAAAAAAAATGAACCTATTCTTTAAACTGGTCAAAGGTGTTGAGATTTTTAAAGCAGGATGTGGGCACCGATCTGTAGTGCAGAAACAGAAACTTCTTCCTTACTCTACTTTGTGGAACAGCTCTGATATTATAAATCTTAAAGCCTCAGAAGGGGAAACAGGATGAAACTTGTGTGGGTTCTCCCTTGTTAGACAGCCATGAGAGAATCAGATCTTTGACTTAAAAGACTTGAAAATCAGGTCTTTTGTATCTGTGTAAATCCTGCCCTAGTTAAGCTACTCGCTTCACTGTATATGGATCAAAGGTTATCTTATGATGCCAAGACTCTTTGGGGAACCGGAGAGGCAAAGCTGTCAGTGATTCTCATCCGCTGGACAAAATACCAGTCAGCTTCCATGACTAACAAGTCCCACTTTAAAATGCTTGCTGCTCTGCTGCTAAACCCCACAAGAGAACATTCTTGGAAGATTTTGTAGAAGTGGTGCTGAACAAAATCAGAATTATGTGACAAAGAATGGCTAACACTCCAGTACTTATGCTGCATATTTCAGCAGCTGAAGCCATGTCCCTAAATATCCTCATTATGTTAATTTGTTTGGGTGAATGCATTGTCATTTTTTAAAAATATGTAGGGCTGCTATAACAAACAGTGAGAAATCCTATCCAGCATATGAGGAAAATCCCAGTTGACTTTCTGTCTTTCAGAGGCTGGAGCAGGCTCAGTGAAGACACTGGTGTCATATTAAACTAAAAGACCTCCGAAATTAATTGGTACCAACCATGTCATATCTTGGCGGGAAGGATGGTATATAAAATGGGCGAGGGAAAAACTGGCATGAACCTTTTCAAAGGGATCTGAGTGAAAATGAGCTCTATGAGTCTCTCCTCTACAGACATGCCCACTTTATAAAGATCCCATGCAGTTTGAGGCGAGAACCATGTGGTTTTTCTCATGCTGTATAATGTGTTATTTTGCCTTTTGTATTTCAATATTTCTGCATACTGAGACCCCTAAACAATATTGGTAATACATAAACTGGGTATTACTGGAAAGCCACAATGAGCCTAATTTATTCATGTGTGATGGCGGTAGTCACCATTGTAGCCATTTCATTGTAGTGAGATAATTTTATTGAAACTTGACCTATAAAATTAACTTTTGTGACCTCTGGGAAAATTGCAGCCACTCGTTATTCAGGTCACTTAATAGAGACCTAGGGCATGTCGGCCTTTCCCAGCTGAACTGATAATAAAGGGGTCAGCAGTTTCCAGAACAAAAGTGCTCACCATCCAATTGCCAAATAAAATATTATTCTTGCAGAAACCAAAATGTCAATATTTTTGGCATAAAATCACAGCGTGGATTTGCTAAGCTGCTCCTCAAGGTTTTGGTGTCTTAATGTGGTATAAGAGGGATTTCTTTATCAATTCTCAGGTGGTGAGAAATGGCCAAATTTAGCATGGAAATGTCTACCATACACTCCCACTATAAGGTTCTAAGCCTTTATATAGTGTACTTGTACACAAATGTCTATGTGGCATCAATTGTTGACCTTTTATCTTTCCCTGAACATCCCCTGTTCCCCTAGCCATCCTAACGGGTTAAAGCAATGGTAGTAATGAGATAAAACAACAATAACAAAACTAACTTTTGTTGTGATGTTAAAATGATCACAATTTACTTCATCATTTAAGAGCAACCTTGCACAGGTAAGCTTTAAAGGCATAACTTCTGCACCACATGTTAGAAAATGTAATGTTAACACAACAAAGCAATTCATTATTTATAAATATTGCTTTCTCTTAACAGCCAGGCCAGAGCTGTTTGCCTGAATGCATAGGCCACTGTGAAATCTGACAGCACTTCCTGGAATGGTAAGTAGCTCCAGTCACGCGAAGTTGTGAACAAAACCTCTTAATATTGATGAGGCCATAAGAAATGAGTTCCTATCAACAGCAAGGAAGAATGGCCACTTAAAAAAACATTTGCTGGAGTGATCTGATTGACCCGAAGGGATCAAAATGATGTTGAATAATCTGTTAAGTATAGAGCGTGGCGGTTTGGCAAGCTCCCACAGTGACTTTATATTCCAAGACAGAGCCAATGTGTCTTGTCCTCAGTCACAATACAGTAGCTTCAAGGACAGCCAGCAGGATGTGGCTCTTTGAGAAGAAACTTTTGCACAGCAAAGAAACATATTGACAGTGAAAAATCATCTTCATAATCATTAAGGCTCTTATCTAATGGATTGCATCAAACATGATTACATTTATACAGTCGCTCCAGTTAAATTGGTAATTTATCTTCGTTTTCCATACGTTTTGGAGGCAAAGTAATTAGATTACATTTTGAGCTGGAAGTGGATCTAATGAATCACAGCACTGATTGCACTTGTAACAAGACAAACTGTAATTTATGTATGAATACATGTTGAAATTAGACTCCCCATTTCTGATTATCAACTTAATTTGCTGGTGGCAGAAACTGATTATTAGACCCATTAATGTGATGATCAGTGTGATCATCAGGATTACAGCCTCAAAGTCAAGTGGCAGCAAGTCAACGACTGCTCCAGCATGTAGCATTTTTGTATTGATTTACACGTGGGGAAATTATAACCATACTGTATAAAACATCAAAGTCCCAGCATCTACAGTAAGCAGCTGGAGCACGCTCATTCACTATGGTTTCTCATTTACCTCTCTCCCAGGATACTGTAATATTATGAAATAATAAAACATAACCCCCATCTGTTCCAAGCATATTGCGGAATGAATCCGAATAGCTCAATAACTGTCGGAGGACCACAGAGCAGCAATACATTAACTGATGTGAATCCAATCCCAAACAATCATTACGATGAAGGGATTATTTGTCATGAATATGACGCCGTGATCCAGAGATACTTAAACCTTGCATGGATTATGCACTTTCTATACCGTAAGGTCAGCAATCCAAGGTGAAAGCTGAAAATCAGAACGGCTGACCTGATTTAGGACAAGTGTTTAAACATTTCAGCTGCCCGATTATTTGTTTTTCATACCCATCCTCAGTGCCTCGTCTTATTACAGTCAGGGAGTCTGGAGAGGCCCGCTGACAGGTATGAAAAGATAAACGGGTTACACAGAGGACATGAAGAAAATTGGCTGATTTTACAGCTCGCCATTCAGTTTTCTAATTCACTTCATCTTCTCTCTGTGATCTAAGGATTAACAATCCTGTGTGTGTTTATGTGTGTGTGCAGGGAAAATAAGCACCAATGCTAGTAAGCAACGCAGCGATTGATGGAGGACAAAAAAACAAAACAGGAAAAATGTTCAGTTCATGTGGGTGTGCAGAAGCTTGCCCGATGCTGTCCTAGGGCGATCGTTTCCTCTCTTATCATTTAGCCGTTTTCCAAAGTGGCGTTAGGTGGGTGATATGAGAGGATTAGGCCTCGGTCCTGCCTGACAAGTCTTTAATTAACAGGCTTAAAGTAAATGCTCTGCTCCCTATAATTGGATCAGAAAGAGAGATCTGCTATCAGCTAATTGGCTTCCTCACACATATAGACTTATCAGATTTTGCCTCAAGGTACATGTAGATGATTTTTGAAGCGGGAGGACGTCTGCCACGCATGGTGTAGTTGTTAGTTGTGGTGTTTTCCAAGAAACTTTTACTGGCTTCTGAACTAGCCTAAGATCAGTCGAGTTAATTAATATTCCTCTTAGCTAAAGAAAAAATAAATTTGGACTATCTATATTGCCTTAATATCTGATCACTGCTGCTCCTGTGATCTAAGATGCATATTCACAATCTGTAGTAGAGCTATAATGATGAGTCAACTAATCGAGTAGTTAATCATAGGGCTGAAGTCAACTAGAAGAGTAGGTATAATTTTAGTCAACCAAGGACATGGTCGACTGAACTTTACTCAATGGAGAAAAAAATCTGCAAATTATCTTTAGATAAACTAAATCAGCCACCACTGAACAACACAGGTAACGCTGCTTGTCCGCCAGAAGGCTTTTTTCCTGATGTCAGCTTACTTTTTTCATCCTTTGCAATGGCCAAGTATTTAAACTACAAATGCCAGCAGTGTGAGTGTTTATCCTGCACTATAATTGCTGCATGTTTGGTGTTTGCAAAATGTTCAACTATGGGGAAAATCCTGTGGCTGCCACTCGTAACTGTTACACAGTGGTTCAATAACATCAGCTTCATTTCATCCAGAGAAAGTACTCCACCTTGTGCCAGTTTTACGTCTGATATTTTTTTCTGCTGATATTTCATATAATAGCAACCAGAACCCTTCATCGCACTTTGGAAGGGCATTGATACAACAATGCCCTCTCCAAATCTCTCTAGCACTTGGAAAATAGCTTGGCAATGAACATTAAGTCAGGCAAGAGCATGCTGACCAACTACTCAACCAACTGACCAGAAAGAGTCAGAATGACGATGATCAATTAAGATGTTTTGCTTTTTTATGTCTAGTATCGTATTAAACTGAATAGCTTTGGACATTTAAGCACATTACTTTGGCCTTATTTTTTTATAAATCAATATTGAAAATAATGGTTAGTTACACCCCTAATCCATAGTTTAAGCAAATGTATCTCTCCCAATGTTTGTATCTTTTTCTTGTCAAAACTATCAAATTAAGGCAAAAAGCCAATGTAAAATGACTAAATACCAATATTTGTGCCAGAGATGTTCTGAACAAGATATATACACACAAATCACCTGTGAAGAGTTCTCATTGTCTATCTTGTCAAGGCAAGTGCAGCTTTGTCACATAGCTGCTTAGTTGAGTGCACTTGAATACGTGCTTGATCTCCTGACAACAGGTGAAGCAATTCAGTGCAGCATGAATATAACCATCACGGACTCCATCATGGCCTTCTAGAGAGATTGTTTTGAAAATCCATAAGTAATAACAGGTTCAAGTGGGTAAAAGGTGAGTGTCAGTATAACACTGGAGATCCTCTAGCTTCGTACAACTTATAATCAATGCTGCTTTTAATCTCCAACTCTCAGAATGAAGAAAAAAAAAAGATAGAGGAATTCATCTCAAGCCTGTAATTATTCTATACCTATCAGGGCAAATAAAATAAAGCAGGTTGCCACAGCATGGCCCAATGGACTGTAAAGCATCAACTGTTTAAGTGGTTAACATGTGTAACAGCTTCCCTTTAATATCTTCACAAACAAAGCCCAGCCACACAGTGATAATGGAGCTACCCATGCAGGAGGAAACTAAGTTAGAGCTCGCCTGACTGCCAGTACAGGCGGATTTACAATGGCTCTTTCATGATTTATCGCTGCGTGTTGTCCCTTTATCCATGTGGATCCTAATCCAATTCATCCAGCGGAGAAACATCTGGTAAGTGAGTGAGTATGTGTGTGATTAGGGGAGTGGTGACACACATACACACACCTTGGCCCCACAAAATGTGTACAATGCCCTGGTGGTGCATGTTAGCAGTGGGAAAACAGATTGTAATCAACCACAACAATGCTAGAGGCTAAAGAGGAAACTGGGTGCAGGTTAGGATAACGCTGCGAGCTCTTACCTGAACGGTTTGAACGTTACTAGACATCTTCTGACCATTATTTTACCGTCGGTGCAGCCAGTAATCATTTTCCAAAACGAGCGACCCCTGACATCGTTGCTAACCTCCCAACATGAAACTTGACGTGTCCAAACATTTTATCAGCGTCCCATCCAGCGGTCCACAGCTGCAAGTCAACTCGCTTATTTTTTAAACAAACACGGCACCTATAAGTGCTTATTTATCTCTCCGAAGGGGCTATGGCGAAAAAAAGTTTCATTCAGCAAGTCTCCTTTCCCGTGGCTGAAAATGTAATTTAAAGCGTTATTCCGTCGTCAGACAAACACTCTGAATCTGAGGTGAAGTCGCTGCAGGTTGTGTCGACAATTGGAGTCATATCCGAGGTGAGTTCTTTACGGAAAAAATGGCGTTTTGGTCAAAAAGTGAAAATGTGTGTCGTTTTATATCTACGTTGTCTCTGTGCAGGGTTTCACGGAGAGGAGAGCTAGCTTCATGGACGTTTAAACTTCACGGCGAAGCCAGCGCGACTGTGGCAATCTAGCCGTATTGCCTCGTACTCGTCCACTTCTCCAGAGACAATTTGGATTTTTGTAGAGTTTCACACGTCCGGTTGATCTTTTCAAAATAATAGCCTCGTCCGTGACCGATCATTTCTAAGAATCTAAGCAGGGGGCAAAGCAACACAATTAAACAATTATTCCACTGTCATTTACTTACAATAACCTATAGTAAGTAATACAACATTTCAGACCTTTATTCAAAGCTGCTTTACCAAATAATAAAGCAGTGTGTGGGAAGTCTTCCTTCTCTTGCCTACAAACATTTACTCCCACATAGCTTTCTACATTTGGAAGTATACATATGTCTTCATAGTCAATATTTATAAAACCCTTAATCAAACTTTTTGCCCAAGACTTTATAATCAGGGGACTTTATAGGTTATAATGTTTCACATGCTATCAATCTACACTATAGTATCCACACACCAAAAATAATTTAAAAAATACATTTAATAGATTACATCCTAAATTAAATTTATAAAATGTGTTGATGCTGTTAGCTTTTGTTCTTTTTTAAAATAAAATGCTTCATAAAACACATTTCAAATTTATATTTTATCTATTGTTTATTTATAACCCAGACAAGCCTGGGGGTCACTACTGAGAAATGGGGGAGGGGGAAAGAAATCTGTTTGATGTTAATGTGCTGAAAATAATTAACACATTATGGCCTATTGATGGGTTTTGTAATTGGTTTTAATGGCACAGTTACCCTAGGGGCTATAAGCTAATCAACTTTAACCACGACTTAGTGTGAACACATGCTGTTATTTTATTTTGGGATGGAAATCACCACTATTTCCTGTATCGTTGTAGCTTCCGCTAGCTGACTTGACTCTGGACCAGCGGCACAGTGATGGACAGGTCCGGATAGTCTGAAGTCTCCGCAGCCACATTCTGCTCTATATGGCGCCATCTACGGCTTTAAGTCGTGACATAAGAAGCATACAAGAAGCACTCGACTTTCTATGTTCCTGCCTCAGGACGAGAGAAGATTTTACCAGATGAATACAGCCTACTTTCTATTTACTGTATACAGCCAACCAAAGGACTGTTTCTTTATGAGGCTCCAGCGTGTAGAGTAGATCACCGGCTTCTTCGGTGACCAGGAGGTACTTGGAAGTGGAATGAGTGATTCATATTGCTCTAGTTTATATTTGCTTTGTTTGTTTTAGCACATGAGGATCTGTAGCTAATTGTGTTTGTTTGGTGGTTACTGACGGGGGAACAATACAGAGTGTGCTCAGCATCGCAGTTGATCATTTCAGCACCACAGACAGCGAATGAGATAAGGGTACAACAGCGGCACACAGCGTCAGGCAGTGGTACTGCAACAGGTGACACCACAGCAGCACTAGTAACAGAAGTAGAAAATGAGTATTGCAAAATTATAACATATATAAATTCACAGGAAAAGATGCAGAACTAATATATTACATGGAGTTTGATTATTTATATATAATTTTCTTCTTTTTTTTCCTAGTTGAAAATACACCCAAACAACACACCACTTTTTGCACTACATATAATTAGCTAAAACCCATGGGGAGAGCCCCGAGCTACAACTCCAAACCGTAATATTTGTTCTGTTAAATGATTTGCAGTCATGGCACAGATTATACAGTCATTGTGGCCAAAGGAGCATTGGAGCAGAAATGGAGGCAGAAGGGGGAGATCTGCAGGGGACCAAACTGAAGATGACAGTGAAATCTCAAACTCCCTTCATGCATCACTTGCCCTGGTACATGTGGATTTGATTGACAGCCCACCGCCCATGCAGGCTGTCCCCCTCTGCGGGTTGTGGGAATAGTTCTGCTCTATCAGCAGGAATCCGCTGGGCAAACATGGGAGTTTTACACCTTTTGTTTGTGTTTGTGTGTGCGTGTGCATGCTGCATGCATTTTGGTCCACACAAACACATAAACGCACCCAAACACACGAGCATATTCACAGCACAAAGCTCTACCGTGCGTCACACTGCTACAAAGCAAATATAAACACTGTCCCTGGCTCGATTGGAATGAATCATTTAGAAAATGCTGCTCTATGTATGATAGATGTTTAGAAGGAAATAGGTTACCCACTGCAGCATTATTATTTAATTGGAAGAACCGAAGAGGTATTAAGTCCAATGCCAGTGTGGAGAAAGTGTTGCAGGCCCTGTCATAGCTATAATACGCAGCTTTTTGCTTTTGCTGGTCCAGTCCTATTCCCCCTGAGTTGGTTAAGTTCCCTCTGCAACACTTGTCACTATTCTTAATGAGCTGTCTACCTTGAAACAGCATCCAGCCTTAGGCTGTGCTAACCAGCAGCTGTAAAGCCACCACAGGCAAAGAAGAAGCATCTGAAATAAAAACAAAGGCAGTGCTGATGTTGTTTGTACTGTGCATTCTCTTTTTGTATCACTTTGTTGTCGTTTGATGTTTATATATGACTTTTCCACCAAGCTCATTCGCATTTGCCTCAGCAAATGATAAATATCCTAAAATTTACTGATGATTACGAAGCCAGGATCAGGCTTGGGGATAAATGCATGACTTCAATGTATGATTGATCCTTTTTATATATTTTTATATTTGCTTGAAGAGCTTGACTAATACTGGATTTTGGGGCCGATGCTGATATCAATATCAAGTCACCATGTTCTAAACAGACACCCTACAAACATGAATAACTAGTAAAACATCCCTATATGGGTAAATGTAATTTGTTTTTGCTGGTTTGAAGTTTTAGTCATGAGTGAGGTGGCTGTTTTATTTCTTGACGCCAGCTGTATTGAGCGTTGTGATTCTACGTTCTTGCCCCCTGTGTTGAATGACACTATAGAGTTGACATTGTTGCGATTAGTGTAAGAGTACGCTTTGCTGGACAAACTGTGTTATGACACAAATTTTATGTTACCAAAATATTGTTTCCTACAATATATTCTGAACAAAAATGTTCTTCATGTCAGTGCATATCCAAAACATCTATGCCAATACTGATATATCTCTGATAAGCTAATATCGGATGACAATATCGGCCGACCAATTTATCAGTCTTGCTCTGTTTGCTTACAAACATTGCATATTGTAGCTTTACAGGATAATAGATAGGCACAATGCTAGTTTCAGATTCACCCTAAAATTGGCAGTGATTCCTGCACACCTTGCCAATTGATTTTTAACCCAACTAATCAATAGTTTAGGGATTTATGATCTGTCTGCTAATCAATATTGCATTTTGGCAAATGTGGTCGAAATTTTATAGCAGCCAAAGACCCATCAATGCGCTCTTTCAGGAGGAATCCAACATAAGATATAATGACCTCTCTGACCCTGCAAGATGGTAGAAACCCATTAACTGTCACATTATCAGCACAGTTTATATCGGCTGTTTCTGAAAGCTAATTACATCCACATTGGAATAAAAACAGCAAAATACCGTTCTTAGTGGTAAAGTTAAACATTAAAAAAATCTAAATAAAGAAGTAATTAAATTAAATAAGAAAAGCTGCTCAACATCAAATAGCATTAAGCAGCACACAAATAGAACACAGAAGATTGCAAAAGTAACTGTAAAGGACACACACACACACACACAAACACATACACACCGAGAGATATAAAGATCAGGAGACAGCATTGCTTACATATGGTGTGCTTTATACATTTTCTTGGAGGATGGATGACTCAACTAGAAGGGGAGCATTATCCATCTATAAACAGACAGAGACAAAGGGAGGGGAGCATGCAGGGACATTCATTTCAACTGTTTCACAAGAACTTCTTTTATCTGCACCACAAAGTTGTTATCAGATTTCTGCTGCAACAAACTCTCTTACCAAGGGGGAGTAATGACTTTGAAAATAACAGTGCAAACCACTGTTCTCATGGTGTGAGCTGGTTATTGGTCATGGGTGCAGGCAAGCTAAAGTGGAGAAGGGCATGGGAAAAGTACATTAAAACCCATTTTGTTAGAAAGAGAAATTCCATCCTGTTTTACGAAAATGCTTTTAATGTAATTGTGAACATGAAAAATGGATAATAAATATTTTTTTAGTGAGACTGTTAAAAAGACTGTTTAAAAGAGAAATATTCTCACTGGCTCACATGATTTCCCAAAGCCATTGGTCCATGTACGCTTTTTTGTTTAACATACATTTACATGCTGCACATGTGCCGTCTAGAGTCTTACTAATCTTGCAGAGTGTGAGGGTTAGAGAATACCCTTTGTTTGAAATATCCACACAGAGCCCACAGATTAATCTCACACATGTTTGATTTTCACATGTTAATTTATCTAACCAAATCTGGATAGAGGCAGCGACTCAAATATGAGAATGAGATAATGACAGATCTTAATGTGGAGGGGGGAAAAATCATAACAATTTGATGAGTGATTATAGAACTAATCAACGCTTAACAGTCTTATGTTTGATAAAGCTGCCCTCAATTAATCTCAGTTATCCTACTAGCCTCATTTGCAAATATATCAGATTAGTTTGTAAAGAAATAAAGTTAAATGCTTCCTGCTGAAAAAGAGATGCAAAAGAAGTGCTAAAAGGGGCAATCCAAGTGCAGACAAAAAGACCAAATCAATTACAAAGTGACACAAAATAACCAAAAAGTGACACAAAACAATACAAAAAGAGGCTTCACAACTACAAAGTCTTGCTTTTATGTAAAAGAGGTGGTGGAGTCTTTTGTCTGTCTGCACCCAGGAGCCCAATGTGCCATTATCCGCCCATGGATTTAAATCTCACTCCCTCTTCAGTGGAGTAATGTGAAAATACCTCTCTAGAAACAAACTTTGCAGATACAAGTCAAGGTCAAACATTTTAGGGCAGTTTGTGAGTTGTAGAACAAAATGATGTTAAATTAAAGAGTGGGATGGAAGTTAAATCTGAACAAAATGGTTCGACTAATTGGGTTTGAATCTAAAAAGCATCTTTTACCTAATACTGGTGATATGATGTATTTTGTAGTTTAATAGAAAGAAAGACAACAAGCGGAGAAGTGTTTGTTTAATGCACATTTATTCCATCCGATGTCAGACTCATCTCTGACATGCTTACAGAAGATGAATGAATGTGACAAAGACTGGACAGCTTATATAGTTGTCATGGCATGGTGCCAGTTATTCTTAGACACTTGCAGGTTGCTGAACATTACATACATAGTGAAGTGTCTGGTCATTATGTAACCTGTTAACATTGGTGTGTATAAGTTACTAGGGGCATCAAATGTTTAAAATAAGGGGCTTCAGAGTCGAAGGCTAAATTCCATAAAAGGAGTGAGCCTCGCGCTCTCTCTCTCTCTCTGTATGTCCAGTGGGATGATGTCATGGGAATGTGCTCGGGACGGTACCCTAAGTACCATCTAAACATCTATGCTATATATTCAGGCTTAAAGGGGTGGTTCGGGAGAGATTCCTATTGGCTGCGGACTCTCTCAAAGCAATCCTGGATGCTTGTATGATGCCTTTTGTAATAAACCTTTTCAATACAAGTAAGACAGTGTCAGCGGAGTCCCCTTCATCATCTGCACATCATTGCCATCAAATATACCACAATAGTCAACATGTCATACAGATGAAACATATATGTATTAGGTGTAGACAAACTGGTCAGACTGGCCACAGCTTATATGGTCAGGTCAGCATATCGATATCTTTCTCAAATGTTCAGTGTAGACACAAAGTCTGTTTCTCAAATACACATACCTAAGTATAGGTTCACGCTAAGCTTATGAATACAAGCTCTGCAGAATTACTAAGAAATACATACTAACAACTGGCCAGTCCTAACAGATGTTAGTTGTCTGGATGAGGCCAATGATCCTGTTCTGTGAGCCGATGGAGAAGCCGTTTATTGGGACAGCAGCATAAATTGATTTTCTGCTTCTGGAGCCAGCAAAGGTCACAGCCACTTCCTCATTTCTAAATGTATCTCGTCGGAACAAAGTGTAAGAAGAGTCAGCTAAACAAAATGCGATTCTAATCGAGTGATTTATGCCGGTCATTATAAAAGGTACATTGCTGTCACAAAGGAGAGTTAATACGAGGACAACACAGGCTGAGATCAGACTCCAGACTCTGATCACGTAGACAAATCGCATATCAGTGTCAAGAATCCGTGGCAGCCAATCTAATTTAATTTTCTCTGGCAGCGAGGAGAAACTGCAAAAAGGAAAAAAAAACTATGTGTCGCAGCTCTTAAGGCAAAAATCTGACAACACACAGATGGAGAAATAGATCAAAAACAGGAACTGAAATCCAAACAACCTGTGCAAATATACAGTCTGGACGGTTTAAGGTGTGATTCTGCTAAACCATACATAAGAAAAATATGAATTTACATGGTTTTAAAGCCTATTGCACTTCTGGACGTTTTCATTGACAGTCAAAAGCAAAATACTGCTTTTTTAATGGCTGTATTTTACTTAAACTCATTCAGTATATGATATATTAAAACTAGAAAATTTCCTCTGAGGAAATTCTGAAAGGGCCACGGGGGCTACTGCCGGTGTGTGTACACTATGATGAGATTCTTCAGAGATTTCAAACTAATTAATACTAGTAATGTTATAATACTATATAACATACAAGGAGCACACCTACAACAAGCATTCCTTTTCAAGTATTTATTTATACAGCAACCTATGCCCTTTAACCTCAAAATGTGTGTAGCAAATTTTCCTGCGTTTCTATGTAAATTATTTCTGTAGAGTGTAATTTGCGGCCTGGAGCGCAGTTTTCAAATTTATTTTTTGACAATTTTTTCTCTCCCTCTACACTCTGGCGATGATGTCACACACTGTGACACGAAAATTCCATGCAATACACACCTATTATAATCTCAGAATTGCTCCAAAAATGATCATGGTCATTGAACAGGGATTGATAAAAAAAAAGCTGCCAGTATTTTACTGTTAATTTACAAGACAATCGTTTAGAGTGTAAGTATCATGGGGACTACACAGTGGTGTAGTGGTTAGCACTCTTGCCTCACAGCAAGGTTCTTCTGTGTGGAGTTTGCATGTTCTCCCTGTGTCAGCATGGGTTCTCTCCGGGTACTCCAGCTTCCTCCCACAATCCAAAACCATGCTGCTTAGGTTTAATTGGTGACTCTTAATTGCCTGTAGGTGTGAATGTGAATGACAGCGTGGTTGTCTGTCTCTATGTGTCAGCCCTGTGAAAGTCTGGTGACCTGTCCAGGGTGTACCCCGGCCCCCCCTCACCCAATGTCAGCTGGGATCGGCTCCAGCCACCCGTGACCCAAGTGTGGATAAGCGGTTAAGGATAATGAATGAATGAATGTAAGTATCATAAATATTTGTTTGCAATAGAGCTCATTGTCTTCAATAATCCAAAAGCCAAAGGAAAAACACCATTGTCAACCATTGCCTTTTGTCAACCAGCAAAATGTAACCTCAAGAGAAATATGTCGTCTCTGACATGGTTTATAGTGACAGTTTCAAATACAACAAGAAGTGGTTTCTTTTTGGAGTTTTTTTTTTAAAGAAAAATTATCATCTGAACCTTAAAGAGGCAGATATTTCTACTAGGAACTGATTGAGACCAAAACAGAAAGAAAAGTGCACATTGGACTTACATTATTTTTACTGAATCACCTCCACACATAATCTACACAGATGAAAAACAAGCACTATTTGCACTGTCCATATGCACTACCTGATAGCACGTACGACTCAAACTTAACCCAAATGTATGTCGCTTTGGATAAAAGTGTCTGCTAAATGACATTGCAGAATTGTAGAATTGTAGGATCCTCACTAACAACTCAAATAAGTTTCTAAATGCACATTAAACTACAGTTTTGTGTTATTGGTTTTATGGGTGAGATGTCATCTGTTGCTGAAACAGCAGAGCAGTCACAGTACTGTGTTGCTATTGAATAAACTGCAAGAAGAACAACAATCGACTCCTGCTAAAAGTCATCAATACAGATCCTTCACATTTCAGTGGGATATACAGGTTACATTACCGCTTCATTCTGCTGCACAGAAGTTCAAACAAAAGCAGAGGAAATTAGATCAGGTGATGTAATAAGACTTCTTTTGTTAATTAAGACGCACTCAGTTTTTCGTCTCAAACTCACTCCTCCCCGCTCTCCCAAACAAAGACAGGCTAATTGGGAGTCTGGATTCGGCCACAAAAACCAAGCAAAAAACAATCCATTACCTCTGAACTGTAATTGAAAACAGAGCCCGGAGTTAATTACTAATCATTAATCATCCCATTCATCTTCGGCTACTTTTATCATTTTTCATTCCACCAACTTTTTTTAGTACCAATTACAAAACCTCCCTCCTCATAGGATGGAGGAAAACTGTTGAAAGGAGGGATAAAGACAAAACACATCAGACAAATGGAGGGACGACAGAAATCGATGGAGGAATAGAGAATAGACACGAGGATAGAACATAACAATAAGGCAGATTGATTTATCTGTAATGAATGAGGGGAAATGGCTTGGCGGAGTGATCTGTCCCAGTCACGCCCAGGTTGATTGCAGGACATTTTGTGAGAGGTTGAAAGACGATAGAGTATTGTGATGCTGATTGACAGCGCAGGTTGACACGAGAGAGACGATTTGCATTTTCATTACATCTGAGATAGACTTCCTTCCCCCTGTGTGGTTTGACACGCACACACACAAGGAACAATCACGGGGCTGTCTCCGCACTGGGCCCGACCCTCAGTATCTCTGCAGTGTGTGAGTGACAGCTACACAGTTTGACTGTCAGCCCATGTGGGATTTGGAAATGGTAGCAAAAGTATTGCTCTCAAAATAGACCAAGTGGAGCCAAATTATTTATTGTGAACAAGCTCTGTTATTGACAACAAGGTATTATTTCAATATTAAATCATGTATTAAACTTCATGGGAAAGTGTGAATAAAATATGTGCGAGAGGAAGTGCAGGTTTTGAATTTATTATCATTCGGACTACTTAACATGGTAAGTTTAAGCTAATGAATGACTTATAATAACAGGAATAGTTCAGAGTTTTAAGAAATATGATTATTAGATTTATTTATCAGTCAAAACCATTGTCCCTTTGGTGCATTAAGTATGAAGTTTGAGATTGGAACTAATTAGCTTAGCTTCTACAGACTTAAAAAATACACCAGAACCTCTACAGCTTGTTCATGAACCTATTGTTTTTTGTTTATTTCACATGTTCTTGTTACTTCTTCTTGAGGACTTAAACTATAACGTTAAATAAAATGACTCCCTTTAAGTGAAAGCATTGCTAGTATTAATAATCCAAATAAATCTGCAGCTCTGTGCACCTGTCAGCAGATGTGAGTAATCTGCTTTTCTGTAATAAGACAAAAATGCCTAAATGAACAAGCCAAACAAGACAAAAGTAACATTATTAACACATACAATAGAGTGTGTGTCTTAATCAGTGGTGGAATGTAACTAAGTACATTTACTCAGGTTCAAATTCAAGGTAATTGAACTTAACTTGAGTATTTCCATTTCCACGACATCTACATCATTGTACATTTTGCTCCATTACATTTATCTGACAGCTTTAGTTATTTTTCAGATTACAGCTTTCTGTCATCTTCCTGTCCAGCTAAAAACATGTATCTCCATGTGTTGATTTCAAATTATCTTGAAGCATATGTTGAGAAAATTCTCCAACTTGTGAAGCTAAATAAACTAATTTTAAACCTGTTTTGGATCAGCTGGAAAGTGCATCGTCACAAAGCAGAGGCTGTTTTTCTGATCTAAAGAAAAATTGACTTTTTAGATATGTATGGTTCTCACAGGACACGATGCAACATGCACATTCATGTAATCATAACTTATACAATATATTATAATAATATAAAAATCACTGACTTACTTAGTTACTTTTCAAGTAAAATCTGTTGTTAATACGAATAGTAATACTATACTTTTACTTGAAGAAAGTTTTACATACAGGGCTGTAGTGGAGTATTTTCACAGTAATTATCCGAATACTTGTTTTACCACTGGTCATAATTAAATTTAAAAAACAACTTCTTGTCTTTAATTAATCTAACTTGGTATTACACAATCATAAGCATCTGGAATCACGTACTCAGCAAGAAGCAACAGTATCGGACATCTATCGCATATTGTCACTGGATTTGTAACTGGGAAAAGTTGTGCAGTGTGATTATGCACACAAACAGTTTGTGCACGCACACACGCACACACACATACACAAACACACAAACACTACTGTTTCTTTAGACAAGCACTTTTGTCAAGCAGACTGTTTTGACAGCCAGCAGCCCTCAGACTGAAAGGAGCAGTCATCTGAGAGTGGCATCACTGAGGAACGCCAAAGGGGAAAGGCCTGCGGGGGCCACTGAGGGCCCTAATACTGACACTGAGACTGACAGACCTACAGCCCCATTCTCTGACAGCAGGGCATGGAATACACAGAGACGACAAGCTCCCGAAAGCATCTTCCCAGAGACAGAAAAGAGCTGATCCCTGCATTGTGATTCAAACAGAATTTCTCTCTGTGGATTATACACAAAACACATGGGGCAGCGGACAGCAGCAGCATAGACACTCTGTCCTGGCAGGAGAAACTAATGATGGTAGAAAGTTAAAATTTGATTCTAAACTCATGCACACACACACACACACACACACACACACACACACACACACACACACATTGCATACACAGCCACAAGGCAGGAGAGCGTCTCCCTTCTGTTTCTCATACTGCTGTCTGTCCAACACCTGCAGTAATTCCTCCTTTACATCACTCAGAAGTAAATATACCCTTTAGAAAAGAAGTAACTCTGTGTTAATGCTGCTTGACATTATACAGTATTATAGTTTTATTTTCTTGTTTTTTGTCAGGCTTGTTTTTCATGGTTTTGGCTAAAGCCTTTTCTCATTAATGGGTATAACAAAGAAATAGATTTGACAGAATAGTGCGCTTCCAACTTTGTGACAACTCTTTCCTCTTTCAACCATGGATGTTTAAAGAGAACTAGATACACCATTTGAGAGCGGGGTCCATTTCACTCTTATGAAAGTTGTTCAGCGGCACATGGAGCAAAAAAGTTTAACTTTTGTGTAAAACAAATTATCCGGATCTTCTGTGACACATTGTGCATATTGTGTGGCCCATAGAGGAGGCTCACCATGACTTCCATTAACTGGCTAACTTGTGGTTTATACCGCCGCTAAATTAAATGTTTATAAAAAGATTTAATTGTGCAGCTCTTCTTCTACTTTGAAAATGTCATCAGTCCAAATAGAGAAAATTCTGAAAGCGAGCTGCAAAGCTCAAAAGACAAACTCTCTCACTCTAAAAATGTAAAGCTATTAGATTATATATTATATATAAAATATAAATTTTATTATAATTATTATATTATATGGAAAAATGCCCCCTTTCGCATCATGTGATGAACCTGGAAGTAAAAATTCCACAGTTAAATCATGTCAAATTGCCTTGGATAGCTGGTGCTCTTATTTGGAGCTTGTTTTCTACAAGGTGAATCGCATTTGCACAAAGCCAGGCCCATAAAGAGATGGTTTTCTCATGTTGGTGTGAAAGAAGTTGGCTGTGCTGCACAAAGTCCAGACCTCATCCTCATCAAACACTTTTAGGATGAACCGGAACCCCAATTGCTACCAGATCTCATCACTTTACATCAGTGAATGACCTCACGAATGCTCTTGTGGCTAAACGGGAACAAATTCCTGCAGCACAGTTTCCAAAATCTTGTGGGAACTGAAAGCTGTTAATAACGTACATACACATATTTCAAAGGAGATACAGTACTTTTGGAAATTTTTTTCAGCTGTCCACATATTTTTGGCCATGCAGTGTATCACAGAAGATGAATTAATTCCTGCAAAACAAAAACACACTGCACAGAAATTGTGTTGAGTTGAATTTCAGCTCTTTTGGCTGCATCTCTTGGCTTCCCTTCATGGGCGCTGGTCTTTCTCTCACACTGGGACTGAAACATCAACATCCCACTGCATGTTAAACCTGAATCCTTCCCGCTGCATGCCCTACTTGCTGCTGTTCTCCCCTCCTATGGGGCCACATCTCAGCAGACTCATACAGGCTTGCTATGATCCGCCGTCACATCTGCATGTAATTTTCTTCCCCTGCTTTTGTCGGGGGAAGACAGTGCAGGAGAGGACAGTCGTGGTAAGTCAGGCAATAAATGAAGTGAGGAAAGCAAGCTAGAAACCTGAGGAGAGGGACTGAATGAGCAGTCACATCCGGTCGGAGCTGACTACAGATGAACCTCTCATCTCTGCGTGAGAGTTGAGTCCCAGGATGACTTTCTCAGCCAACAACCATCCAACTCCCCGGTAGAAGTCTGTGTCCTTGTGTAGTCTAAGAGTGAATCATCGGTGAGGTTTCTTTCCCTTTAGCTTCTCATGAGTTTAATTAAATACTAGCATGGTTGCTCCTGCTAGACACCTTAGTTTAGTTCATATTTGGCTTCATCCATCAAGTGTATCTATTGAGCCACTGAGGTCAAATGGAAGAGGAGTGATCGAGCTTATCCACTTCCCAGCTTTGTGTGGCAATAAAAAGACGGACCAGGGCAAAATCAATAGACGTTTATAAAGGTTGCAGTTGCACTGTGGATGTAATGTTATGACCACTCTGAATTAAACGGAGTGAGGAGGAGGACGCTGGATAAACAGACAAACTAGACCATTTTTAAAGACTGGCATCAATATGTGGGATGAATATTCTTTCAGCAGTTGCAGTGATGGGGTCAGTTGAGGTCAATGAAGTACGAGGAAAGAAAAACATCATCATCTCAGGTGAATTTGGAATGACCACGTACCAATTTTCACAGCAATTCAACCTCTGCCGGTGGTGCTCTATTTTGCCAGCTCCACACAACACTGTACCTCCAATATCTAATTGTCTACAAGGGGAGAGACAGTGTCCTAAATAGGACAAATGGTGCAAGTGCATTGAGAAGGCAGTGATGTGTCAAACCCTGCCATGGTTGGTAAGAGGTTGGAGAGCCAGAGTGATTAAAGCAATGAATCACCAGTGGGGAGGTCTCAGCTGCTGGCGTCATCTCACACGCAAGCTGGCAATTCAGGGAGCCCATAGGCAGCAACAGCAATTCTTCACTAAAACTAGAGAGGAAAGTGGTGTGTGTGTGTGTGTGTGTGGGTGTGTGTGTGTGTGTGTGTGTGTGAGCAAGGGAGAGATGTTTCAATGTAGACGCATTGTTTTTCACTCCGTTGTTTATACAACACTGTATAAATGTGTCCAATTTCACTCTCATTTTTCTCCAGCCAAAACAAGACTCATAAATCTAGATAGCACGAGTACAGAGGGCCACAATCACTTTGTAATGCTGTGAGCAGATGAGTTCAGGTGTTACTTGCCGGTGTGAGTGGAGAGGGGCTCAACTGTGTTTATGCTTCACACAGTGAGATAGAGTCAAGATTTCATTATAGTGGACTAAAAATATGCCAAACACACAAATAAAACCAGACACTGTGGCATAATATAAAAGTATAGATAGGATAAAAATAATATACTGACAGACTATTTCATCCCTAGAGCCATGCTCCTAGCCATGAGCAATTTTTCTGTGTAGATCACAAAATATTGAAAAGAATGTCTTAGTGTATTGATCAGTTCAAAAATGTAGATTCAACACAACACAAGCAGAATTGCAAATCTACAAATGGCATTTCATGAAAAATGCACACAAAAATGAGCAAGTAGTAAGTAAGTAAGTAGTAAGTAGTTTTTCAAATTACAAAAAATATATTTACATGTAGACATATTTGTACAAATTATCACATTTTTTATATGCCAAATTACAAGTCAAGAGTAAGGAATTTTGTGTTTGTAGATAGCAAAACACAGTTGTAAATCATGGAATATTTGTGGATCATGGTATGTGCATATACAAATAATTTTGAGACATTTTCCCTCCTTTTTCACTCCATCCATACTGGCTAAAAAAAGTAGCGCAGCAAAGTAAAATAAAATAAAACTATCAAAGTTGTACAAAAAATGACAGAAACAAAAGTGAATATAAAACTGAGACCCAGCTAGAAATAAATCCCAAACCATAACCTTGGATGGAGGGTAAGGAAAGAAAAAGGACTTTACAGCAGAAACAAAGAACTAGCTGTGGCCCTGCTGGCCACACTGACAGACACCAAGCCAATCCATCCTTGTTCCTCATTTCACGCCTCTGCCTGCATCGTTTATCCTATTCGAGTGAGGTGTCAATGCCAATATTTAGCAATATGAGCTGTGATTGATGATGACACCCACAGTCTGCCACAGTAACTATTCTCTCCACAACAACAGGATACTTAGGTCTGCTTTAATTTACGGAAGAGAAACAACACAGCCCTCCCGCAGCTGTTTTGACACCAGGGAAACTAATAGGAGGGATGATTGTCTGGTAGGGAACTAAGGTGCCAAAATTGAAATTGTTTTACATAATATATGTATACACTGTGTATATCAATAATTCCTCTATGAAAGCTATTTGTATTTCTTGTAAAGGTTCTAAATTGTAAAAAAAAAAAAAAAAAAAAAAAAATCCATGTATTTTTTGTTTAGAAAGCAGGTCTTGGTGCTATATAATAATGTGAAAGTATCAAAGACTAATGAATACAGTTAATATTCAGAAACTGTGGCTTTAAAGGAAGCATTAGGGCTTCCATCAGGTTTTGACGTCACAAGAACACTATATATAGGTAGAAAGTGAGGCAGTGTTACAGTCAGCTGCAATTAAGGGGAGAAGGAGGAGAAAACACAGGGCTAAATGGCATCGTATGCTTTGGGTATGACACATACACGGTAAAAACGGTCCTGCGCCTGATGAAAGACTCAACAGGTGGCACGCAATCAAAGATCAGTTGGTTCCGTCAGGCTGAACGGACCCCATGAGCACTTGTGCAGAAACCATTCTTTTATTTCTGGCAGCAATTGCTGTAATCCTCCAGCATCGCAGCGCCAGTTAAACTGCACATGTGTTGTACCCGGAACATATAGGGCGCCACAGGAATAAGTTCTTAAACCAGCATTTTAGCTCCCTGGGGTCTGTTCTCTCAAATTCAATGAGGGTTTTCAATGGGTTGGTGATTAGATGTCTGAAATAAGGTCTTTGACTAACACAAGCTTAAGAGATGTTCACTTTTAGTTGTACGACATAAAACACATTAGTAAATACAGTCTACACTTGTGAATTTTGAAGTTTTTCGTGTCCTTAAAAAAGGCAGTTGCTAACAAGTGGCTCAAGGAGACTATAATGGTTGTCAGGGACATTAAACGTCATCACTCTCACATGTAACTCTCTCATTAGTCCGCTGCACAGCCTTTAGTCTTATCTTTCAGTGCTCTTGCAGGCTCTTGTAGATTAAGTTAAACAATTCATTAGACTACGGGTTTGCTAGCTTGTCAAAACAGCTGGTTAGCTTGTCAGAGATTGTCTGAAGCATAACCGTAGCGACGTTCAAGTCATACTACTGTGGAATATCTCGCTATAGCATAACGTCAGCTTTTTACTTCTGTCGGCTGCATTAACACTCCAAACATTATAAAAATGGTGTTCATTTGTGAAGATTATCCTGCTGAACAAAACGCGTAAGCATCAGAAATGCGTGTTTGCCACAGAGCTTATTTTCTGCAATGATCCAAAATCCAATGCAAAAACCCCATAGGCGAATTCTCAATAGATTTCATCATATGTTTTTTTATGTTTTATACGTTTTATACAAAGTCAGCCCTGCAATAGTCTGGCGACCTATCCAGGGTCCCCTGCCTCCTGTGATCTGAGTTCAGATAGGTGGTGAAGGAAGATGAATGAATAAATTGAAGTCAGTCTGGGTTTTTTTTGTTGTGGTTTTTTTAATGCTATATGCAAACCACTTCAAGTTTATTTTAAAACTGTCAAGACCACTTCAGTCGTTTTCTATCAAACCAAGCCACGGTTATTAGATTTGTGTGGGTGAGAAGCCTTGCTGGAGTAAATTGATGGTGCTATAGCAGTTTCTTGACTGAGTGTCTAACATACTGTACATGATGGAAGACTTAGAGAAAGGAAAATGAAAGGGAAATGGTGTTCCTAGCCACCTGCAGATAATATCTGATCGCTTGCCAAGCGGGCCCAGTGGCCAATCTACGAGATGGACACCTACAACGAGCAGCAAGACTCCTTGATGAGAGCAGGAGAAACTGAATCAACAGCTGAGTCTTATTCGTCTGCTGATGCTTAAAATCCATGTCTCACAACAGCCAAGACAGAGTTTATTAATAAAACATCAAGTGTGGATGTCTGAGGATTACACCGTTTGAC
Source organism: Centropristis striata (assembly GCF_030273125.1). Classification (NCBI taxonomy): domain Eukaryota; kingdom Metazoa; phylum Chordata; class Actinopteri; order Perciformes; family Serranidae; genus Centropristis; species Centropristis striata. The sequence goes on along the minus strand of NC_081517.1, from coordinate 35,012,744 downwards.
TCTTTAACTGACTCAGCAGGAGACAGAATAAATCATTACCTTAAAATGGTCATTGTGATAAAATGCTAATGGCAGTCACTTATTATTTCACGTTCTGGTTTTGCACTGAAGGCCTTGGGCTGCAGTCAGTCAGTTGGCAGGTTTTAGGTTTATTTGTGACGATGAGTCCAGAGGGAGAGAGGATCACAGAGTAGGAAAGCTGTGAACTGAAGCCAAGTCCATTTTTGTTTCAGCAGCATATCTTAGTATTTATAACACTCAAAGTCTATGAAGTGGCTTGGAAGGAGACAAGGCCTGTGGAAAAGTGTTAAAACAGGTTTGTTAATTGTGTACTGAGCATGACACAATAAAATCGGAAATTAAACTGTGATGATGGTACTGGAGAGAGATCTGTGAAAAGAACATTCCCAACTAATTTGTCTCCCATTGGGGCAAACTGTGTGTGTGTGAGTGATCCTGGCGAGGAGTACTATCAGGGATAGAGAAGAACAACTGATGGATGGAAGGAAACCAAAGCTGATAAGTCAAGCCTTGAAATGACAGATTCACACCCCTCATTTCCCTTTCAAAATAAGATTGGTGGATGTATTAACCTTGGACAGTGTTTGTGTGTGTGTGTGTGTGTGTGTGTGTGTGTGTGTGTGTGTGTTCTAGTGCTACAATATCCTAAACCAGGGATGGGCAACTTCAATGCTGGAGGGGGCCACAATTTTTCATCGACACTACCACAGGGCCACATATAGGACAGTGCACTTAACCAGATATGATGAAACTGCATGTTTACTGTGCAGTAACTTAACATATTTCATGCTCAAATGAATGTATAACAGTATAAAAAGGAATACAAAAGGTTTGAAGCAAATAAAAAATAACCACTTATGGTGATTTCTTTTTTTTTCAGTGCAAGAACAGCAGACCAACATTAATTACAAGAAGTAATTTTGTGCTTTTACACTGCACTTTTAAGATTTCACGTTCAAATGCATGTAGTTGTACTGAGGGCCACTTCAAGTGAGGGTGCGGGCCATATGCGGCCCCCGGGCCTCCAGCTGCCCATCCCTGCCTTAAACTATCATAAAGTCAGTTGACAGTGTTAGCCAGTGACTTGTGGATCATTAAAATCTTTGAGTTGATAGTACAACACAGAGTTTACAATGATAACAATGCTCATTCATTTATTACTCAGAATTCAGGGTCACTTTTGAAGCAATGAATCCTTGATGTCATACAAAAGTAAATAAAAGCACTTTCCATTGTTTTTAATGACGAACATCAATTGTGCCAGCTGAAGGGACAGCTGTCCCTGGCAGACTTCAGTAGCTGCTGCTAGCTTTTTAATTAGCTCTCTGCTTTATGTTCCAAGCTGACTTATTTGAAGCCAAATAAGTAAAAAAAAAAAATGCATTTGATAGTTACATAAATTCAGTGTTGGAAAGTAACTACATACACGTACATTTAATCAAGTACTGTACCTGAGTACATTTTTGAGGTAGGTGTACTTTTCTTGAGTATTTCCATTTTATGTAACTTTATACTTCTATTCCACTACATTTTAAAGGCAAATATTGTGATTTTTACTCCACTACATTTAGCTGACAGTTTTAGTTACTAGTTCTTTTTCTGGTCGAGATTTAACATGAAAAACGTGATCAATAAAAAATAATTATGCATTTTTATTATTAAACAACATAACAGCATCTGAAGTAGTAATACATGAACCCTATCTGGACAAGAGTAAAATGTTGCTTAGAAAAATTTAGCATTACAAATAGTCTAATAGTATATTTGAAATATATATAACAAGGTGAGTGGTTCCATTCTGCATAACAACTACTTTTACTTTTGAATTTTAAGTAAATTTACTTGTACTTTTACAGCGTGGTATTAGAACTTTTACTTAAGTAAAGGATCGGGATACTTCTTCTAGTGAGAATCTAGTGAGTTGTGCTATGGCTAGCCAAGTAGTATAAGAAAAAAAATTATAGTGTTTCTTTCTAATATAACAACATTCTTGGAAATGTTCAGTTACTACTGTTGCAGTCTCTGAAACAATCAATTATTGGTCTGATAATGATTTCACCTCTAGCAAGGGCAAGGTTCCAATATTGTCATCGGTGTTGTCAGCGGATAAACTGACCACAGATATCATTTTTGGTTTTATGGTAAAAAGCCTTGCAGGGGATTCTCACAGGATCGTACCAAAATGCCAGGCTTCAATTAATGCAAACCACCAGAGGTTTGGACCAATAAGCGTCCTGTGTGGCAGCTACAGGTGTGGTTTAGGTGAGAGGTGAGCTGTTCATTCAAAACAACAACAGCAGTGAGGTTAGCATAGATGCTACAATAATCCATCCATAATTTCTATGTCTATGTCTATGTCTATGTCTATGTATTTCTTCATTGAAAGAAGAGCAAAAAACAGCACTGAAGGATTCTTGTTGGAAAATATGTTTTCACTCTCTCCCAAAGAGGCTTCGGCATGAGTTTGATTTACCAACTGTCTATTAGCCAAGTGGTTGTTTTTTTGACAGTGCTTGCCCTTTTTTCAAAATGTTTCCAAAGACAACTTCTCAGATGGTTCTGAATAACAAACCATCTGGCACTGTCAGAAATAAAAGACACCAAGTCTCCAAACAGAGAAATCAGAGATTGACAAGTCTGCAGTTCAGTCTTTTGTCATTCAGTATATATCAAAATATGAAATTAAATTGTTCTTTCGTCTCTTTCGTTCACTAAGCAGGTCTATTTTCCTTTTATCCATCTCCTTGGCTTTAATCATGGAGTAGCTTCACTGAGCAATTAAGTTTCATCCATTATAATAATATATAGTCTGTACGTAGACACATTTTTAGAGTCCTCTTCTGTTTGCTATTACTCTTGTATAAGTTGAAGTCAGTGTGTATTTATACATTTCTTTCTTTAATTGACAGGCATCAGAGTTGATTATTTTTCTACCTGTTAAGAGGACAATGTAATGCTTTTGAAACCAGAATAATGTGAGCCATTAACTATGATGCAGTACATTGATTGGCCTTCATTTTTAAGATATAATATATAAATTAAACAAAGTACAGGCATCCTTTTTTTTTCTTTTTTATGTACTACCTATGAGTTAAATATTTAAGATTCCACATATTGTACAATCCTGATTCCAAAAAGTTGGGATGTTATCGAAAGCGTAAATAAAGCTGAACACAATAATTTGCTTATCCTTTGTGACATATTTTTGTAAAAAATCACTTCATTTGATGTATTTTTGCTTCCCAAAATTGTTGCTTGGGAAGCAACAGTTGGGGTTGGATGCAGGGCTTGGATAAGCTTTTTCACAAAATGTATTCAGTCCATCTTAGTTTACAGTTGACCCGCTGGCTCTAAAGCTCACTCCTGAGGGAAGGTCCCTGTCAACAGTGATCGATCACATGATTGCCACCCATCAAAAGGTGACATTGACAAGTTGAAACAGCTTTTTTTATTATTGTTTTTTTTAACTGAGATAAATGGGAGTTGGACTTTCTTGATACTCAACTATAATGTCACCAGTGCCCTACAATCCATGAGGAAAGCCATTTCAATTGCATTCAGTTTAATGATCTTGCTTATGTTTCAGTCACACAGTAATCAAATGTATGATGGTATTTTTCCCAATAGGAGAGCATAAATCAGTATGTTTTTATTTGAGTGTCACTTCAATATAAGCAAACAAATATTACTCTATACCTCTATTTTTTACAAAGGAGATTTTGTTGAAGGAGACAGCACGCTGCTTTTGCTGTTGAGTATTGTTTGGCAGTCAGTGTTGGTTGGCTGTAAAGCAGTACCATTTGAGGAGCTGGGAGACAGAAATAAATGGATTCTATTTCCAGACACCTGCTGTGTCTAGACAACCTAGATATGCCAATACTTGATCTGGCACACTGTCACTGGCAGCCTGTATGCCTAAATATCTCTTCTGGCCAAGAAAGATTGTACATGAGCACAGAGGTAGATGTTTTGTGCCCCTGGGTAGTTGGATGAAAGAAAAAGAAATTTTCTTCTTTCAGCTTTTATAAGTCTCACATGCTTAGGGAGAGAAGTGGGCACTCTATGTGAGCCTAGAGGGGGTGTCGTCACGCAAAGTTTTCCCTTCTGCTCCAAGTTCTGCTCCAGAAATACTCAATATCCACACACTGTAGCAATCCCCCACACCTACAATGCCTTTTTGTGTGAAAATTTAAAAGTGTGGAAAAACACCACCTGCCGCCTTATAAAGCTTGTCCATGTCCCTTGGCCCACATTTATTCTCTTTCCTCTGGCTGCGATAAGTTTCTGTTGAGCTCAGAGGAGGACTGGGTCTGAATTTGCACTGTTATATTCACACAAAACCATCGACAGTCATACTGACACATTATTCCTGGAGGCTATGTCAGTGCATAACAATCTCAGACATGCTGATCAATAGCGCTGTCATTACTAACAAAGTCAATCGAGACCAATTCTGAAACCCATCTTGAGGATTCAGGAATGTCTACAGTAAGTGATGCTAAACTTTTCTACTCAATAACAAAAAAAAAAAAAGAAAATTCAGCCGTTTGACTGTGACAGTATTACATTTGGCACATGGCAATACCTTTTAGTATGTGACATAATGCTCTTTTTTTTAGCCCCACATTGTAAGAAGTGATATTTCCATGTCTTTTATTATTATAATGCACTTCTAGGTGATATATAAATACTGTGGAGAAATGTGCACAGCCTATACTCGTAAAATGTGCCTTTACATGAGCAGTCAGGTATTCCATAAGGTTATGAGGTCCCAACTACTATATATAAGCCGCATGCCTTATTTTTGCACATTTCTCTGGGTTTTTGTGTCTCTTTACAAAGTTTTCTTAGCAGTTGTTTTTTCTGTGCTTGTTTTGGCAGTGTCTAGTTTTGCATCTATTTATAGTTATTTTGAATATCTTTGTAGGCTTTTTTGTGTCTCTTTGTAGTCATTTTAAAAAAATATATTTTTGTAGTTGTTTTGGGGTATCTGTAGTTGATTTGAGTCTCTTTTCAGTTGTTTTGTGTCTCTTTCTAGTCATTTTTTTATCAATAAGTTTCTTTGTGGTGTCTTTGGAATTGTTTTATTCTAGCCTTTTTGTTTTATTTATGTAGTCATTTCTTTTCTTTGTGGTCATTTTGAGTCATTCCTGGTTGGTATGTGTATCTTTGAGTGACATTTTGTTAGTGAAGGCCGGGGGGGTCCTAGGTCTGTGACCAGTAGGCCCATTCAATAATCTATGAAAGTGCAGGTACAGTGTTGTTACAGTCACTCCCCAGCTGCAATGACGGTACAGGGACGCTGAGACTTGGAAACACCAATTACAGCAGACCGGGGGTGGAGCTTAAAGAGAAAATAGAGAATTTCAGACAGAGGGTGAATAGGTATAGGTGTTTTTGAACATTTAAATCATGTGAACATATTCCAGTAGAAACCCACAATCAAACTACTAACCAAAAAATGGAAACAATATGTCGCCTTTAAGGTTTGTATCCATTCATGATTCTATTGATTCATGGACTATGGGGTGAAATAAAGTTAATTTAGGTGAAATTAAATAAAATGCACTTCTCACCAGATGAACCATCCTCCTTATGGAAGTAAAGCAACACTGCATCGCCAGCAAATCATCAGTCATCCCCATCTCTCCAGACATAATATGTTTATCACCTTCAGCCAGTAAGCAGAGGGGAAGAGTGGAAAACAAAGACTGAAACCTTCCACTAGCATGATGTCGCCGTGCCCTGTCGTCCTGCTCTCCGCTCCCTCTCTGTTTAAACTCCCATTAGCCATTCACACTTAATGGCTCTGGTATTTCAGACAATTTAAGGCCCCTCTCCAGCAGAAAGGACTGTGCGATCGAGCGTGGAGGAGAGCTAATTGAAGTCCGCTGACACCATTAGCAAACTGCCATCTGGCTGATAGCCAGTCGTATAACAAGAAGCTGAGGGCTGAGGAAGAGAGACAGCTGATGATGAACAACACAACACTGATTTCTTTCTCACAGGTCGGACCACGTCTCCTTTAATAAGCTCAAAGAAAGAGGGTGGATACAAGGGCAGCTACTGACTGAAATGTAGGAATAAGCACATATTTACAAACAGCATGAAAGAGTAATACACCACCTTTTATACAGATGTCCAATCAGTCTATATTGGACATTTGAAGTGATACATTTCGCAGTGTATGATATAATGACTGAGAAAGCAAAGTTCTCCTGCTGTTGTTGATCCTGCTTCCATTGCTGTCATTGGATGTGACAGTGATGCAGTTGGAGGTAAAGAAGAACTATATGCCTCTTTTACTGGAATAATTATCGGAAGCCAGGAAGGAAGCTCAAGCAGAACTTCCTTTTCCTCTTCTCTTATTGCAAACTAGTTACATTTCCTACAGCAAAAATCCCAAAATATGAGTGTGGAGGATGAATGAGGATACATTTGGCATTTTTCTGGCTGACTCTTGCCTCTGCCTCTCTCTGCCCCGGATAAGTACAGCTGATATCAGGCTGTGGTAGGGAGGACATGGCTTGTAGGGACCCTCCAGTACCTGAGCAGTCGAGTGCAAATACCAACTGGTGGTGCCTTGACTCAATCAGCCCTCTGAATCCAACAGAAACGGGATCATTCTGCTTTAATGAATGTGTGGGCAGTTTTTATTGGATGCTGTCACAAGCGCCAACCCCAAGAGAGCCCATGCGAGTGTTGCCTCCTCATTTGGACAAAGGTGTGCTTAAGACCTGCTTCAGAATCCTGAAGATAAATTGAAGCAAATCTAGCAGGTCTGAAATGGCAGATGATGAGTTTGTGAAATAAGTGAATTTAAGTTGGGCTTTTTTTGTGAAAAATAAAAACCAAGGAGCGTAGCTGTACTGCGCTGCCGTTGACAATGTGGAAAATAAAAAAAGAGTTGCTGTCGTCTTGGGTCATGCTGGTTCAGACTTCTGAGCCTCTATGTTTTTATTTTATTACCTACAGTACAGATGCAACTCTTAACCCTCTGCTGCACTATATACCGGCTACATTGTGTTTTGGCTGAGAGTCAAAAGCTCACAGGCAATGCATCCTGGTATATGTAGGCACTGTCAGCACAGCTCTGCGAGCAAAACTCTTTGTTGGTCGATATGTATAACATGCAATGAGGAAGTGATTGCTTCTTTTGACTACATTTATCATCATTATTGATTGGATCTCCACATATAAGGTGGCAATTTATTCCTTTAATAGTGTATTTTCACTGGTCTTACATATTGATGTCTCTTTCTTGTGCAAACTTAAACATTTTTAAAGTCTCCCACACCTTATTTACCACTCAGTTATTGTGAAGCACACTGGTACTCAGCTACAAACAGGAAAAAGAGCTATATCACTCGTATCTACAAAGGTCGTATGCAGTGACCTGCTAGCTTCTGTCACGCACTGGCCTTTATCTCTGTGGCCCACACTAATGCACCGTGACTGTTGCCTTTGCTCAAAGGACTAACAGGAACACTATTGCTGAAAATGGACATTTTTTTCAAAGAGAGTGAAAGAGTGTTTGTGTAATTTAGCCTTGAAAGCAATATAAAAGACGGAATAAATAAATGAATAAATGTGCATTTAATTTGGTATTTTTTAATATATATATATTTTAAGTATCTTCCAGCACCATCTTCCGGCAGTTACCCACAATGGAAATCAAGCATGCAGCCCAGGAGGTGTTAACAATATTAAACCATTAAACTACACCCAGCCTGGCTCAAGAAGCCCCACAGAAGCAGCCTAAATGGGCCAGTAACATGCTGATCTGTGGCAGCGTCTCCCCCACTGTGTAGTGGATTTGATTTGGCTGCGACTGTCTTTATTTCCCCTGGGCTGCACTGCTATCACAGTGAGGCAAAGAGGTGAGCCATCTTGCTGAATGGAAATGCTCCCATAGATGTGCAGTATGTGCGAGACTGGCCCCTGGGACCAATACTGGCTAATGGCTATCTGATTGACTTGGCAAAGAGAGGAAGAGAGTCGAGGAAGTGAAGACGGGAAGTGCACAAAGGTGACAAGCCTGTCTGTCTGTTGGTCGTCACGAGCACTCTAGTATTATACAATGTAGAGTGTGTTTATGCATGCTTATCAGTCATTGGTGTATACACGTGTGTGTTTGTGTGCGTGTGTTCTGTGCCCGCCCATGCCTTTCAGCTTGTGGCTCTAATGAAGGCTGCTTACAGTATAATGAGAGATGTGGTCAGATAATGGAGGAGGTAATTACTCCAGCGCACAGCAGCCACTGGTTAAGAATTACATTATTGATCGGCTGGATGCAGCAGCATGACATGCCAGGGAGGGACGCAAAAAAAAAATAGAGAAGTGAGAAAAATCAACTCCTAAAATAAACAGCTCGTCTGTCTGGCTTCCAATCAAGGCTGAGGCGTGAGGCACACAGGTGAGCGGAGTGTGTGTGAACGCACACACAAACACACTTTAACTGAGCAACTTCCCTCAGCAGGGAACATCTGCAGTTATGTGATTGTGCAGTGATTCAACTGAAGAGGGAAATTTTTGGGCAGCAGCTAATCCTACAAGCCATAAACGCATGCATTTCCATCAGCGTGACTACGAAAAGATATAAATTCGGAAAACATTCAATTCACGTCAAATTCTGTGCAGCTGATTTAATTTGCTCTGTGTTTGAATGCCTTCACTTAATCTGACAGCTTTGCCCAGAGCTACTTCACTGCCCTGAGCAGCAATTTGCACTGAGCACATGCAGTATTTCTGCACATCCTTTATAACAAAGTTAAACTGCAGTTACCGTTGGCCAAAACTGCAGAGTTCCCTCTACAGACTCATTCACTTGTTAGCGCTTTAAAAAATGATTCAACAGACTGAATTAACTCATTTTATGGAGAGAATTCGGAGACACTAAAGGGTAACATGTTTATGGTTTTGGTGTCAGAATAGGTAAGGCAGAAATTTTTGATCAGTGGTGGTGTTTGCCGTTTACTGCAGATATCTTACAAAAACTTATGCACAACATATATCATCGGAAATTTGGGCCACTTAAAGTGGTTAGCAGTTGAATGATTGCTGCTTAAAACATGTAACAGTTGCTATTTATGAAACAGATCTACATGGTTAGGTTTAAGCTACTTGGTTATGGTGAGAAAAAAGAACAGGGTTTGGGTTAAAATAACTCCTGTCTATGTAACTTCTGGACATTTGTGGTGTTGTGTAAAGGGTTACATAGAACGTGACCGATTATGGAACGGTATGGAAGTTGAATTAAAGGTTAATATAAAGTGGCAATGGACAATTTTTCTTGTTTTTAGTTATCATCATGAAGTGAATGTTGATTGCTCAATGTAATGGCTATGGAATCATGAAAGCATCCCAGTTTACCATTAGCTCAAAACTCAATAAAATTGCTTACAGTAGCTATCCACAGGTAGTGGAAACTGCAAATGATTGAATCATAGCACTGAGAGTTAGGGTTCACTGGCCATTTCCCATAACCTGTTGCCTTCATTGCAACAATGGCGCCAACAATAATACAGATTCGAAGCACTAGGGGGAGGCGAGTAAAAAATTGTCTTTTTTCCACTTCAAAAGAATGACTTTACTTTCATACGGGACATGAACACTTTTCTCTTAGGTCAAAGTCTTAGGTTTTGTTGTTGATACATCCATCACCCCTTCCACCCTCCCTAAATGGCCTATCTTGGTCTTTATACTGTGTCACCTTATTTCCTGCTTTATTACCATCCTGTCATAATTACTATAAATATGAAGTATGATAAGTGAAGCCACAAGAGGTTGCTGTCCAACAAAAAATGTCAATATGGGTCATGATAATCTGCACCTCCTGGCTCATAATCACATGGGTTATCTACGAATTAGAGTATATTACTTTTCTTAGGTATAACTACACCGATTGAAAAGCCAGCATAAATTATATTTCGTGCCAGCAGTAGGCACTGAGCACACATATAAACAAAGACATGCTGCGCACACACCAAACACATTATACTTTACACTCAACATGCATTATCTTGACTCACGAGCCTTCATCCCCAGCAGGAGTCAATACATTTTATTGATTCCTTCTCAGACAGCAGCTTGCAACACATTAGGATCTTCTCTAGATCCCCAGTTCTTCTGACCTTCCCACATGTAAGAGTGTCGCCTTGCTTTAGTGCCGCATTAAACGTGACAATGAAAGTATCAACCTACTATTAACACACGATTGAACTTCCTTATTTTGCATAAACACACAAGGGATATAATTTTCCCCACAAACGCTCACTTCCACTATATGGCAGAATTGACAGTCCAACATAAATCTCCCATTTAGCAGGCAAAGAAGGTGGTAACTCCAGTTGTTTAATGCCAGTGGGAGTCCACACAGCATACGTAATTATACCCAGGTCTGCCCACTAGCAGTGTGTACGTAATGTGTGCGTGTCAGTTTATATATGTGGCGGTATGTATGACGACTGTGTGTATGTATGTGTGATTGCCGGGGCTTTAGGTTTTCATTAAAACAGAGCTTCAATGTACTGTCCCCAGAGGCTGCCTTTCTCCGAAAGCTCAACACAATCAATTCACCAACCTGAAATCGGGAGAGAGGGATGTGAAAGGGTGGACTGAAGGATGGATGGATAGAGGGAGAGAGAGACAGGCAGGGACTGAAGCATGGCAAACAGGATTGATGACAGAAAAATCCACCAGCATAGAAATCCCTTCATTTTTGCCTGGAGGGCTTTTGTGGGGCAACGTGGGGGCGGGGAGCAAAGTCACAGTAGTTGGAGGAATATCGAACAAGTGTGGGGCTATAAAAGGCCTCCTTCCATCCATCCCTGGAGTTGTGTCACTAATGCGTGTAATGACCGGGAGCTACACATAAACTAAATGCTCATATATCCAAACAATTCTTATTCATGACTCTCATAAAGCATTATATTGAAGTAATAATGCATGCACTATAGCATGCATAAACAAGTATCTGATAGCAATAGATCACTTAAAATGCATGGTTTGTTACATTTATTGGTCTGTTATATGTCTGTCGGGGGTCTTGTGTGTAACCTCTGTTGTCAGGGTAACAAACATTTTATGGTCACAAAAATCCAAGCTGCAGTTATATTGTTACTTACAGTACAATCACGCATTCAAGTTTGTCGTCTTCTGCTTTTCTGATTGATTGTGAACAGGTCAAACATCATAATTAACATATCAAAAGAAACAAAATCAAAATCATCACAGGCCCTGCACACAAAACAATTTCATCCAATCAAATCCATCTCCCCTTACAGAAAAAAAGACATACTCTGAGATGTCAAGATGTCGACATGTGAGGTTTGTATTTTTCCTTGTTCCTGAATATTCCAGTAACACTCTATTTAAACTTCTTTAAAAAAAAAAGAAAGAAAAAAATATATAATACAAATGAGATGAGGGGAAAGGCAAGTATCTTTGTGATGGAATCAGTTTCACTGGGAAAACGCTGCATCAGACTGTTGATCTGCACTTTTGTTGCTGAAAGTTCGAAGTTGCTGCTGTTGGACATTAGTGCAACTCTCCTTATAAACACATGGTCCTGCAAATTGTGGCAAAATGCTATTGACAGAAGCCCATTAAAACCTCATTACATTCCAGCTATACAGTAATAGCAGCACATTGTGGCCAAGTAAATTGTGCTCGGGCTTGCTGGTGTGGTTTCAGGCCTAATGGAAAATCTTAAAAACCTTTCAGCCCTGAGAGGAAATTAAAACTATTGTGAGGGTACCTTCATCTCAATCTATACATCTCAACCCATGCAGTAAAGCATGGAAATGTGTCTGGAAATACACAGATTGTGTCCAAAAGTTTTGTTCTATTTAGAAGAAAATGAGCCCAAAACACTCTAGTTCTGCTCTGTTTTAGATCTCTCTTGTGTTGTATACCATTATTAAAGTCACTACAAGGAAGTTTCATATTGTGTTGAGTTTTGCGCCCCCTTTGGACAAAATGAGTAGGAGTTTTAGTAGTTAGTAGTTAGTAGTTATTAGTTTTCGTGAGCATCATGCTGCTGACAGATTCCCTTTAGAAAACTTTACCGCAACAGGGTCAAACAGTCAGCGCATCCTGTTTCTGGTTTTCATCTGCCTTCCTTCCAACACATCTTGAATTAATATTTTTACTGAAGACCTAGAAAGAGGCCATTACACTCTTTAATTAAGTATGTTTTTATAACCATTGTTCCCTGAGTAGCACAATAGAGTCTCACATTGGGAACATTTCCTGTATGACTTAATCAGAAGCTCTAGTCTGGAGCTGTGACAGCCAAGATCGGCTGGAATCAAGGATGTGAGGGTCAAGGAGAGAGCTGAGTGTCCGGAGTTGCTACACAGAAGGAACAAAAGCTGATCTGGCGAGACGCTAACTCGGGGTACTCAGAGAATTATAAATAAGTCAAACACCTTTTTCTCTGCATTTGTTCTTTGTGTCACTGCTGGACAGGCCTGCTCCACAGAACAACTGATCCATACAGGAGGATCTGAGCATTAACCCTTTATCGGGCGAAGAACCATATTTGGTAACTTCAGCGGATATCCAAATTGGGGCCCCCATTATTTATATATTATATATATAGTTATTCTTCAATGACTTGTACGAGGAGAACTTGACAATAACGGCATATTAGCGCCAAGTATGAATAAAAATAAAAATACAAACCCGGGGGGTAGATTAAAGTGGCAAATCTGCGTGAAAAATAGTCACAGATTTACGAGAAAAAAGCAACTTTCTTGTATATCTGTGCATTTTAATCTCGTGAATTTATTTCTCAAAATATTACCCCCCTCCCCTGGGTCCGTATGTTGTTGTTTTTTTTACACATTCTACAGTTCTAATTAATCCAATCTTATTCTAATTCTGGCAGTATGTAATATCCTCCAATATTCTCCAGGGTTGAAATTTGGAATTTGCAAGTATTTCAATGAGTGCCCTATTAAGGGTTAAAGGCTCACTACTGTGCTGATGACACCAATGAAGAGACCTCTGAACAGGGCCCATGAGGTGTTGAGCCCTCTGGTGGATAAGGATTAGGATGTCTACACTTAATAATACAAGGTTTCAATCCACAATGTCTTTCTTTGCATATACGAAACAAGCACCCTGCTGCAATGACTCACTGATGCAGCTATTGTAGTTCATGATAATAACTCCTTTAAATCTAACTGTTTCTGGGGACTATGGATACACACATACTTTTGCTTCAAATGGAATGTTATTATCAATGTACACACAGACATATTTCATGTTTATGTGGTAGAGACACACCAAACTGCTGCGTGTGGGACACCATGTGAAACAAATGAAAACAGAATCCATCAAATGACTTAGGAATTAGTGTATACATTTACAAAAACAAAACTTTCGAGGTCCAAGTATTACATTTATTTTCTTTGTAATATATTAAATTTAATCATTTAATTCCTCTTTGTAGATGAGTCTGGTCACTCTCCCATTCAGACAGATTTCCAAACGGCCAGTGTCCTGAAAGGTCCATTCATAGCTGTTTATCTCATATAATGCCGGTTTGATAGGATGAGTGATGTCCAGAGCAACTGTGATTGAAACTCGGATTAAGTTGTCAAATTACACAGAGAAGATTTTGTTCATTGCCTACTTCTCGCCCTTTTAAAACACATTTCAGTCTACAAAACACATTTCAGTCTACAGCTCTAATTTTAGAACATTTTTGAACAGGCCTCCATATTTTTCCTGCTTGAAAGTGGACCAAGCACCGCCCCAACTTGCCTGTTCCAACGCCATGTCAGCAGCTTCATTGCTTGGTAAGGGATCATGGACTTCGCTCTGATTGGTTGTCGGTCTATTCCGACAAATTTTGTGCCAGTTGATCCTTGGAAATCAAAAATCAACTTAAAGTTTCCAGACCAATATGCATTTGCAATGAGTGTGGTGATGACAGGCTAAGCAAAGTAAATAAGAATATCTGATCTGGGGGCTACAGAGTGGTCTAGCACTCTCGCCTCACAGCAAGAGGGTCACTGGTTCAACTCCGGACTGCGGCTCTCCTGTGAGGAGTTTGCATGTTCTCCCCGTGTCAGCGTGGGTTCTCACCGGGTCCTCCAGATCCCTCCCACAGTCCAAAAATATGCACTTAGATTTAATTGATGACTCTAAATTGCCCGTAGGTGTGAATGAGAGCGTAATTGTCTGTCTCTATGTGTCAGCCCTGCGATAGTCTGGCGACCTGTCCAGGGTGTACGCCGCCTCTCGCCCAATGTCAGCTGGGATCAGCTCCAGCCCCCCGCGACCCGAGTGCAGATAAGTGGTTAAGGATAATGAATGAATGAATGAATGATAAAACAGGGTATGCTTTAAGACATGGTTACGTTGCTATGACAGGATATAGTCATAGCAACACATTTCCTTGGCACTGTGTACATTTCCACAGCTGTGGACTTGTTTTTTTTGGGTGCTGTCCGTGATTTGGTCGAACTTGAGGCTTCAAAACTGTAGTCCACAAACCACTGGAGGACGTCACTTCTTTTTTACAGTCAGAGCAAGATAACAAAAGCAGACCATTGATCGAAAGGGAAAACAGCAAGCTACGGACATTCATTAGATGTAGAGGAAGGAGGAAGAGCACTGTGTTTGACACCACTGAATATGCCAGGCTACTATTCTTAAGACAGGAAGTCAAGGCATCACAGAGACAATAGTTTCACTAAAGGAAGTGACTCAGCAGTCCGCATCACTGATGGTATGTTGCGGAGAGGCGGAGAAGTGATTGAGGGTGTAAGATAACAAAACAATCCAGGAGAGATGTGCATTACATATTAGGCATCATTCAACAGCCAGAAGGGAGAAAAGAGGTAAGAGGAAAACTGCTTTTGTAATTAGCATGCTGGTACAGCAGATAAAACCTTAATGACAAAAGTCAATTTTAGGCTGTTGTGTTTTTAAGTGTACGATAACAACAACAACACTTCATAGCAACAGCATGACTGACAACAACAGTCTTATTTAATCAGGAGGACTGAAAAAGGATTAGATAGACAACATTATGAGACCACAGAAAATAAGCACAATCATATAGCTGTGCTGTATGTAAAACTGGTATCTAAAAAGAAATATGTTGTTTAGCACTGGGGGTTTAATCCTTCAACAGTGGCAGATAAGCTTTCATGATAACTTTTGTTGACAAACTTTTATCAAGCTCTGAAGCCTTATTAGAGGACTTTCTAAACTGCATTAAAATGACATTTCTGATGAGTTTGTTTTGGCCCAAATGGCCACGGAGCTACTCCCTTGACACCAAAGTAATATAGCCGACTTGTCCTAAATTGACTGCCTCAGCCTGGCACACTTTCCAGCTTTATATAAGTGTAATTTTAAAGTTGTACTCTGTCCAATCGTGATCTAATTTTCTCTAAAGGGTAATCAACAAGAGAAGGAACTTCTCTCTGGCAAAATGACAATATTCTTAGGAAATAGGAATCCACAACAGAAAATGTTTTTTCTGTGGAAACAGGAAACAGTGTTCTCAACTTGGAATGTGCCATTTACCTGAACTTGGTTGTGAGCTTCCCTCTCCACCCTCTTCTCAAATATAAACACAATTGTTCCTAGTAGATAACATAACATGATAGCAGCTGTGTTCCACAGAAAGAAGTGAAAGATGAAGGAAATGCGTGCATACGAAAGAAATTAGAAAAAGTGAGACTGTCCTGAAGAAGGAGCATCAAGCTTCCATGGTCTGTTTTATATCTATTATTGTTTTGTCACTTAGGATAAGAATGACGCACTAAACATTTTGACAGAGGTCCCAACATGGGCGGATGAAAAAAGCAGGTTATTTTAAAAAATAATAATTAGATAAACCTTATCATTCAGACATTCCAGCATTAGTTGCTTCCATTTTCATGTGTAATGAATTTAAGATGTGTTTTCATTTTTAACCTAATTATATAAAATAAACTCTACAAATTAGTTAAAATGTTCATTTTCACCCAGAATCTATTTATCTATCTATCTATCTATCTATCTATCTATCTATCTATCTATCTATCTATCTATCTATCTATCTATCTATCTATCTATCTATCTATCTATCTAACTGTAGAGACAGGTGATAATTCTCTGTGTCGTCTTTGGTACACAACTTATCTTCATACAACACTGTGAAATCTTAGGTTAAAAGTTATTATTCGTGTGCTATCCTAAGAATATGCAGGAACACATGCAATCATTGTGCCTATGTGTAATCAAACTATTTGGTTAGGTTTAGGAAAAACAGTAGTTTTCAGTTAAAATAAAGTTTGTTATGTAACTTGCGTTATTAAGGTAAGCAAGTTCTGTAAGACAGGACACAAGTGTTGGTCTGCTTGGTGAAAGTCCTGCAATTGTTTGATCCATCCATCCATCCATCCCAACCCCCTCTCTTTGCAAACTTGTCACATTTCACACTACATCACCTTATTCACCCTGCGGGCCTGCATATTCTGGCTCATGATTATATGGCTTAGATGAAAAGTATAGAGCATTAAATTTCATAGGGATAAGATCCTTTTGTAATATAAATATATGGATTAGATGCTTACAATGATTGAATAAAACTAAATCTGACTCTTTTGCACAGAACCTTTTAATATCTGTTTGTCATGTGTGTTTCTGTGTTGCCTCGTACTCAAACAGCACGTGCACAATTGTGAACTGTTTGTGCCATTTCCCAAAGGAAAAGGGCTAAGAGTCAGTAACCTTTTACAGAATGATCTTTCCTGCCAGTGCTCCCCCCTGTACTGCTCTTAAAGTTTTCTTTGTCTGAGGTGACATGCTTTATGTTCTGGCATTTCCTAAGACAGCCTGCAGCCATTCTTTGTATTGTAGTAGTAATTTAAGGTGACTGACTTGACCAGCACACCTTTGGCAATCTCTCTTCTCAAACATTTATTGATTTGGATTGCAAAGATTAGAGCTATGCTCAGGACTAACTGTGACTGTCAGAGGAAAAAAGTCAGTATGGAGCATAATATAAAGAGGGAATAAACTTTTTGTTTTTTTCTAGTTAGTAAAATAATTCCCTTTCAATGTAGGATGTGAAGCTCCCTTCTTTGATGTGAGAATTACAACTGGAAATCCCACACCTCTCTTTCCGCAGTGAATCTCTAACAACAATGGGAGCCAGCAATTTTGCATGTCCATTTCATGGGAGGGTTTCCAGGGAGCATTTATTATCTTAAGCCTACATGTTTTTTTCTCCTTAGACCTATTTGTGTCCTCCATAACCTCCACTTCCCCGTCCCTCTAACCACTTGCCCTCAGCTGGAAACCTCTCTCAACTCTAGCACTATATCCAACACCACTTAACACTTTAAACCTGCAGGAACATATTATTAATGTTTGTCCTGGTTTTTTTTTCGTGTTGGTGACCTATAATGGAAAGATAATGGATGACACTTCCTCAGCTTCTTCTTCCACCAGGGGAATGATCCTCAGCCGTGGGGTCACAGAGGTGTGGGAGCATTGATGGAGGCCATTTTCATCAGCAGTCTAACGGCTCATTTTATGCACTATCACTAATGGACAGGGCTATCATTTATGAAGGGTAATGCCTTTAAAAGGGACATCAGTGGAGGCTAATGATCTGACCAGCACTCTGTTAGAAGCAATCCTTTGTTGGAGGATATTTAGACTCATACCTTTATGAGGTGCTTTCACTGATGAATAAGCATATCAGTTATGTTCAAGGCTGAAAAATGGTCATTTTCACTGGTTCATTTATGATGGAGATGAATATCTGACAGGTGAATAAAAATCCTGCCATTTCATTTTGGGGTATGGTCCCCAAATTGCCTCTGCTGGCTCCACACTAGAAGATAATTGGGTCAATTTCGGGTCTGATTCACCCCTCCCAATCATCATGGGGCTGTTCCTGATTTGAAACTGGTCTGCATCCATTATCCTGTAGTGTGTGTGGTATATAGACATAATCCATGTCATCATCTGGATCAGAGTTTCCCTGATTTTTAATAATTCTTAGCATGATCATCACCAACACGTTAGCTTGTAGCATTAGCTTACAGTAGTCCTGATTGAGACTAACAATAATACTAAATTTCTAGCTTGTGCAGCAAAATTTCATTCTGACATTCTGATTCTGTCTTCTCTGTATGACGTCATCTAGAGTTCCTTTTCTTCTTTTTTTAAGTGCAAAATAGAGGACACACAAGAGATGGTCTTCTGCAGAACGTGGTTGTTACTGTTGCCTATCTATTATTTCAAACCAGTCTGGCCATTGTTCCCTGACCTCTAGCATCAACAAGGCATTTCGGCCCAAAGAACTGCCGCTCACTGGTTATTTTCTCTGTAAAGTTCCAGTTCATCAGCAGTTTATGTTGGCACCAACAACCTTGCCCTCTACAAAGTCACTTAAAAAACTTTTCTTCCCTATTCTGATACTCGGTTTGAACTTTAGCATGTTGTCTTGTTGCTACCATGTGATTGGCTGATTAGATGTCTGCGTTAACAAGCCGTTAACAAGCCGTTAATAAACAGTTGTACCTAATGAAGTGGCCTGTGAGTATATATATGCTACTATAGAGCATGGCTTGTGGAGATGAGCTCTCCAGTTTACTCAGTTTGCCCTATTTTATGTAGAATGTCAAAAGTTTGTACGCGTTGCCTGCACAAAGGGATTTATCTGCATGTGAATTCTCACAGTTAATCATTTATCAAAAATCAGAAACACATGCGTGCTGACGGCCCATGTATATTTACTGTAGACACTCCCTCTCCCCCTCTCATCACTGCCAGATTAAGGTCCCTACAGCGCCCTGTAAACAAAAGTATAAATCACTGGCGCTTCTGCTCAACTGCCTGACTGAAATTCATGGTTCTGAGCTCCACTAAATCACAGTGGGTGAGTGCCCAGGGGAGGCTAGAAGGCTAATACACACTGTCCATGAACACCATCGGCAGCGAGGCCAGTCCTATACGTCTAAATATAGTTAATTCAAAGATGAGTGGGCCTAAGATGAGCTGTCATAGGAGAGACAAGAACATATGTTTGATAATTGCATGCTACTTACATTGTTTGTGTTACACTCTACTGAAGGATTCTTCAGTGTACCGAAGGTTTTGTTTGGTAGAAAGAGGTTTACGTGAATCCAGGGCTGTGCAGATAGTTTGGACTGAAAATTTTATAGCACGAGGACAACTATAGAGGGAACATGAAGAGGGGTTGTACTCTGCTGGTTAACACAAACACTCCAGTTCACCAATCTTAACAATACAAGGTAAAAAAAAATCATATCCTTCCCTCCCTGGTGAAGGTCTTAATACTTTAGAAAGGAACAGAATAAACCATTTAGTTTGTATGGTTATGTCAACATGCTATTCCCCTTTAAAGGAACTTTTTAAAGCAGGGTTGTATGAAGTACTTATCCATAGTCAGAGTATTACCTGCAGTAGATAGAGTCTGCATGACCCCAGTTTGTAGAAGAAGGCACTGCCCTCTGGCCAAATATTACATTTACTCTACCATGACTGCTACAAAAACAGATTTACAGCCTCACAGAGCCACTAGCTTGATATACACTCCAGTTACTGAGTGGTTCCTCCTCCTGGCTCATCTTTTGTTATGTTGCACCTGGGATGCAGACTCACCTTGCCCAATTCAAGGTGAAGCAATAAAGCTTAATTAACAGAGCTGCATTGTAAGCATGTGGACATCTGTACAGTCTTATTATTCAATGAAAGATAATTTCTCTGTCAGACATGGGTGACTCATGAGGAGATCAAATGCATAGGGATCTCTGTGCACTTCCACTGTAATCACCATAATCATTTGCTATTTTTATAATGAAGATGAATATACCCGCTTTAAATGTCTGGCAATGAAAGAATTCTGTCTATAAGCTCCTCTAGAGTGAAGTGGTTGTCTAAGTGTTAATCACACTGGGGGTCATCTTTTTCACTGAGGGACTTTAAACCACATTTAATCTTCCTATCATAAAACACCTTTAGAAGCTAGAATCTCAACTGGGAGCTCAGCCAAAATGAAGGATATGTTGAGGCCCAGTAATGCTGCAATAACACATCAGAAACTGCAAAGTGCAAGCAAACAGAAGAGGCTAATCCTCTGCGTTAGCAAACATTGGCGTCAAGTTTGAGCACGGCTCTTCATTCGCTAAGAAGGTAGGCCAGCTACCCTGTATGCTCTGAGCCAGATTAGCCTCCTGATTCTGCAAAAAAACATGCCTCTGATCTCCTCAGAGCTGGTTTCTCTGTGATAAACTCTCCCTCAAACATAAATTTGTCCTGCATCAAAGCTGCTGACAACACCACTGGGCTTACAGGAGGCATGGGATGTGTATCCAAATACTGTATTTCACCTATTTACAGTGCAAACAAAAGATAACAAGGATCTGTGAGACAGTCTTTTTTTAAGAGATTAGAGAGAATTATGACTCAGATAAATCTGATTATGTCTGGACAGAATAATATTGAGCTGGTCAAGACCAACAGCCTGATTCCATGAATCATATGCAGGAACATGTCAATGCAGATGGGGCTAATAACAGCACTGTGGTACCTTAAACTGTTCATCAGATGAAATGTGTCAAAATAGAATTATGTAAAAATCTTAAAGAGTTTATGGATATGTGGTGGAGGATGTCACACGGCCTGCCATGTTACATACAAATTGGTTTACCTGTTATGCATAAATATGAGTAAGTTTACAATATTATGCAGATTTCTAAGAGTGTAAATGCATCTACTCGTCACATTGTTGTTATTCAATACAAAGTATCAGAAAGTTAAAAATTTAGACTGGTCATTCTGATAGAGGGAGAATGCCTTAGTGTCATATATTTTGTTTAAATGTGCCTGAGTTCCTCAGTGTGCCAGTGCAAAGCCAGAAGTGGTATTAAAGCAGTAACTATATATCTTATTTTTATAGTAATAATTGTCTTGGTACAAACAATAATGTGAAGTCTCTTACTAAAATCTGGCTATTTAGTCCATTATACCAACAAATTTATATTGGATGCTCCTTTTATGTAGTGAGGGTAGAAAGTAACCGAGTGGGGGCTGTGGTGCATGTCTACGGTCTTTCCTAAAACTTAAACCAAATATTTTATTTGCTCTACCTAACCAACCTATAACAAAGCTAAATTCCTTTACACTATATTAAAATGGTGATAATGTATTGAATCCAACATTGACTAACATTGGAAAGAAGTTAAAAAAACAGAGCCATGGCTTCATCTTCCTTGTCAAAACCTGGTGCCTACATGACCCACAGTGCTCAAGTGCTGATGGTTTGCTCAGAGGTTGTGGTGTGTTATGCTCATAGACTGAAAAAAATAAGTCGATGTAGCCACCGTGATGTCACCCATTGGTTTGGAGACTACTATTTTGAAAGCCTTGATTGGCATTTTGACTGTTCCTATCTTGTGTTTTTTTTTAAAGCCAGACATGACCAAATTTAGACAAGATGATGGAGTGCTAGTGCTAGCTAGCAAGGTGCAAAATAGTTGTAAGTACAACCAAATGCTAGATAAGACCAAAATGATATAATTAACTTTCAGGAACGTAAAAAAACCTTGTTTAAGGGTCAAAGTTATTGGAGTATAATGTATTGAAGCAGACTTCAAACTTGCGATTGAGATCAGAAACTCATTAGGAAAATGTTTACTGAGGTACTAAATCAAGTGAGAAGTAGGTAAATTTCTATTATATATTTCTATTGCCTGTGATACTCTGGCGATCTGTCCAGGGTGAACCCCAATGTCAGCTGGGATCAGCTCCAGCTCCCCACGACCCGAGTGTGGGTAATCGGTTAAGGATAATGAATGAATGAACAGTGGAGTCGCCCCCTGCTGGCCATTAGAAAGAATGCAAGTTTAGGGCACTGGCACTAAGGTCCTATATTTGTTTTTCTTTTCAGGGTTGAATGTTGCACTGTATATCCTAGTAGCAGCTAGTGTAGCCTCAAGCCTGACCCTCAAGCAGACATGAACAGCAACTAGATCTGGTAAACTCACTTCTTTCTACCTCCACTCCCCAGACTTTTTAAATTTTTTAATCTGGAGTTTCAAGTTTTTTTTCCAAATTGCCTTGAGTGATATCACTTAAGGTGATTCATCAGATTTCACACAGCTTCCTCTGGAGCTTTTTTCTACTTTTTACATTATGCAGTCGTACTCCCCAAGACCTGTAAACAGACTGATGTGTAAAATTGTCAGTAACATCATTCGTGATGCTTTTTCTCTCCAGTCTAAAATCCCTCAAAGTCCTGTTTCTGCCAGCTGCAGCAGGCAGCTGCACTACAATCAAGATTATTCAATTGCATCTTTTTGAAGCCTTTAACTGCCTCTAGATTACGATGAGATAGATGTATCATGAGGCCACAGATGGCAAAGCACAATTCTCCTTAATGTCTTGATATTCACTGCAGCTTTGTCTAACCACATGAGGGTAATTTTTACTTCATAGCAGTGCAGCTCTATGTAAATCAATATAATGACAGACCATTTCTAACATCGATGTTGAGGCCTTTCAAAATATGTTAAAAGGAATGACCTTTAAAAATCATATGATCCCAGAGAGTGAACTAATTATCTACATTCATGGCTTCAAAACGACATGAAAATTTTCATTGATCTGAGGGGCAGTTTGGAGTCTCACACTCTGACGTGATACAGTATAATGTTGATAAATTGCATTTTAAAACTGTGTGCCATTAACGGAGAAGTGTAGCATGACAACAATCAGCAATTTGTCTTTCCTGTCTCTACATTTTCTTCTTGGTCTGTCACTTGTCTGTACTTTTAAGGGGGTTTTTTTCTGCCCGTTTTCATTGAAAAGGTCATTATGATTATCAAGAATAAAAGCAAGGGTATAATGAATCATTCATTATATCACCTCGTCTCTCTGGCACACATACAGAGTTGCATGAGTAATACATTTAAAGATAGGGGGCCATACGTAAGCCATAATTTCACATGTAATTCATGTGAAAGTATGGCTTAAATAGTGTTATAGGAACCTAAATGACCTTGAGTTTGGTCATCAGTATATTGTTAGTATCAGTATATATTACACTACAACACAGCTTAGCATTAACATGTCTATTTGGGATTTGAAAAAACATCTTATTTGTGACCATCAACCCATTGTGGGACATTTACATCATGAATTTAAAACAACCAGACTTCTACTACTTTTTGCAATCAATAGAGTCCTCCCCCTGCAGGCCAGTAGTAGAAATACAGGTTTAAAGCTCTTTTGCATTGGCTTCACATTCTGGCTCAGAGGTTGCTGCTTTTAGAAGTCAAGTGTTGGGGATCCAAGACCTAACAGGATGCAGCTGCAGGGTCTATGTCGGCTCTGAATGCTGACAGACGCAAAA
The DNA here is from genome assembly GCF_030273125.1 of Centropristis striata. Taxonomy (NCBI): domain Eukaryota; kingdom Metazoa; phylum Chordata; class Actinopteri; order Perciformes; family Serranidae; genus Centropristis; species Centropristis striata. The sequence goes on along the minus strand of NC_081517.1, from coordinate 34,989,325 downwards.
CATCTTTCACACTCTTCCCAATCAATTACCAAATGTAGGAGTTGTATTGTATTGGTCTTAACTGAAAACATATTTCAAAGGATTTAAGTGATTTTTTGCTCTTCATCTCATTATATTATAGGGTACATGACTGGGTGAAGCCTTTTCACCAGCCTTCTTAACTTCGCAGGATAATGATAAGGGAAATACATGTCACAGTCCAAAACTTCCCTCAAACACGCAAGGACAGTTCATCCCATCCCTGCGTGCTCTCATTTTCTACCCTCCAACAAACCCTCCAATAGACAATAACTGTGTGATAGCAGTCTTTATGGGTGGAGATTGGGTCGGCTGGTGTGTTTATGAGCGCAGGAAAGCTTCCAGATCAGCTAATAAAATGTGATTCATGGTTGTGTGATGGAGATGTCCTCAGAGTTTAAGGGCTCAAACAGAGGGCACAGACAGAGAGAGGCAGCAGGGGAGTCATATCGTGTGTTGGTGGGGTCTGTTAGCAGGGAGCAGTCTAGAGTTCAGGCTCATTGGCAAACTGGAATTACGGACATCACAATCTGTCAGTTTTCATAAAGTTAGGGGATAATGGTCTCTTCTTGGAGTATCTGAACTTGTGTTTAAGTGTTTCAAGTTCTGAGTTATTGTGTTGCATCTTTCAAGATCTCACAGATGTTTGCCCAGGTTGAAATGCCAGAATCAGAATTATATTTATTGTCATTATACTCAGGCACAATGGAATTTCATATGGCTTCTCTCAATGTAGTTAACAAATAAATGAGTAAAAATGAAGACAATACGAGAAAACCAGAAAACATTGCAGCATAACGACAGGTGCATGTTTGACCTACTTTGATTTAAATGTACACAGATTGTGCTAGATTTTCCAGTAACACAACTCCGAACATCCTTTTTCTTCCTTGCTGTTTAAAGTGCCGGAAGTTCACAGTTCGGACTGTAATCAAACTGTAATTATTGAACAATGGTCCTGCCTTGACCTTGCACATCACTCTTGTGAGATCACGCGAGAATAGCAGGATCACATGATATTACACAAAAAACATCATGCCAGGCTTGTGTAAGAACAAGTTCAAACTAATCAGCATCCTGTAACTGTTCCTTCAAAACAACAATGACGGCTCCTAAAGGGGTTATCATAGAGGCTGCGATAGCATCAGTTATATCAGAAATGGAAAGTATTTCTTGATTGCTCTTCCATGGCTTCGACTGGCTTCGTCAGCCTGTGTTGCCAGATGGTTCATCCAATCACCAATCAGCAGCATTATTAAATCATTTGTAACTACCTACATATGTATACATTGTATTTTGTGGAGGTGTGTAATAGTGTGTCATCACAGATCAGGTTGCTGGAATAAACAGCTTTTAAAATGACCATGTCACAGTTTTAGGGCATTGTAGATCTTTACATTGTTGATAATGAGTTTTTCACCATTTGACCTTAGGATCTCACTTTAGAAATGCTATAGCTTAGGGAAATTACTTATTTGATCCATTTTAAATGCACTGGTGTCACATTTTATAATCATTGGTCACAAGCAATTTGTCAGTTAGTTCATACACTCTTTTAACATGATGTGTCAATAGCACACAAAGATTATTTTAGGCTGAGTGATAGGCAGAGGCTAATAGAATACGCAAAAGAAACAAATTCTTTATTATAAAGCTATATTAAATCAAGTTATGCACTACAATAAATGGTCATTCATGGTTATAAAGAAAATCATAGGCATATCTTGATGCAGGTAGAATGGACTTTCAGAGTATTTGATATCTCCCTAAATCAATGATTAACTTCTTCTACATGTAGAAGGAAATTCCTAAACCACTCCCCACATTTCTCAGGAATGAAAATGCAGCATGTTCCCTATCTCTTCAAAGTTTTGTCCCTTAAAAAACACACTACAGCCAAAACCTACAATCACCACCCTGCAGAGATCAACAGAGGCGTTCCTGTGACTGTTTGGTAAAATTGGCTCAATTTTATTTGAGTGGTGAGTCACTTGCTATACTTGTGCGCAGCCACTCCAACAAAGAAACTTGTTTGGTTGCTTTAAAAACAAATTCAGTGGAATTTAGACCCTTTCTTGTCCCTTTAGTTATGGCTCTCACAGGAGGACAGTAGCATTGATTCCTTCCTGCCATTTCCTAGATGTCACCAGTCACTACTAATGGCCGTACTAAGCACTACAACCATGACGCTGATGGCTGGAATCAGCAGCCAAAATGCTGAGAAGGGAGGGCTCGTAGAGAGGCTGAAGGGTACAATGTGGATTAATGCTTCGGTGACGATGTGTTTGATAGATCTGCTAAGCAAGCTTTTCTCTCTGTACACACATTAGAACTTTTCTGTCAAGACAAAGTTAAATAGTTAAATTGTAGCACTAAGAGAAAAGTGAAAGTTCAAGTGAGTTGAAGGTGTGGCAAGAGGAGTCGAGAAAAACAAGACACTGGCTATTAACCTGAACCACAAAATACTGTGTGGAGCTGAGAACAAAGATTGTTTTCAAAATTACATCACTTATGTGCTTATGATTCATTGTCCTGTCATCTGGTCCAAATCCCCCAAGAATATTGTTCTTTATATACCATATCTATGGAGTGGGTTATTTTTTCATAAACAAAGTGTATACTGTACGGCTGACCCAGATAAGAGTTCTGGGAGTGTCTGAAAAGAAGGAATGTGTTTTCTCTGCACTGCCACATCTCTACACATAGGACAGGGATTTGAATAATTTCAGCTATTGCCCTTGAAAAGTACACCTCGGACAAAATGTCCAGTCACGTCAAGTTTCTTTGCCCAGCATCATAGTTGTTCAGTCTGACTCAAAGGGCAACAGCAATTGTTCCCAACCCAGTCCAGACCGTCTGTGAGAAACTGAGACAGCGACAGACTGTTCAAAAAAATTACAAAATGATGCAAATGTGTTTTTCTTCTTGTCTGCTTTGGTGATTCACTTCCTGTTCAGGAAGACCCAGAAAATGACTGGATGTGCTCACCCTTTGGTAGCTTTTTAGAGTTAAGTGAGAGCAGCATGGCTTAGATTCTTTAAATCTTGTTGAGGCTGAGCTTTAGTGGGGCTTTGGGAGGTGTTAACAGCTAAAGTCTTAAACAGGAATTATGAGTGCTACTGGTATACCGGCATCTTCAGAACTCCGATGCAATGGAAGATCAACAGCTCATGTAATGCAGTAAACAAGTTTCCATTTCTGTCATTTAACAATGCCACAACTTCAGCTTGATGCTATTTTATGCTCCATAATTTATGTTCCTGTATTGGTGGTAATTTAAACATCGGTCAGTGTTTCCAGTCACTGAAACATCAGATTTTGGAGCCACAAGTGATCCATCTAACAGATGTGACGTGTAGGAAAGGTCACATTAATCATTCTTTGTTTCGATGCCGCATCTTTGACATTATCCAGGCGCTGTGGGAGAAAAAAAGGTTCTGAGCGTGACAATTTTTCAGTCTCTTAAAAAGAAAGTGTGTAATCCTTCAACTTCACCAATCACCATACTCTAAGCTGTGAAGGTTTTCCCCTTACTGCATGAAAGCCTACCTAATTAATCGCCATAGCAATAGGTCTTGAGTGCGACTGAAATGTAACTGGACTCTGTTGAACTCAGAATTACTGTCAAACTTTATTTACCAGATGCTCAGTAACTTCAGCGGGTTTACCAGACCCAAAGCTGGAGATAAAACTCAGGGTTATGGATAATCTGGCTTCCGCAGTAATCAAGTACAGGATAAAACTCAACATGCCGCATAACTAAGCCGCAATGCTGCTGTCATGCAGGGGAGGGAAGGCCAGAGACTTTAACACGTTTTTGCTGTAATATGAGTAGAACATTTATTTTTTGTGTATTTCAGCCAAAGACAGATTACAGGGCATTAATGGAATAACACCATTAATGATGGCTGCATTCCATTTTAGTGAGTCAGCTCTGTAGCTGCGGTGGTATGTATGCTCACACATTGACACATTATTTGGACAATTAATGGAATGGAGCCATCATTAATGCTGTACCTGTTTGTTACACCTGCTCTTACTGCTTTAACAAGACATGAACATTTTTTTCTTGGTCCAGGAACTTTGCACACTGAGAGTCATACCATACTGATGGGCAAAGAACACTCTTAATTCGACAATATTCAGTCTTTATCAGTTCATAAGGTTTTATATAGATTTTTAAATAATTTCTTGGGTAGTTTAATGGAAATAGCTGGGTAATTTGATACAAATTATAGGGGAAATATAAACCTTCCTCAAAGAAAACCTTGATTTAAAACCATGAAAATTATTTCAGATGACGAATTACATTAAATAGATTATATAATTTTTGGCATGCACACCCTAGCACCACCGGTAAAACTGCATTGAGCATAAACCTTTCATGTTTTACAATATCCAAGATGGCTGCAGTTTTGATTTCTAAAATTCTGACAGCAAATATGGCAGCCTTCATTCACAGACATGTTGATTCCAAACCATAACAGTTAATTTTTTAACTTTGTAGTCTATTTACATACATCTACACTGACTGGCCACTTTATCAACCAGCATGGTGGCATATTCACCCAGAGAACTGCAGTACACTTGATATTTTCTCTTTTTTGGACCATTCTCTGTCGCCACGTTTAAAGTGACTTAAATCACCTTTCCTCTCCATTCTGATGCTCTATTTAATCTTCAGCAGATTGTTTTCACCATGTCTACATGCCTTTATGCATTGAGTTGGTGACATGTGATCGGCTGATTAATGCGTTAACAAGCAGTTGCACAGGTGTACCTAATGAAGTGGCTGGTTAGTGCATAGTTCAGGGCTATATCACACATTTTGTTTCTCTGATTGGTTGTAGGTCTATCCAGTTTTATCTGGAGAAGATTCTGTCCATTGATAACACCACTCATAAATCAAAAATCAAAGGAGAACATTTGAAATTTGGTGTCGCCTTATCACGCTAAAGATGTAATCTATGGGAAAGAAGCCTATTCCATGTGTGCTGTTCCCTCACCCTCCAGCAGTAGTCCTCAGTGTCTCCTACCTTCAGTCATCACCTGATTACAACACCTGAACACCACCTGTACTTATCCACTTATCAGTTCCCTCGCATAAAAACAGTATTGGCTGATGGCCACTTTCCACAGCCTTCCAGTTTTGCCTGTCTTGCCTGTCCACCTTTGTCTGCCTGTTTGGACCTGTTGACGCACTCTAAAGTACAACTAACTTGCCTGTCTCTGAGATATGCATTTAAGTCTATTACCTGCAAAACACTGCAAACCAGGTAGTGTGTTGTATTCCAAGGAGTTCTAGTTGATATCGGCCAGGGGCCATTCAAACAGCACAGAGAATAGGGAGGATGCCAACATCTTACTTTTGCACACTATTTAGTCAATACAGCAATGAACTCTTGTGCATAGGACAAATTAACTTCAAAGACTATAGCAGAAGATAGATAAGATGTACATTACCACAATAACACTTAGGCAGGAGGTACAAATCAGCTGTTAGATAACTAATACAGGATACAAACACTATCCTGACTAAACACTAAACACACTAATAATGGCTGTTAATACAATAGAGAGAGAACTACAGGAAACGAATGAAAGTGTGACAAGAGCCAGACTGTTGCTTCAAGATTTAATACTTTATTGCAATGGCCGCATCAGTCTTGACAAAAGCGTGTTATAGTGTGCTCATAAAAACATAAAAACCTGCAGCCGGGGCAAAGGACAATATCACAGGATTCAGAATGAATTCAGAATTTGATACATGTACAGACACTGTAGCAGGAAGGAGGGGCTCACTGGAGAATATCAGAAAGATGACATTAACAGAAGTGTCAACAACTTCTAATGGTGTAACAGTTTGTCTGCTTGGCTTCATGCTGATTAGATGAATCTGCTAGTCATTAAGTTGTTTAGATTTGTGGTTAAGATGAGGACCAATGGTTGGCATGACCACTGTTTTGTTGTGTTGTGTTGTTACACAACGGTATGACTATCAAAGCTGTGTGAGGAAGAGGAAGTCTACATAATGGATAAAACATACATATATGTGCATGTGTAATGGAATTACACAGAACCGTTACCAATCGTACATCATTAGTAATCCTATTTAATCCTATTTGTTTTTTTTCACATTTTAGTAAAATGCAAGAAAACTGGTGAATGTGATTCTGAACTCTACATGTGCTGCGACGGCGTATAACTTCATCTAATCTGCCAAAACAAGGTACGTGAAGCAAGAAGACTTGGATATTTATATATATTTGTAGTAAGAAGCCATCTCTTGTGGTAAATAATGAATGTGGTTGACTGATGAACTGAATGGAAAAGGGACATATGAACATTTAACTGATTGTTTATCATTAACATGATTGATCAGCTGTTTCTGTTGTCAGTGTATTTTCTGGATATATTTTCTGAGACATGGACAATACTAGTTGGCATGAAAGAAGAATTCAAACTTGCCCATTTGAACAGAATTCCTGAGGAGCTCCCCCCATTTCAATCTCCCATTACCAGATGCTGCTCACACTTAACTGTTATCACACCCAAAATCCTCTAATTTGGCTGTATGTACATGATTTCTGAAACTTGGTGCATTTAAATTTGCATTTGTTGTACACACTCAGCAGTTTTTTTCAGCAAGGTTCCCTATAACCCACAGGACCTTCTTTCACATTTAATTCTTGTTACTGATACCTCTTTTAATAACCACAGCCATGTACAATCCATGGGAAGTAGTTACAATTGACTTATCTTGCATTACTTTGTGATTGCAACAGACTGGAAGGACCCATATAATAAAAAAAAAAAGTTGTATACAGAAAGAAGTAAAAAGCAATCAACCCTTGACTGGGTCCTTGCTACACAACACTACTACTCATTTTTGCAGTCTAACAGTAATCAAATTCTTCCAGTCGTAAGTGTGTGTCTTTGGCAGGCACCGCTCTGCTCCCTGTCTCCCAGTCCTCAATTAAATAAATGACAACTAGTTAATTAGTCTCTGTCACAGACTGGACAAGCAGCTTTCTAATTAATGCTCACACTCTTAAGTGTCCAAATAGGTGCCAGAAAAAATCAATTCTTATTATGACTGGAAAAGAGGTTGTGGAGATGCCCAAGATACTGTCAGGACTACCGGTACTCAGCTGTCAGGGCCCAAATTACAGGGTTTTGGGGGTTAGCGGTGGTGCACTGTATAGTGCCTTAATAATGGAAAGTTTATTAACAACAAGATCTCCAACCTAAAGGAAAGAATAGACCGTTTTTCAATACCACCTATAATGACATATATGAGCGTTTGTCAAAATGACCCACATGAGCGTTGCGTGGCTCATGGTACAGCAGGTTATTCTAAAAATAGCACACACATCATTATACATACCTGTATGGTTTGAGGTTGTAAAAAAGCTGCAGTTTTGGTTAATTTAGGCTACAAAACCACTGACCTAGGTCTAGGGCAAAAAGTTTCTGGTCAGGTGTTACCTCCTACTTTTTGCACTACACTGCACTGTCTCATTTTTATATTTGATATTTGTTATGTCTATTGTCTGTGTACAAAAACACTTTCTGCTGCTACACTTCAGTGCAATATAAATATTCTATTTTTACAGTTTTATATTTTATATTCGTATTTATACTTTATTCATCTGACACTCCAGAGTACAATCACTGTGAGCCAATGCAACGACATTTCATACTATTTTATGTATAACTGAATGACAATAAAGTCTGTCTAAGTCAATCCAAGTCCAGTCTAAGTTATAAAAGACAGTAACAGTAAATAAATGTACAAAAATGCTGGAAGTGAAATAGTTATGAGGGTGACGTGAGCCACGGAAGTTAAATTTTAAAAAAGTTACGGAAAAGTAAATGGACCTGCACTTATATATCGCTTTTCTAGTCGCTTTGCATCTGCGCTTTACACTACAGACTGCGCTCATTCACCCTTTCACACACACATTCATACTGGTGGCAGAGGTACCCTAACCAGTGCCATCTGCCACCATTGGGAATTAATTCACACACACTGATGAACGCAGCATTGGGAGCAATTTGGGGTTCAGTTCTTGCTCAAGGATACTTCGACAGTACTTCGTAGGCTGCCATGGTGAGGGATCGAACTACCAACCCTTCGGTTAGGGGGCAACCCACTCTACCAACTGAGCCACAGCCACAGTAAACAACCAAAATGTTGTTGAAAGGTTAAAGTCCGTCGGTTGTTTGATGTAATATAATATTTAAATGTGCCAATATGAGTAGACATCTTGGTTCCAGTCATTTGTGTGGTTTGCCTCACCTGACAGTGTGTTCCTGTGCCTTCGGGTCACATACCGGCCACATGTGTGTGTGTGTCATTCCAATAGGACCAGTGTGTGTGTGTGTGTGTGTGTGTGTGTGTGTGTGTGTGTGTTTTATTCTCACTCTTCCATGATTACATGGTCTGCTTCCGATAAAATGACAAATGAACTTACAAAAAGACACAACAAGTTAACTGAAGGAGAGTGACTCCATAATAGATTAAAGCTTTCCCCTCTGGGTTTCCCCATGAAGTTCATACAATATCAAACAGTCATAATGACCTCATGGGAAAAGTCAATATAAAATTCAATGAAATGAAACAGCAGAACACTGCTGCAACACATCAGTCATACAAGTCTCTACTTGTAGCAGCCTGTGATGTTTCATGAATAGGCATTCAGTCTCAGCTTTCTGTTGCTTTCACTCTCTTACTCTCACACGCTCACTGTCTTTTCCTCACACACATGCACACACACACATAAAACACAACACTTCCTTTCCATTCCCTTTGTTGTTCAGGTTCCAGCACACACCCTTCACTGAGATAAGGCTTTCTGGTAATTCCGAACCATATTTTTGTAATGATTAACTGTTCCGCACATAGGGACGAGTCTGAAGGACCGCATTTAGGAATGAAAGCACCATAAGGACTGAGAGACGACTTGAGCAGAGCTGAGGAGTAGCACCAATCCTTCTGAGGTCAGTTCCAGTTCAATATAAGACTTAAACATGCTGCTTTTATAAAATATGGACAGTAAATCAGAACTGCTAAGCTCAAGGTTCCAACCTGCCTGCAGAAAAAACTTCTAGTATGTATATACTGAAATATTTTTTTTAAATATTTTTATTTTCTCCATGTTACAGTGAAATGAAAAAGAGATGACAATGTGGTTCACACCGTTGCCCACACTTCTCTGGCTTCTATCTGCAGTCACTCTCACAACACAAGGTAAGTGAAACTAAGGCAAAAATTGTTCTTTTGCGTAGTGGTAATTTTTTTTTAGATTTTAGGCACATTTTAGGCAAATAAAACATCCACATTAAGGTGTTAATTTTACCTTTACTTTCTTTTCTGTCTATTGGTGTCATCAGATTTCTCCTAAATTCACAGTTGGCATTCGCCTTATTTGGATATTTGAACATGACATTTATATGTATACATATAAATTTACATATGTATATATATATATATATATATATATATATATATATATATATATATATATATATATATTAACAGGCTGTTTTCACAAAATTAGGTTGTCGTTTTTTTGGTTCAAACTCAGAAATCTCCAATTCAGTAGCTCTACCAAACATTCATGTTTAATTATTCTAAAAGTTTTTACAGACGGGATTGTTCTTATATCATAAATAGCTTGATTTTGTTTTCTTTTTCTTTTTTTTAATAACAGAATTTGCTGACTTATGGAATGAGAGATATCCAAAATTGTATCTGTAAAAGCCTTTGACTCTAATATGTGAACAGATTGAAACAAACATTTTGAACCTGGCTTTATTCATTGTTGACATTTCTGTTCTGTTCTGATATGTATACCAAGTAGCACATACTGTATGATAAAAACACGTACTTTGCATTTAATTTAAAAGAACTTTAAATTGCAAAAAAATATTTTCTTAGTTTAAGTAATTAACTGGGGAGTTTTGTGGTGATATATATTAATCATAATGCAATTTTACTCTATTCACCTGTAAAATATTTAAAAATGTATGTGTATGTATGTGTAGTAAAATAAGTTGAACATTATCAAGAGAGAACAATCTCTCGATTCTTCGTATAAAAGTTTAAAGAAAGCTCATGTTTTAATAATAATAATGATGCTAATAATAACAATGATAATAATAATAATTATAATAATAATAATTATAATAATAATAATAATGTTATTGCTAAAACTGTCCTTAGGGGTTTGTGTTGATTATGTCTTGTTTACACTGTTTCTTGCTTCTTTTTTTATTATGTAAAGTGTCTGAGTACCTTTTAAAGTGCCATACAAATAAATGTATTAAGAACAATCTCTATAACAATATGTGTATAGGAGAAAGGAGAACGGGGGACTAATGGGTTACAAGTTAAAAGCAGATTTAAATAGGTGGGCTTTAACAATGTAAGGTGTGACAGTGGGATTGTGCAAACATCTAAGTGGAATATCTGCATCTTTGTCCACAGAGTTGGTGAAACTAAGTGTGACTCCCAGGCTTACTGCAGAATGCGATCAACAGGTTGCCCTAAGCTGCAACGTGTCCTCATCTCGAAATGGACTATTAATCAAACACATGGGGTGGTTCCAAAAGAACACACCTTACTGTTCTGTGGACAGTGAAGGAAAAGTCACACACCACAAGGGCACTCTGAGCCACTTCCGTTGTACGTATAACCATGGTGAACTTTCCCTCATCTTCAAAAAAGTGCAGCCACTGGAGAGCGGAAAGAACTTCATGTGCAAACTACAATCCAACCGGGGAGCTCGGCAGGCATACACAAGAGTGGAATTACAAGGTCAGTGTACCTTTAACCTGCATTCTTTCTAATGGCCACCTGGGGGCGACTCAGCTGGTTGTAAAAACAAATCAGATCGTATAAAAGTCCAAGAGAAAATTAACCTATAACTTGTTTTTTTACCTCGGTAAACATTCTCATAATGAGTTTATGATCTTGATCAAAAACTAGGTTCACTAGCCGTGTTCAATAAAGCTTGATGTTCATTTTGCAGTTTATGGTTCCATTCAGTGTAAAATAGATGATAAATCAGGGTATGTTTTAGGTCATGGCTGCTTTGATTCGCTGCAATGTTGACCTTTGTGTTTTTGTCTTGGAACTTTGACCTTGTTTTTAGTTCATTTTGTTTTTAGTTCACTAAAAAATATCTTTTTCTGTCATTCATGTCATTTTTTGCTAACCAAGCTAGCTTGCTAGTGCTAGCAGAAAACTTATCTCCACCCTCTCTTCAAGTTTGATCAGCTCTGGCTCCAAAAAAACAAGATGGTGAAAGCTGAAATGCTAAACTTGAGGTCGTACATCATAGTCTACAAACCAATGAGTGACATCATAGAGGCTACGTCAACATACATACCATATCGATATGAGACCCATTTATAAAAACAGTTTCATAGTACCACTCCCAAAACTCCCAGTACAATAAAACTCCCATACAATAAAACACAAATTTTAAAGAAATATATAATAAAAATGGCAGGTAGGTTTTTTAAAAGCTTTTTAAAAACAATTTCCAACTTTAGGCTAAATCTTTGGTTACTTATTAATGTGTTATACGGCAATAATAATCCGTTTGTAAATACAACCTTTGAGTTGTGTGGCTGTAAAACATTTCTCTCTCTGACTAGGAAGGCCACTTAAATTTCTGAACTGAAACAACTGCAAAGCATATGAAATTAATTGTTACACAAATTATTAATCCAGTATTACCAAGATAATGGTATAGTTGAAAATGAAAAATCCACAACCCATTTTTTTAAAATGATGTACTCACTTTGGTGGAATATTTCTAAAGAAGCATATATTAATGACTGAATGCAACCATTAACAGCAAACCTAGATTTAAAAATGAGCCAGAAGGTGCAAATAGGTTTATATTAAAAAGATTTTGGTCAACAACTCTTGAACTAGCCAATAATAAGATCTTTCCTAATTATCTTTATAACTCAATAAAGCCAGTTACGCTGATGAAAGATGAAGGCCAGCAAAATTGATTTTCTACAATTTAACAATCCAAAATGTGTCCTTCTTTAATGTGTTTATGTGTAATGAGGAATTAATTCATATTTTTTAACTGTACAAAGCCTAATTAAATTTTTAATGTAGCTGCTGGTTGAGCTAATGTGAACTACTTTTATAGACAAAGTGTAATCTATTACACTAAGCATCTTATTTTTTATAAACCCTCATTGTGCTCTTTGTATGTAAAATCTCAGTATGTTGAAGTGCATGTAATGGATTAAAATAACGTGGAATATTATTAGTATGGATTTGATAAATGAAATCAGGGTTATGTTTTTTTATGGTTTCACATGTTAAATAAGAAAGGTTAGTGTCCCTAAGGTTTTGTACATAAAAAGCATTATTAAAGTTCATTTTAAAACTCTTATTCTTTTGTTCTTCCCCTCAGAGTGTTGTGGGATCGCTGAGGGTTTTGTGACTGGTGACCAGGCGTCCTGCACATTTAAACACGTCCACCCAGACGGAGATGTGCACTGGTTCCACGGCTCCCACAATCTCTCAGACGGGTCTGTGAAGCAGAACACTTCTAAGAGTGTGGACAAAGGAGGTTGGCTGACCATCCATAGTACTCTGGAGCGGAAAAGTTCAGACATACCCTACAACTGTTCCTTGAAGAGCACCGCATCTGGGAGATACATTGCAACTACTTTGGCTCAAAACACACAATCCTTTTTCAGGGTGCCCTTGCAAGAGGGACAGATGAGAAACGGGGTTGGATCACAGGGACCTATGTGGACATTTTTGTGTTTCTCAATCTTATTTCCTGTTACACTGAAATAATGGTATCAGGGTGATGATTAACATAGGGACAATGAGGTACTGAGATTCGTTTCTTTTTTCTAATCCGAGGCTCCAGCGCTCTCAGTGTCCAAAGTCCAAAGGTGTATTATTCTTCCTTTTATAGCTTGATTGAAGTGAACAATGACATTTACAGGGTGCTGAAAGACTGATAATCATTACACTGTATAAAATACCTTTGTTGTTTGTTTCGGTAGAGAGTCACGGATGAGGGAGCAGAGTCTATTGGTTTCATTACGCTCAAATACACATAGATACACACTCTCATAGAGCTGCAAATGTTCAAAAAGTCATTTTGGCTGCTGGTTCAATTCAGCATTCAGTTTATATATAAACCTTATAGCCACAATTTATCATGTATTTACTTTCAAGAGAGTGAGATGAAAATGTCTGTTGACAGGTGTGTCCACAGCATGGTTGTTTATGGGTGACTGCTGTGTGAATGCACGCTTTTTGCAAAAGCACCATGGGAAAAGGAAAATAAATCTGGCCATCTTGAGCAGAATGCAGACCTCAAAAGACGGGCTCTGCCGTGAATTCCCCTCAGAGACACAGAACCCTTTGTGTGTGAAATTTCAAATAGATGTAAACAGCAAGTCTCAGTCACGTAACAACAACTCTGTCCATGGTTAGTGGATGGATGCTGCCCTCTGGTGGACAAGTTGTGATCAGTGTGAGATACGGCTGTGGCTTTACATCCTTAAAAAGAAAGTGCCACCTTTAGATATTAATGTTAATCTGTGAGCCATATCAACATCAAGGTAATCATTCTGTTCAATTTTGACATCATATCAACATTTAAATCTCCAATTAATCTGTAATTTTATTCTATCCATATAAACATGCATAGGAACATTAAAAAAAGAAGAAAATTTACTGTAACTCTTCCACTACTCGTGTTTCTCAGCAATAAACACATTCTCATTACAGCACACTGATTTAAATGACAGCCCCACACTGTTGCAATAGCAGCAAATGTCAAAAAGGAGAATTGAGTGGCTGTAAAAAAGCTAATTTAGTTGAGTATCTCAAATCAGGGCAAAAACACCAAAACTATCTGCATGGCTACACAACACTATAGCTAAGTGTGAAAATATATCTTTTAATCATTATTTGAGAAGGCTGTTCTCATTCAATGTACGCACTTAAACCTATGAAAAGTAACACACTAAACTCCTATATAAACAACATAATTGTGTGCCGTGAGCAAAGGCATGCAGGGCTGCTTCAAAGGAGGAATGACATAGTGCAGTATAGAGAGCAACAAAGTCCACAGAGGGAGGAGTATCTTCCTTATGTAAGTTTTGCAACCAACAGTTATTTTAATCCAAACCAAGTACTTTAAATTTAAATATTTTATTCAACACCACTATTCCTTAGTAACAAAGAGATAAAGCTAACCAAGTAGTTAAAAAACAAGTGAAATAAAAAATGATGCATACATTTTTGTCAGATATTATGCAAACTGTTATATGGATAGTTTGATTTGGGTGAACCAACCATTTATGAGGGTTATATTAAAACAGACTGCCCTACAGTAAATGACTGTGGTATATGTGAACATGCAGTGACAGATCATGTCTAGCTGGTCATTGTTGCAAAAGTGTATATTTTGTTTCTTTTTTATTTTAAATCTAACCAGCAGTCAGTGTCCTGGTTGTAGCAGATGAGTAAGATGACCGGTACAGATCATTGCTTCATGTTTCCCAGCTTCAACTAGCCCTCAACAGGCCTCTTTGCAGGTTCAGCTCAAAGCCTGTGGACAAACTCAGCTGCAAGGCTGAAACTGCCTTTTTAACGCCTCAGTGCACCCTGTTCAGACAGGACGTTTGAGAGCCTTTTCAAGTCAGAATGACTCTCCGCTAATGGTGTCACGCAGGGGTAGACTGAACTTTTAGCAAGACGTTGCTGCGTCTGAGAGCCCGCTGGGTGAATGACTACGAGGTCACCTTGACTATGGATACACACATATACACACAGATACACGTACACACACCAGTCCAGATATGCTGAGAACTCTAAAATCTGTGCTGTTGTCTTTGAGAAATAATGATACTGACATTTTTTGTTAAATAGTACACTGACACAATGGGATATACTGCACTTGGCTGTGCAAAATTAAAGCCATATACCTTAATGTTCACAAAACATTATGCTTTAACAATATGAGTAACAATGACTAAATTATTTAAAAATTCTGACTTTTAAAGCTGTAAAGGAAGCGGTTTGATTATTATATAATGACACTAATGTTAACACTGCTTACAGACCTGTTGATGTTTATTTGCAAATAGTAATGTATTTTTTGCTCATTTAAAGCAAGCAATTCAAATCACTGAGTTGTGGTTTTGTTCAAAGATCCATCTTTAAAATCATAATTTTAAATTGGTTGGAATCTGATTTATTCTTACAGTTAGAAGAACCTGCATTTTCTGTTCTTTTATACTGTTTCATTCACATTATTAGTAAAGTAATAACTGCTGTACAATAAGCTTTTAAAGAATATTTTAAATCATGTCATCATGTGATTAGAAGTTCTCTTCAATTTGTTGCATCTCAGATTTAATTTGCTTTGGGCAAAGGCATCTGCCAAATAATTACATGTATATGTAATTAAATGTGCATCATAAAAAGTCAGTCTTTACAACTTGAAATAAAATACTGAATTGGGAGTTATGAATGTGGGCTTTGCAGTTTTTATTAACACCTCTTTACTGTTGGTATTATAGGTGAGGTGAAAGCTTGCATGATGCCATTGTGTCATCTCATTGCTTGATAAAAGATGCAATGTGTAATTTAAGAGGCTTTAAGGTGCTCCATTATGTCAAAATAAAGCTACACTTCTCTATTTGAGATTTGGTAATATTACATGCTCATCATGCAGACTGTGTCTACCGAGCTGTTATGGGATTGCAGATTATCCAGATAAAAAATTAAATTTATGAGCATGTTTTAATCAATGTTTCCTTCATATTAAGTTGGCTTTGATCCAATTAAATGCGGACAAGAGGTCCTTGAAATGCTCAGAAATAAATATGCAGCTACATTTAGTGCAAACTCCATGTGCTGATGAAGGTAATGTGATGTGGCAAAAAGCTCCATAACTGGTATTGAATGAACCATCTTCTGCAGCTTCTTTAAACTGCATCTGTATGTCTCTCTGTACTTGTAACATGCACTTATCTCCACAAGAGGGAACAAGTTCCACACTGAACAGTCATCCTCTGGAAAACTAGTCATTCCACACTGATTTCCATGTTGATGCCAGACTGCAGGGTTGAAAGAGGGCAAGTTACTGATGAGTGAACTCAGAGAACCTTTTTCATTAAGCAACAAATGGTTTGCTCTATCATGAAGGATGGTGCTGTTCAACGCATTTATGTTATACATGTTACAACAAAGCATACCACCAGACTCATTTGTCTGACAAATCACATATTCATCTGTAACTATACATCCCAATGTCAAATTCTCCCAAATTTGTTTGTTTTTTGTTCACCATTTTCCCTATTTAATGTCAGTTTAACATCATTATGTTGAAGTAGAGCAACAGGATAATCTCAGTTACCTGAGGAAACATGGGTCTTGTTTCTCTAGGTGGCCCCGTTGCCTTGTTACATCATCTCTCAATGTTTGAAGTTTGCTTCTCTTGCGATCGCTGCATCTGGGCAAAGTACACAGTGGGGATGTGTTGGGTCTATTCACTGAGTGTGTGTGTGTTTGAGTGTATACAGGGGCTTCAGGTCAAGTTCCCATGGTAACTGAGAGGTGTCTCACTGTGTGCCCCTGGTTTCATATATGTGTGTGTGTGTGTGTGTGTGTGTGTGTGTGTGTGTGTGTGTGTGTGTGTGTGTGTGTGTGTGTGTGTGTGTGCCTGGCCAATTATCCCAGTGCGCTGTTCTCTCAGGGAGGTTTACATTATCACCCTGACAGCCTGGTGGTTATTGGTCAGGTGAGCGGCCACAGATGGTTATATCATACACAAGAGCGTGTGTGTGTGTGTGTGTGTGTGTGTGTGTGTGTGTGTGTGTGTGTGTGTGTGTGTGTGTGCGTGTGCGTGTGTGTGTATGTGTGTGTGTGTGCGTGTGTGTGTGTGTGTGTGTGTTGGGGGGGTGATCAAAAGAAACAAGATAAGAAACTGATTGACCGTCAAACAGCAAGACGGGTTGGGTGGATGGATGGGACAGGGAGAGAGGGAGGGAGAAGACAGTGGGACGGAGGAATGGAAAGACGAGATAAAAGCCAGATTCTGTCAACAAACAGAGATTTATGTGAAGCGCTGATAGCCTGTTACCTAACATTACGGTAAAGGGAGAGGGCTTGGATTGCCCCAAGAGCTGATGTACACAGAGATCAGTGTTGTTGGTGACAGTCCTGCCACAGTTCCTACTGTGTTTTCTTTCTGTCGCAGCACAGTTAAAACTCTAATATATTTACATACACACACTTTTAATAAGATGGATTTTAAAACCATAAAAATATTGATGTTTCTTCACAGCCTGCAGCCCTGTATGTTTTTATTCAGTTCAGCATAAAGCAGCAACACCAGCCTAAAAATATATAACAACAAAATCTCCTGCATTTTAAACTTTACTCAAAATCATAATATGGAAGATTTTTATTTAAATAAATGTCTGTCACATCACTGTAGCTGAATGCAGTTAGACAATGGTGTTTGCTACTACTGGTGCACAGTTACTGACTGTTTTACATCACCAAGCAGCAGTTGGTCCACCAGAGAGTGTGGGGGGAGCTGGAGCTAACTCAGTTGAGTGTGAAGTGTCGCACACTTTGTTTTCAGTCTCTGCTAGTGCTGCCATTAATGGTTACTATAGCCGGGGGGCATGACTACAGGTGATAAAACTGAATAAAAAATGAGTGAAAGTGAGATGCAATACTACACCTGCAGAATAATGTATTAATTTGGAAAATGGGTGTAGCTCTCCTTTAATTGATCATGATACAAATATGTAAGCAGCAATGCAATGCAATAATTCCCTCTGAAATCAAGTGGAGTATTGGTGTTTTACCTCAAAATAGGTACAGTACTTGAATACATATACTTTTTCAGTTTCAACGATATGTGTTTGTAGGTCACAGCTACAGAGAAAGCATTAATGGCTCAAACACTGAACGCCCTATAATGTCTGTGTACATCCTGTAAATCTCTCAGGCAACAGCGCAGGAGGTTTAATTAAACACTTCATCCCTCCTCCGCACCGTGAACATTATAGAGCAGATCAGAGAGCATCAGTGACTCAAACATTTCCAAAGCTGCCAACAACTGACTTCATTTTAACGCTGTGTGTTTATTCTCCTCTGAAGTTTTCTCACAATGTTTTCAGAGGACAAACTCATCCCTGTTGTGTATGTTCAGTGTTGAGCCAGACTCATGAAAGGCTGCCTTATGTAACAGCTGTTGCTTTATGGCGATCAATACATGAATCATCCAGCGGGGAGACTGAGCTGCTAGAGAGGATTCGATGTCTTGAAATGTTAAGGTTACTGCAGGAGAAATAGAAGTGTTGAATGAGAATAAAGATCAATATATGCTGTTAAGCTATGCGCCAACACTGGTGCCCGAGTTACAGCAGTGGCAGACCAGCAACAAAGACTGTTGAATGAATGAAAGACGTCCTTCTGAAGACACCGCCTGCAGAAAGCGCACAACAAACACAGTGTGAAGCCTTCTGAGTGTCCTAAGAAGATACGGGAATACAACAGCTAATCCTGAGAGGCTTGAGTACACACGCTGTTTGTAAGTCTTCCTTCCAGGTGTGACAGCTTAGATGAAATATATGCTGTCAGTTTCCAACCTATTTGACAGATTAAGCTTAAAAGTAGTCAGAACATGTCCTCAGTTGGTCTTTCTAGATTCTTTCCAGCTGTATAATTTCTGATCCCTCCAATGTCAAAACAAATAAGGATGGCATATGGCACCAAAGTCAATGGGTACCTAAGGCCTAGAACACATATGTGACAGTACACATTCTTGTCCATGTTTCTTCGGGTAAAGCTATATGTTGAATGAAGAAACGATGAAAGGATGAGAATTTACCACAAGTGATGCTGCAGACAGCTGACATCGAAAGACTCATGTGTTCCCTTAAATCTTATATTTAACCTTTCAGGCTTTGTTCTTTCAAGGACATTTCACACCCAGCTGCAGTCTAACAGCTCACAGATAGCAGCCAGGCATGTTTGTTTAGTTGTGTGTGGTGTAAACGGAGTCGGTTTTGTAACTGCATGCACTCCTTGCCTTGGGAGACCATGCACAGTTATAATCTTGGCTGTTTGACCTTCGTGCAGAATGATATATTCATAGAGTTTGACACTGAGGGCTGTAACATTCATGTTACTCTGCTCACTTTAAAGCTATAAAGGACAGGGTAATTTCTTTGTAGAGTACCACCATTACACAAGCAGTACAAGAAATGCCGTCAACCAAGCTTGTTCACTCGCTTACAGTTCCATTTCTGACTGTGTGATTGGTTACACAGTATGTCAGTCAACCTGGATTGCCCAACACCTTGACAGGAAGGAAGGGGGGGTCGGACTGTCATCGGCAAGGAGTAGGAGCAGCTAGAAGTATGTCCAAGAAAAGTTTGTAAAAAGAGCAAGAGATCCATGGCGAGGACACCACTTTTGTTGGCAGGGGATTGGCTACAAGCCTACATGCAGGCATATATACATCATAAGCCTATCGTGTTTGTGTAATCTCTAACTCGTCACATACCTCTTTCCTCTTCGTCAAACTATGACGCTCCACTACGGTCGCCATCTTAAAAACGTGGACATGTGGTAAATGTTGTGAATTCAAACAAAACTACTTGTTTAAGTTTAAGGAAAAACAACATAGTTTGGGTGAAAATAAGTGCATTGCTACAGTTATGACGTTAGAATGCCTACAATTTACGAGTAGTCAACATAAAGAACTCATACAAGACACAAACATCGGTCTCCCATCCGTCCATCATAAGTTCCATTTTATTCCAGAATCCAAAAAATCCAAAAATAATTTATCAGAGAAATTCAACTTTTCCAGCATTTTTTATTTTTTTTATATATTATTTATGTAATTACAACTGTGTTATATTGCACAACATACTTTTTTTTATTGTAGCCACTTCTAGTCATGATTGTGCTGATTCCATATAGGTGCAGGATTTATATATTGCAGTGAAATACAAGGCCACAGTGAGTAAAAGAGCAGGGTTAAAGGGTTAAACTATTAAACTGAACCCTTCCATTGTCGCTGTTAATCTCTTGCCATATGTAAAGAAGGTTGCTGCTGTTCAATCATTCTTTGACAGATAGGGACAGACATCCGTGTTGAGAAAATACAATTGTTGCAGTATACCTTTTATTTAACTGCATCATGAAAGAAAACAAGCAAAAGAATAGTACAAGAACAGGGTAAGGGGATAGAGAAACCAGGTGTTCTATAGAATAATAGGCCGCTTTCACTTTGATTGACAGACATATAGGTAGGTAGGTGGGTATGTAGATAGTTAGACAATCATCTACATTACCTGTTCAATCTTCAAAATAAAAAAGCCAAAGTCACAGTACAAAATCTATCTGCATGGGCTCAGTGATTCTTTGTCCCTCTCTGGCTTTTACTCGCATCATCAAAGGAAAACTGGTTCATTTTTTAGATCAAAGTTAAAATTAAGTGGCAATATTGAGAGTCTGACTACTTACTGTTGTACCCATCGTATTTGATCAGTGCATGCAAGCCAACTATTAGTCTCAGAATTGACTGTGTCCTCTACTTAGCCTTCATATGCTGTAGGGTGGTGTTTTCTCTACCCCATCTATAAAATATACATAGCTTATTGAACCATTCTGAGAAGAGAGGAATCTATATCTTATTTATCTTTTATGTAATTGCATCTAAATACATGAAACCAAGCTAATAAAATGGTAAGTGTCTTTCCGTGCATCAATACCTGTAGCAAGTTTGAGGAGGCGGCAGACAGAGCCAGACTTAAATCAAACCCTTTTTGAATCATGTATGGATCAATAAAGGCTTCATTTACCTCACTTGTTACATAACACACCATCTCTGGAGGACTGCAATCACCTCCAGGTCTCGCGTCAATGGGCTGCTGATTAGCTCATGTCAAAAAGTCATTTCTGTCTGTTCTCTATGTACGTTACCTTCCCATTTATCTTTTCTTTTTTTTGCAGCTCCGAGAAGAAAGAGAAGAATTCTAATTTGTGCTCATTCTCAAGGTTTCCGTTCAATCTCCTGGTCTCACCGCCCACCATCCATTCTCTGCATGAACAGAGGTGTCAAAGCACTCTAGGCAGAACTGGTGTGTGACTGACACGGATCAGTGTGCTCGGGGAATAACGCCCAGATGGTCCTCATTACCCTGAGACCCGGCAGCTTTTATAGTATGTTTCAATGCTTTAGTTCCCTGCCACTGTTTGTGTGAAATTATGAAACCTGGGGATTTATGTAACACCTAGCAACCCTGACCATCAAAGCACCATTCTGCATCTTCACTTATTCTACAAATTGCTTGAGAGCTTTGAGAGCATACCTGGCATACACTTTTGGGAAGAAGAGGTAATGTTGTTGTTAGTTTCCGACTATAGGTTGACGGAGTGTCCCATTTAAAGAATAAGCAACCTTAAATCGAGGAGGCTCACTCTTCAAAGGGGATGATCCTCTTTGGATGACAGAGCCAATTTAAAGGCTGTTCTGAATCGATTCTGCTTTATTTCACAGTATAGAAGGAAAAAAAACTTCTTGAGACTTTCCGTGATGGAAATTTATTTTAACTTTCCATCTGGCAGATGACTCATTCCTAGTATAAAAGTTCAAGAGCTAGTATGGGAAAGACATTAATAGAAGTCAGAAGCAGGCAGTGTGACTTTTCCCATCCCATCTCAGATTTAATTTCCCACATAATCACACTCTATTTTGACACATATTGCACAATGAAGTATATCTGTACGTGGTAATTAATTCTTGCGATGCTCTTTGATCGGATCATCTAATTTCCGCAAATGACAAGCAACTAATTAGTGAACGATGGAGGTTATGAAACAACGGAAATCAAATGCCATCTGGGTCTCTTTCATGGACGGTATTTCATTTCAGTCTTAACACCGGTAATAAAATGATTCTTATTATTTCATAGAATAATCTTTATCCAAAGATTTAAACTGGATAATTGCCGCCACAATCAGTAAATTCATATAGACATCACATCTGATCAAAGGAAAGGTTGTTTTTTTGTTTTTTAAACTGGCATAGTACTTTTGTTAAGGTACCGGGGAGACTTTTTTTGTGTTATGGTAATAAAGTGGTAATATCTAAGCCAGGTATTATGGTCACGCCTCGCTCGTGGCTACACTCCTGTAGTGCACTCAGCCATAGGATCATAAAAATGAAACACAGTGGGTGGATTAAAGGCTAGGATAATCACAGCCATCACGGTTATGCAGTGTTTAGGATGGAGACACTAGGTGAAAGACTAGCAGGAACAAACGGTCCTGTGGGAGGTATAAGGTCAAGTAAAGTTTCAATTCTCTTAATTCTGTGGAGCCGGTGAAGTCAGTGCTATGTTATAGTGATCAGGGCGACAAATTACATTAGAGCCATTTAGAAAAGTGTTTTTTTTTTATTTTCAAGGAATACTTTTGCAATTATTTCTAATCCGTGTAAACATAATAGGAATTAATTTAACAAATGGATTTGTTTTACCTGTGATGTGACCTTTTTTCTAAGCGATCAACTTGTGAAGATATTTAATCCACATGAATCTGATGAAACACCAAAAGAAAGGTGCTTTAAAGTGCCCTAAAATAATTAATTTCAACATTTAACTTTTACATGTGACATTACAGAGCATGAGACCAGCAAATGTGTAAACAGTGACGGTTCAGGTGATGATACACATCACACATGCCTTTTTCGATCCATGTAGAATAATTAACAGATTTTGTACTCTGCTAAGTCAACTGAAAACCATCTGATGCAAAAGATACAAAGACAGTGTGCCAGACACATGCACAGGGTAAATACACGCAGCACATGCATGGACTTGCACATGGCACGTGCATGAGTACAAAGACAGATTCAAGTACACACACACACACATACCCACACCCACACACACACACACACACACACACACACACACACACACACACACACACATTCTTGTACTTCTCTCTTCGTGAGGACCCTCATTGGAATAGTGAATTCCCTTGCAATTTATCATAGTTTTGAATTTTTCATTAGTTTTAATTAATTTTTAGAGTGCGTTTGCTAGTCTTAGTTTAGTATTTATTTATTTTTTTAAATGCTTTTGTTTTAGTTTAGTTTTTATTTGTTTTAGTGTTAGTTTTTTGTAATGGGGTATTGGTGGCTGGGAAATTAAAAGAGGTCACAGTAAATTTTGCCTTTATTCCTTTGCCTTATCCATCTTCATTATGTATGAAAAAAGTTTAACCACACAATACAGTTTCAGTTAATCAGACTGTTTTTAAACTCCCATTTTTATTTTTATTTCAGTTAACGAAAATGTTTTTTTAATTCTAGTTTTCGTTATTTTGTTTTCGTTAACTATCATAACCTTGTTCCCTAGCCTCTTTTTTTTCTTTAAAGAAGTGAGGACCGGCCGAATGTCCTCACTTTGCAAAAATGCCCTCACTCTATTGGTTAAAAACATGTTCTGGTCCTCAATATGTAGGAAGTGCAAGAACACACACACACACACACACACACACACACCTCAACCAGATATCGTGTTCTGTTTACACTGTTTCAGCAGGAGGAAACGTGTGACTGGGATGTGTTTTCATGATCAGCAAACAGTCCGATTTCATTCATACATCCTATTTTTGGACAAATGTTCGCAGTGTTTACACACACATACACACGCACACACAACGCATACATGTATTGTGGAGGGGGCGTGGTGCATCAGCTGCAGGAGAGAGGTGTGAAGAGGGCTCAGGAGAGCAGCGCCAGGTGAGACACCAGCATCTTGTCAGATAATCACTATCTCCTTTTAACACAGTAGCGTGCTGGACCTGGGAGGCAGAAGACCGGTGACAACACAGAGATTGGGACACATGAAGGTCGGCAGCGTAAAGCCTGAAAGGTGCCTGTCAGCGTCTTCGTGCATGAGAATGTGTTGTGAACAAAATAAAATATAAATAAGATCATCTCTGCGCTCTGTGTATCTTTGCTGAAGAACCCACAGTGGCATCAGAGTACGCCACAGTATGAAACAAACAATAGGCCTTTCATTTGAGCATAGATACCACACCCAAAACAATTACACAGCTGCAAACATACACACACACATTTGTCTCTTCATCAAAGTATTGATTTGTGGCAGCCTGCCATTTTATTCACCAAATCTGTCACCGCACATACTTACACAACATTATCTGGCCAGTGACAAGAAATATAACCACTATGTTGTCGTTTTAAATAAATCTGTACATGTAACTAAATAGGTCATTGAGCAGAGCGATGCATTTGGATCGCATTCACATCCTGTGACAGTTCATGAGTCAGCTTCACATTCGACACCCATACACAGAGAGAACAAGACACACATACATTTCTACAGCCACACTGCATTTGGATAAAAATTCAGAACTTTTTTTTATCCGTTTTTCTTTTTGTTTTGGCAGTATTGTGTGGAAATGTCTGTCCAGAAAGCTAGAAATGGGAGTGAGACCAAATGTGTGGACACAACACAACAATAAGTAATTTTACAAAAAAATATGCACACATTTCATAGCCAAAATCTGTGACAAATGGAAGACTGTCACTGTGGAAAGCTGCAATGCCGAGAGCTCACCCACAACTCGACTTGTTGTTTAACGCCCAAACATTTCAGTGGCAATTTTAGACTGCCATAGCTGTTGGCAAATGTTGGGATAGAAGTTTATTGGTTTATGTTTCTAAAAAAGTAGGTAGGCGGGCAGTAGGTGGCAGGGTCAGATTGACGTCAAACTTGTGGAAGTGGTGGCCTTTGAAACAAAAGCCACTACCTGTGCACCTGTGGATTTGGAAATGACCCAGACACGCCACGAGGAAAAGACTGAATGCCAAAAATACACCTAAAGTTCCACCAAGAAGAGCAAGCTGGCTTGACATACCAAGGAAACTGTATCCAAGAGGAGTTAAGGGGAGTCGCTCAAGCAGAGAGACCTGGTGGAGGACCCTTGTGGTGTGTCGTTTGTGAACGTTTCTTCACTTTGAACTAATCTTTTATGTGACTGGGGAGTAATGAGTAGTCTCAGTGAGTGATTCGTTCATTTTCACACTGTACTTTCCCTCGTCACATGGCAGCTGCATCAGCTCAGTCAGGACAGGAAACAGAAATGATTAATTTGCATCTCAACAATGCGTCCTCAAGTTTGAGTCGTGTGACAACTGTAGAGACACAAGACTGGGATGAGCAGCAGAAATGAGTCTCTTAATAGATCGTCTGGTTTTGTTCATTTGTCACGTGACAGGCAGCTCAGCCACAGGGCTGTGGGCACAGCAGTAAAAGGAACTAAATGAATGAAGTGACTTAAAAATTTGTTCAATCTGTCTGAGAGGCATTGATCCGAGTCAGTAAAAAGACTCCCAACACCAGTGGAACCAGCACTGTGGCCTGGCCGTGAGTCAATCACACCCCCAGATAGGTGGTTTGGGTCTCATCTTCACATTTATTGCAACACATAGGGAGATGTAATAGCTCACGGACCTGCTAGCCATGGGTATTAGGATTAACCATGAGCCAGGCTCAGCATAGCAGTGTAACAAGTGAGAAGTCGTGAGACAATAGCTCACTGGTTCCAAGATTCCAAGACTCTTTTTCTTTCCACACAGACCTGCATAAAAAACGAAGCCCACTCAGACATGGTTTTTAGTTGGTTTACAAATAATAAGGAAAATGTCTATCTGCAACATGCAAACCAGGCGGCAATCTCCGTGCCTGAGCATGGAGGACAACCAAGTGCCTTAAGCCTGCAATTCACTGAAAATTCCAACAGGGGGTGCTAAGTTTGGCTGCCCATTCATTTCAGTGTAAAATTTTAAAACTTCTCACTTGATTACCTCAGAATATTTTTTCAGGACAACACTATAGTCTCAATCGCTAGTAAAAAATCATCTTCAAGACAATTTGATGTCAATAGTTCTAATAATGGCCCCATTTAGAAGAAAATAGAAGATAAAGAATCGTATGATTTGGGGCGTGGCTACAGGTCACTGACAAGGGCTGTGTCCCAAAGTCAAGGAAGGATGCTCAAACGGCTGGATTTGAAGGACACTACGTCATCGACATCCGCCGAAGGACTGTCCCAATGTCGAGGATGCTCTGGAGGACAGAGTCCTTCTTTTGCCCAAATTCCGAGGATGCATGTGTGTATCCTCCATGCGCTCCGACTACCCATAAAGCATTGCGCACACCGGTCTACCGGGAGATTTAAAAATGGCGAGCGTAGAAACAGCGACGCCGGCGGCGCAATATGCATTTAAATATGTAGATATTTTCAGTTTACACTGAATGTTATCACATAACTTACAAAACGTGTGTTCAAAGTCAAGCAAAAACATATGAATAAGCATATGCCAGAATATTAAGCTTAAAGATAATAAACGTCATCTTGATACATTGCCGGGTAAGTTAATTAATGCCGTCTCAGTCGCTAAAGTTATTGTTTATTAATTTATATGTGTCCGATGATGATGTACTATGTGCAACTGTGCCATTCAGAAAGTTATACATTTCTTTATTATGTTTACAGGGACCGAAAGTCCGCCATTATCCGTTATTGTTATTTATAAATAACTGTTATTGTACTGTACTGTAAAATAAAAAATAAAAAATCACAGAACATATTTCCATGATGAATTATGCGCCGCTGCATTCATGGCACTAAGTAGCGGCCGAATTCAGCCAGGATCACTTAACCCTATAAAGCCAAGTGTATCATATTTGATACATACATTTTTGAGACCTCTACATCATCAGTGTGATATTTTTTTTCCTGAAAAACCTGATGAATACATGAATTGATGATTAAAAAAACTGAGCAACAAATTTCACAAAAATACCAGATGTAACAAAAATGATTTGCTGGTTTCACTGGTGGATCTGTCATTGCTGCGTGAAAACTTCATATCAGCAGATGTATGATGTTGTTTTATATGGAAAAAATATTTTGTATGTTTGAGGAAAATGTTAAAAGGAAAGTCAAAGTTTTATTTGGTTAAAAATATTAGGTTTTATGTGATTATGTGAGTTCAAGAAAAGCAAATTGTGAGCAAAAAATTGCACAAAAAGACCTGATGTATCAAATATGATCCAAATTAAATTCATATATGAAAATTGATATTGAATAAAAAAAAATGTTGTGGTTCCTGGTTCAACAAAAACTCCAGTTTTGAAAATTTAGAATTTTCTGGCAATTATTTCACGGTTCAGGCTTTATAGGGTTAAATATTCAGGTTTAATCCACTTTATGGTTTTTACTTGATAAATCGTGGAGATTCAACCTTAAAGCATCTTCTTCCATTTTCACAAATATGTGTCAGAGTGCTGATGCCGGAGACACATTCATGTCGTGAACTGATTTTGAAATTGCGGCGCTGAATTTATTTATTTATTTTTTATTAAACTGATAAGAACAGATACTACACTTGATCTCAGCCAAAGGGCCGAGAGCGGCGCTGAAGTTAAGCAGGACGTCCAATTACGCAATGACGCACAGCTGCACACTCCGAAGGCTGTCCCATTTGTGCATTACACCAGTCAAAGGAAGGACTCTGGCCTCGCCTTCGGAGGACCCGACTCTGAAGGAAGGATCCTACCAAGGAAGGATCCTTGACATTGGGACACAGCCAAGGAGAGCCATCATCAGGAGAGAAGCAGAGCAATGCGTATCCATGGCAACGTGTCAATAAAGTTATGTATAACGTTATTTAGATAGAAAAGAGGACGTTTACCGATTTGGTCTCATAACTTTGACCCTTTCACACTGTATTTTCACTTAATGACAGTTTATTTGAACGTTTTGTTCAGTAAAAATGTCATTTGGTTGGACTAACAGACACTCCAAGGAGTCGATGCTCAGTTTTCTGAGGTAAGAAAGATACATTTTGTTCTTGTTTCTCGCTAGCCAAAACTAACATCCCAGTTAATGCTCCAGTTAATGCTAACATGAATTAGCAGCGGCTTCTCTCAGTCGGGTTACCGGTGTAGAGAGGCATGTAGTCAGTGTTGTCAGATCCCTCTCGCTCCTCCACAGTGCAAATATGGTCTGCTCCCGATATTGGGAAACAAGATGGCGACGCAAGATGGCAACGAGTGTAACGCTGAACTCGAGGCTTCCAACGGACAGTCCACAAACCAATGGGTGATGTCACAGTGACTACGTCCATTATTTATATACAGTCTATGATGCAAACACATTAAACTATCTACAAAGACTGATACACAACAACACAACTATTGTGCACAGACAGGAGGCTTCATGACACAATAAATATACATTTTATAAATGTGCTTTTCTCCCTTTGGGATACTGTTTTTATTTATTCTTCAAAAAATGAAAATTAAATCATAGAGAAGATTTATGCAACAACAAAAAATGCCAGTCAGTTCTGATTCAATTGTAAGGCAATGTCAGACGTGTGTCAGCTTGTTTGGAGCTCCTCTTTCTACTATGGGCAAAAGTTGTTTACTGTAGCTTTAAGAGATGGAAAAAGGTTGTCCAGATTCATATTTAAGTGTCTTGTCTTATAATTACCTTGATTTTTATATGTTATTTTACTTTTGGGGAGTTTTCCTTTATTGGAAGCAAATGTCAAAGGACAGAGGGTGTCATACAGTTTATAAAGTCCTCTGAGGCAAATTTGTGATTTGGGGCCAGAAATTAAATTGAATTGCAGATTTCAAGTTGCCTATAGGAATAAAAAAATATATATTCTAGGGATGGGTTTGGGTTTCCCCTCTTAATTTCAGCACATGTGAAGATTTATTTGGGCGAGGGTCTGTGTCATTGCAAAACATGAAGTGAAGCATAACAGCATAAACTTTACCATTCAGCTCTGGTTGACTGCTGCCTGGCTGATTGCTCTATTGAACTTATTGCGCCAAGGGGGAAATTACACCCTTCATTTGCTGGTTCATTATGGCCAAGTAACTCAATTTGCATTGATAAAAGTAAAGATTTCAAATTGTAATAGGAGTTTTTAGAACCTTCTAGGATTCTTCAAGCAGCCTTCATATCTGTAAACAAAGATTATAGGAAAATAAAATAAAAACATGCTGATTTTAGATTTAATGCAAATTCATTGCTCTGTGAATTAAACATTAGGTCATTATGGAGTTATATAAAGGTTGTGGTTGCATAAACAGATACTTAGGCAGAGAAAAAAAGCCCAATGTCACTACAACCCTCCTGAAAAACACAAACATAACAAACCTGAGGTTAGAGACTGCAGCAGTAGTGGGGTAAATGAGGCTGAAGAGGTCTGAGGAGGCTGATCGAGGTTATTCTGACCTCCCTCCGAAGGAAAATGTCTGAGACGTGATCAATCAGGCCTGCTCCTCTTTGCAGAAGCCCTGCAGAGCTTTCCAGATGGATTAAAACCTCAGAACTATAGGTCACCAACTCACAAACATGCATGAACGCACATAAACATACACACACACACCAATGATGCTGCTGTCAAAATCCTCACTCTTTTTGTATTTTTTTGTTTTGACCCCACACTGACAAGACGTTTTCTGCTTGTTTGACATTTGATATTTATACTTGATTGATGTTCAAGGACATGCAGACTGACAGGGAAAGAGGATGTTTGATTGGCTGCGCTTGTGGTGTGCGTTTATTTTTGTTTTTGTGTCTCAATTTCTCACATTTTGGCCACATATTGCTTCAAAAAAGTCTGTTACTATGTTCTATTAATTCATTCAAGCTACAAAGAAAGCTATGGGGTGCAGTCGGACCATTTTAACTTCAACTTGGCAGAACTCCAGTTCCTGTTAATATTTTCATAACCTTGGTGACATTTAGTGGAGTTAACATATGGTAGGACTAGGATGTATATATCCTTCCTCTCTTAAGTAGAGTGGGAACAGGTACACGGTCACAGAATGTACTGTTCCGTGTCCCCCTGGAAGTGATTAAAAAAAAAACATGCACAGCTGGAAGAGGAAATCTTACAGAAAAGGGAAAGAGCTTACTGATTTATATGCTCCTACTCACAACTGCCACAACTGATATATTGGCAATGAACTGGCGACACAACTTGTCGCAGGCAGTAACATCACACAACAAACACTGTCACTGACCGATCTAACACTTTCAAGAAATACTGGAAAAAACTAGCATAGAGAGTTAGAACATCATGTTTGCAGCATCAACTGGCATCAACTATCTGAAACAAGTGTTAAATGATTCCAACTTGAGTTTGCATAGCATATAATCTGTTTTGCTTGTATACCAGAACAAAATTAACTGATACCAAACTGCTATTTCTTCCAATGCTGTTTAGTGGCATGGCAAGAGAGGAGAGAGGATAACCCAGGGCAATGAGGGCACACAAGTCAATCATGCTAAGCTGAAGTTACAGAGACAGAGAATTCGATCTACTTTGATGCCCTCATCTCGCTCTTTCCCCTGCCAAAGTCTGAAAACTGGCAGGAAGGCAGGGTAAAAAAATGAACACACAAACAAAAATACTAAAGTTTAGGGGTCCATGTTAATTTTGTTTACAAGAACACACGTATGTGTAAAGCTGGATGAACTGCACAAGCAAGACTGAGGGCCTAAAGCCATAGTAGTGATTCATAGCCAGTAGTGATTGGCTGGTAGAGCCGTGGTATAGTCAGTGACAGCTGTCCATCATGACATCTCAGATGCTTTTATAGCATCAAAAAAACATATTAAAATTAAACAGGAAAGTGAACACCAGCTTGAGAAGAACCAAAATGATATAAACCATCTCTAGGAAGTCTTAGGCAGGTGTGGAAAAAATGGCTAGAAAAATAGATGCTGGTTTAAAGGCAAATGTTGGTCACACCAAATATTTGATTTGATTTAGATTTTTCTTCTGTTCAATCACTTTGCATTTTGTTAACTGATAAAAATAAACTATCAACATTTCAATTCTTGAAAGCATTCTTATTTTAAAGCATTTTTCACACCTGCCTAAAACACAGTACTGTATATTTCCTGAAAAAGGTAAAATCAGGGAATCACCAAAGTCGGTAGGCTTCATCCTCTGAGGACCATGAATGTCTACAAGACAATATTTCAAGTTGTTGATATGTTAGTCCTGAACAATGATAACTGCTGACTGATCTACTAACCACCAAGAATAGAGCCACATTGCTACATTATGTGTGTGAAGTTCAACAATGTAAGAAAAGATCAGCTACACACACCGTAATGGTGCAGAGAAGAGAACAGTGTGACGACATTGCCATCAATTTAGTGAGAGACTAAAATTAATATAAATCCCAGAAAGAAAAAGCTAATCCTCTCTCTTCTAAACAAATACATTTTCACACAGTCTCAAGCCATTATAGCTGACTCATACTGTCCTTTTAATCCTATATCTCAGTCCCCTTGTATCTTTGCCTTTCTCAGTATGAATAGACTTTTATTTGTCTATAAATACTCAAGCCCTTTTGTTCCTGAGCTACTAAACTCATGCACTTCTCAGAATGTGTTGATTCACTTAAACATTATTGTTATGCTACAGAGACGGTATTGTGTCTATTCTGTGGTTCCTGACTCAGACAGAAAGCCAAATAACGGAGGATACTCCATAGAAAAATGAATCGTTATTATTCAATGCCATTCAGCTGAATCCAACAGCAGACATTTCATGTTGTTGCTGTCGGAAACTATTGCTGCAACAAAAAAACAGAGCAGACTGTTCACTGTTTCTGAACAGGTGGGCTGTGTTTCCCGTCATTAACCCATTTGTCTGTTTAACAGACTGCCACAGGGTTTCCATGGTGACCGGTAAGTGTAACAGGTATCAACCAAAGTGGCGTAGACGCAGATAGAGGAAGAGAGTTGAAGGGGTGAAAGAGGACGAAGAATACCCAGAACTGAAAAAAAATGCAGCAAAACACACTCCATTAGCAGAATTGAGAATAAACACAATAGTCTGCGGTTATCAGCTCATTATTTTGGAGAAACATTAGAGAAATTCAGAAATTCTGTTTTTATGAAAAATATTAGATTGTTTTTTCCCCTGCAGCTCACCCAAAGCAAGGTTTATTGATCTTCAACAGCAAAAAATGAGTGAAGGTGTGGTACTGTTGTTTGTCCTCCTTCAGGCCATGCATCTCCCTCTGTAATACCCTTCAAATACCAGGGCTTACACACAGTTTCATCATACTCTAAAGACAGTACTAAAGGAAACTGTATCATCAGATTGGCTTACAAACATGAAAGAGGAGGGATAATTTCACCTGGTATTCACTTCAAGTCCTTTTATTTTGTTTGAGATTGACGGCAGTTTCTTGCTGCAGTGATACCTTCATCATCTAAAAAGCTGTGACCTTCAAGACTGATGCTGTTGTTATTATATGAGCAGATAAAACTGGGAATCTGGAAATCTATGTGATCTACTGTGCAGATAATTGTGCACACAAGACCTGCCATTTTTTTCTCTCTCTGCTTTTGTGCAAAACCGTGCTTCCCATCTCGGAGGAGAATAAGTGCAAGATGTATGGTAATAAGGGACATTAGCATTAAAATGCCCTCGTCCAGTGTTCCTTATTTGAGTGGAAATCCTTTCCCTTCTGCACGGCTGCCCCTCTCACGATGTCTCTCCTGCATTCTGCTTCACACAAGCTTCTCAGCCAGTATGCAGAAAAAAATGTATTTACAGCACAACGTAAAGGTGCAAAGAGGAGAACAGTGTGACTACAACACAATAAGTATAAAGCTTCATCTGTGACACGTATGGCATTTAGCTGAAGGAGCTCGGGGTCATTTATTGGCAATAACATAAGTGAATGCAATCACCAACAATTAAATCAGCGCCAATTCATCACTTTGCGGTAGTTGAAGTATTAATAATGAAGGTCACCTGCACGTGTGGCATCTGCATGTTTCTGCTTTTCACCAGTGTGTTTTACATGCAGAATGGAGCCGTGGAGAGACCAGCATAACACATGGTAATGCTGCTCACTGAAGAGGATAAATGCATATGGTGCACACAGGAGCAGCGGGACGCCAATCTACATGCATTAGCATTTTGAGGTACGTGGTTAAATTTTAAAACAGCCTCCATTTTCTGCTCCAATGTTATTTCAAAATGAGTCTCGAATACTCCGTCTGCTGCATAACATACAGCCACACTATCAACCCAACCAACTCTGAAGAGGATTGTTCTGTCATGAGGGCTTTCATTTTCACCAGAGCCATGGATGCAACCGACTCTGAGTCTCAGTTACACAATAAGTCCCCAGATATTCTTCGCTTTAACAAAACAGATCATCACACTGAATAAACCAATAAGTCACACTGTAACAGTGGGTGTAGGGGCTGTTGTTGTATAAAGGTGGTAGTTTAATGCAATGTGTGTTTGGGTAGGCTCACTGGTTTGTGTGTGTGTGCAGTCTGAACCTCTGAGCGGTTTGGTTGTGTTTTGCAATGCAAGGTTCTGAGTGGGCTTGTTGTCGTGAGAATCTCATTGACGTCGCTCCGCAGCGTGAACAGTTAAACAGTCCTCAACTTCCCACCTGTTAGTCTCTCTTCTGTGTCTTTGCCCAACTAGACACACACACACACACACACACACACACACACACACACACACACAACCACAGGCACTCATGGTTCTCTTTTTATCCTGCACTGTTTATCTGACATCACCATTCCCTTTTTCCCCTTATAAGTTGACCTTTGCAACGACCGAAAGAGACTGAAACTGTCCTGGCAGCCTTAAGGGACTGTTTTTATCGAATGATTATTGGCTGTAACACCAGAGGAGATCCAGAGCAGGCTGCGATGCATAGACAGTATGTAGTTGTTAGATTTGAAAAAGAGGAATGGGCTTAACACTGCAGACCACTGCTGCGTCTCACCAGTAGTTCCACTTCCCCTCAGCTCTTAGAAATACATTGCATGGAGACCACAGAGTGGTCAAAAGTGGGCATGGGAGAAGTGAGAGATGTAAATTGAATGCTGTTGAACGCAGTTCACTTGCAGAAAGGGATGTACACGAACCTCAAAGAAAACTTTGAAAGAAGACACGGTTAAGGGAACCTCAGTCACTGCCAGGAAACTATCAGTTGGCCCAATTTTACCTCCAACAGTTGCCCTCTCTCAAAAAATGCCAAACTCAACAAAACCAACATGGCCCAAAAACATTCACTGGACCGTTAATCAATGTACTAAGGTAACTCCATATGCACTTGATAAAACTTAAATGTGGCTTAAACAAAATTTATTAAGAATACTGCCAGTGTGTCCACTAGATTGTCCACAAGATATGTCCAACTCAAAAGAAGTCTTCCCCAACGTTGAAGTTGAAGGCCTTACTCCTCAGTCAACCCTATCAAACATTTTCCTTGTTTCCCAGGCCACGCCCCCTTACACCTGAAACATGTTCAATCTGAACAGTGTGCAACATTTTGATATAGTTTCTGGGTTGAACCATCTGTCCTTGAAACGCTGTGCAATGAGCTTTGACATAATTTCCTCTCATTTGGTTGGTGTGTCAGAGGTGTTACCCAACCAGCTGCATGCATGTGAGCCCTGGGTATTAAAAAGGCAATGAGCTTCCACAATTGGGTTTTCACGTATTACCGTTTGCATTTAAATACTAAAACTTTATGATGGGGCTGAACATGTCCCCATGTTTCTGCAGAAAAAGACCAATGTTGGCTATGAGATATAACCCAAAAACTACAAAAAAGTTGGGACGCTGTGTGAAATGTAAATAAAATCAGAAGACGTCAAATTCTATTTAAAAAAAACAAACAAAGATCTATCAGTTTGAATATAACATAATGTCTTTGTACAGTTTTCAATTGGATATGCCAAAAAGATCAGCAAATTCTTGTCATTTAATTAACTTCATGGAATCAGTTGTATTATGCATGGAAAAACAAAGATGGGTGACATGAATACAGTCCACCAGAGGTTTAACCTTGCAACGCTTTTTAGCATCAAACCCTTTAACCTTCACGTCTGTGGCAGTGCCATAAAAGAGATCCCCTCTTACTGTAAATTGGAGATAAATTTCACAGTCCTTGTTCTGTGTAAAAATACACTCTAAACTTCAGGATGAAACTAATAAGGAGCTTTAGAGGTCTATATTAGACAAATAAAATGAATAACTTACAAATTTGCAGTCTTTGAAGAATGACATTTTAAACATAAATGATTTTGTTATATTTTCAAAGCTAAAGAAACAAGAAAACATTGAAAGTCTTGCAGTTACAATGGTAGGTAACTGACTTTAGACTAAATTAGGTGATGGCATAGAAAGAAACTCAGCAAAAAAAAACTGAAAATTGTTGAAAATGATTGTTAAACTGTTGACACACTTGATAGTGGGAAGTCCCCGTCTCACAGATCAACCCTGCGGAAACAACTATAATAAAATATATGAAAGACTGTATGAGAATGATTAGAAACCCTCCGCCTGGAAATGCCATGGAAACCGATCACTGCTCAGAAGGGGCTCATTATCTGCCTCGGTGAGGAGATGGAGAGGGATGTGGGGGGTTGGTCGGAATAAGGGAAAGGTGACAATGTGATAAGGAGGCACAGATGAGTGAATGTGAAAGGAAAATATAGAGAAAGTTAAGAAGAGATTGAGGAGTGGGGGGATGGATGTGATCAATATTACCTCTGCTCACAGAGCGGAGACACGGCACAATATCGGATGTAAAGGTGATAATGAGTTTTCTACATGGGAGAAATTATTCATACTGTATATGGTGTACACATGCACAGAGGGGGAGACCCTTTGAGATGTCCTGTATGGAGAATGAAAGGATCCAGCAGTAGCAGGAGTGAAAACCTTACAATTTATTGAAATATTTATTCATGGGGTAGCTGCTGGAGTATTGATTGAGAAAACTAAAGTGC
This sequence comes from Centropristis striata, assembly GCF_030273125.1. Classification (NCBI taxonomy): domain Eukaryota; kingdom Metazoa; phylum Chordata; class Actinopteri; order Perciformes; family Serranidae; genus Centropristis; species Centropristis striata. The sequence continues at coordinate 34,953,342 of NC_081517.1, read as the reverse complement.
AGTACACATGCAGATAGCACAAATACTGTAACAAGATGATAATAATAATAATAATTCAGCCTTCATTTATAGATTTTCAGCTCTTGTTTCACTACACACACTATACTTAAAGCTGCATTTATCAATATTTTGATGCAAACATTAAATGTATTGACTGTGTTTGGGGAGGAAAGCGGCAGGCAGCAGTTGGTTTGTACCGCATCTGAGTCCGCTACCAGCACCTTAGAGTTCTTTGCAACAGGGCGCCACAGGAATGGGTTCTTAAACCAGGAAGTAAGTTAGCATTTTAGCACCTCTCAAACTCAATGAGGAATTTGAATGGGTTGGTGGTTGGATGCCTGAAATAAGGTCTGTGGTTACCACAAATTTAAGAGTTGTTAATGTTTTGTTGTATGACATAAAACACTTAAGTAAATCCCTACACTGTGTCCTTAAAAAGGTGGTCGCTAACAAGTGGCTAAGTGAGACTACAGTAGTTGTCGGGACATTAAACGTCATCACGGCGGACAAGGACGGGAACACTCTAACTAGTCCACCTTACAGCCTCTTGCTGTGTTTTTCAGTGCTCTTGTAGATTAGGCTACAGTTTCGCTAGCTTATCAAAACGGCTGGTTAGCTTACGGTTAGAGACCGTCTGAAGCATAACAGACGCTGAAGTCATGCAACCGTGTAGTAGTTTGCTATAGCATAAAAAGAGCTATTTATTTCTGTCGGCTGCATCAATGCTTCAAACATCATGAAAGAGGTGTTCATTTGTGAAGATTATCCTGCTAAACAAAACACGTAAGCATCAGAAGTGTGTGTTTGCCACAGAGCTTTTTTTCTGCAATGATCCAGAATCCAATGCAGGAATCCCATAAGCTAATTCTCTGTAGACCCCATGGTGATGCTAATTCCAGATTTGCCAACAAAAATACATAATTTGCTTTTCTTCCTTATTGCAACAGTACACACAAAAATGGCCACCACTCTGACCATCCATAGCCTACTATGTTGATTTGAATCTGAATGTCCATTCTAGTCTCTCTATTCCTGCTTCTTTCTGCTTAAAGTTGGTTTGTTGAGAGTTAGTGGAGATGTAAGACTCCAGCTGGATTTGTTTCTAGCAGGAATCCGTTTTTACATATTGGCATTCATATAACACAGAATTTCCCCACGGTATCACTATCTTCTACATAAATTGCATTCACTATTATTTACCCTTGAGTTTACATTTCTTATTTCCAGGAGGAACCGTTATAGAAGGCTATACATTTAATTAATGTGGCAGGTTTAGTTAGTTCCCATCCCCTCACAAGAATGACCTCAATTTCCAACAAAGACCCCTGTTTTCATTCCACACAGAAGCAGAAAAAAGGCAATTCCAGAGCCAGCCTTGAACCAAGTGGGGTAACAATTCATCTTAAAACGAGTGAGTGTGGTCCATATATCCTGGCAATTGACACATGGACTTGATTGCTTCTTTTTGCCTTTGGGGTCCATTGAGGGACTTGTGCCATGATATGCTAGAGTGTTTACCAGATCACTGAGAAATCTTTCATTACACCAAGAGTCTGGTGGACAGCATTGAGATAGTAATTCAACTCATTGTGAATCAGTTTTTGCACCCAGGCATATAGCTCTGAATCACAGACGGCCGACACTTCAACAGACTATAATGACCTCTGAGATGGAGCACAGAGGGCAGATAGAGCTGTCAACTCGTTAACCTGCCTTCCACCTCATCTTTGTGTAGCACTTCCCTCAAAAATATTTAATAACGGCAGGGTTTTTGGGTTCTCTTATTCTGTTATCAATATCAATTTTAACCCTAATTTTACAGACTTTAAATATAATCTTGTATTTCTATTATCTTATCCCTCTGGTTTTTTAACTCTCTAATTCAGTGGTTTTAATGACAATTATTTTATCGAACTTTAAACTATTTGTCCCTGAAATAAATCCTTAATCAGAATCATGCAAATAAAATTATCAAACACCAGTTTGAAGTAAAGAAACCCCAATTATTTACATAACAACAAATAAAAAAGACAAATTTTAAAAATACAGAATAGTAAATTAAAGTGACTTATTTTCTTGACTTTTTGTGCAATCATATTCACCAATATGAAACACAATAGATATCTCGATTTCAAATATATGAGAAAAATACGCAAATGTCCTTTATGAACACCAAACGCACTTTGTGAGCCCACACACACACACACACACACACACACACACACACACACACACACACACACACACACACACACACACACACACTTCAAGCCGGCACTACTTAATTATGCAAATCAAAATAAAGCTACAGGTCTGGTGCGTGGCTCTGTAACTGTACCATGTATGTATGTATATTTCTAATATTCTCTCTTTTAATTAACCATGTTTGCAACTAGGTTACATTTGGAAAATGTTCAGGGTATTATGCATGAAGGAGCCTCAGTGTGTACCTTGAAAGGAAGACAGAAAGATGACAAAATGAGGAAAGGCAGAAGAAGAAATGAGATGACAAAGTGAGGGCAGAGTGTAGGAGAGAGCCGTCCAGGTGTGTGATGGTGTGTGTGATAGCATTCTGTATGTGTGTGTGTTCGGATATTTAGCATTCTCTATCCTGTGCAGAGACACATCCACTCTTCACCCAGTGGGGATTTTAGAATATCAGTAAGGATCCGTAATCTTCCAGTGAGTGAGGTGTAAAGAGGCCCTGCAGGGTGGCTTGTTGTCAAGGACAACATCATGCTCTGCCATAGAAGCTGATGGGAAGCTTACTGCGGTGAAACACTTAAAACAGGCAAAGCATTCATAGAATTTACCTTCATCTGGTGTGATTGAAGACAACATTTTATCTGCTGCAATATTTAGAGCACTGCTGTGGTTTGCATGAGATGATCCTGGGTCTCTGGATTATGAGTGAATTTATCATATCTTATTATTTATTTATCACGGAAGACTGAGACGACTGTAAATGAAACAGTTTTGTAAGCAAAGGCCTGAAGACCATAAAAATGTTTACTTTACTTTACATCCATTGTATACATAACCTATTATAAAGCGGACATAATATTGTTGCACCCAATTGTGCCCTTTACAATATTTAATGTGTTTTTATGTTTACGGTACAGCAGCTCAAGACTTTTTTGATCCTAGAAAGAATGATAAGGTCCATAAATAAATGATAAAAGGTCAAAAGATTTGCACTTTTTTGAATGTTCTTTTCTAACCATTTAAACTAGAAAATTCTTAAAAAGGGTACTGCATCCTCGTAAAATGGCATCTTTACATTTCTAAGACAAACATTGCAATCTCTTTCCAGAAGATTTAACACTGTAATCCAGACTGGAAAACTGGGGAAAAGAAGCATGCTCAGACCTACAGTATTTGTTGTCTTTAGCGATTTTGTTTCTCATAAGTATGCATTTATGCATAAGCCAAAAGGATATGCATAATAAGAAATGGCATCCAGACAGAATGAAACAGGAAACAGGAAAATGAATTTGGTTTTGGGGTAACATGCCCAAGCTGAAAGGAAACAGGTCACTGTATCACTATTTCAGTGCAATGCAATGATAAATGAAGTGAAACAAAGTTAACCTGATTTTACAGAGCTTTAGTATTGGCATGGCAGGAAAATCTAAAACATTTATTTATGAAACAATACACAATCAACTATGATTAGACATATAATAATAAAATACAGTATATTCATATAATAATCGATAATATAAAACCTTTGAAATTTGACTCATATATGTTATATGCTCCTCAAATGTAAAACTTGTTTCCTTGCATTGTACAATCCCAGAAAGAAAGTGGTTACTTACAAAAAAAAAAATAATAGGGCCCATTGCGTAATAATAAATGATTCAGAATTGTGTACATTTCATTAAAAAAATGTGCAAAACACTGCACTTCACTTTCAGTTTACATGCTTAGTTATTTTCTCACAAGAAAGAAACAGACATATAATCATTATTTCTGTGCGGACAGTGAGTAGGACAAGAAAGGGATGAACACCTTTCCCTGAGTGCTCTCACACCTCCATCCCTCTCCAAAAGCTTTACATAAGTCCCGTTGGCTGGGGTCAGCCAACAGCTTTAGGAGAGACCGGGGCCTACTCAAAGAAAAGAAATCAAAAGAGAAAAACCAACCCTGAAGAAGTAGAGGACACTAATAATTTGATTCCCCATCCAAACATTTCACTAATGAAATGTTTACAGAGGGAATACACTGAGACTCACAGCCAGCCTCAGAGCCATCACACAGTAATATTCACATCCCTCTGGCTGACTCTCAACTGTGTGCTTCATACATCAAAGCACTTCATCAAAAATAGTTTTTAACAGACACTCACCAATGTTGTTGACCTCTCTGGCTCACGATCACTCGCAGTTAGTTTGCTCGGGCATAGATGTGAAATTTATTTCAAAGCTCTCATAGGGCTTTGAAAGTGCATTTATAGATTTATAGATGATACAAATACAATTTTTGGCAAAAGAAAAAAAAAAACATTAGGTCAGCGGTGTCAGTTCTTCCATTTGTTTGCAAATTTAGGTTGGAAACTAATGGAGACAGCGACAAAAATCAAAGTTATGACCTGTATTTCATTTAACCGTAATGCGCAAATAATATTTCAGTGAAAGAACTAAAAAATCCTACACACTGTTGATTCCTTGTAGTTGTCTCATCAGATATAATTCAAGACCAAAACATTGTAAAACAACAACAACAAAAAAGTGTGTAAAAGTTGTGCATCAATCTCATCTAACTCATCCTTTTTTTTTTTTTACACACAAGTGACCACACCATGCAAGGAGCAGTGGGGGGGTTAGGTGCCTTGCTCAAGGGCACTTCAGTCCTAGACCTGGGGAGATGGGGAATCGAACCAGCGACTCTCCAGTTACAAGCCCAATTCCTAACCTCTAGGCCACGGACTGACAGTTATTGGACTTAATATGGACTTATAGAAATAGACTGAATGTGGAACCCCCAAGAAGAAGAAAAAAGAAAAAAAAAGGAAGAGAGAAAAGGAAAAGACAAAAAAAAAGAAACAGAAACACTTGCAGAACACAGCCCCCCACATCCCTATAAATGGACTGTTTTGTGTCAGGAAGGTATACTGAACAATATTTTACAATAAGCTTTTTACCTGAAAATGGCCACCTGCTGTATCTTTAAAATACATTGATGAGGCATAACTTTAAATAAAGCCTAGAATATATTTTACACCCCCAAATGCACAAGCAAGCAGTTAAATGTAGTTGAGGGTTTAACAGAATAACATATTGTTCATTTGTGCAGCATTACAGTGCAACTAAAGACACTCACAGTTTTCCCTGTGAACGTCATCAGGAACTGTGTAGCTGTAAAAAAAAAAAACAATTGAGACTTGAGTTTAGACTTTAGATAGCTGACAGTGTTACATAACCAAATGTGACTTGTTAGCACATGGATGCCCAGCAGGCTGTTTCCCTCCGCTGCTTCTGACAGCTTACCTGTCAGCAACACTGTGCCATGTAAGGGGACTAATACGAGATGAAAACACCACTCATCTCGTACTCACATACACACCCTGTTTTCTTTGGGAAGAAAGTAACAAACGCAGATACATTCTGGAAAAACTTTTGACTGATTTGTAGAATATTTGATTATCAGTGCTGACAGGACAAAGCGCTGCTCCTGTTGTCAACCTTGTGGCCCAGTTCTTTCACTGTGTGGGTGCATGTGAGCAGGGTTTGACTAGTTCAACAGCAAGAAGTCCAGCTCCATATCTGTCTGCAGACTTTTATTTCTATATTCTCTCTTTAAGTCAGTCTGAGATTTACTCTTATCCGGCAGCCTGTTGCTTGATTCACTCTCAGTCCCGGTGTAATTGCCACAGCCAACAGTGTAATGTCTCTCCTATTATATTCTACTTCTATGGCCACAACGATCATTTTGAAAGAGCAACTGAGTGGGGAAGCTCCTATTCACATTTTCTGCTTTGGACCAAATAGTCATTGCTATTAACAGGCTTATCAGGATTTTTACCTGCTGACAGAAAGAGAGAAACAAATCCATAGTTTTCAAGATTCTGGTTTAGAATGAATACTTGGTTAATTACAAAGTGCTACAGTGTTAAGGGGGGTTGTAGGAGCCTCAGTCAGTGCTCTGAGGGAAGCAAATCTCTCAAATCAAAGACACACAACAATGCTCACACAACAGTTGCTGTTCACGTTAAGAAAAGAATCGAGGAAATGTAGGAAGTCAGAAACTTGTGTAAAAGAAGTAAGTAAAAGATAGGAAACACACAAACAAACACTACAAACTCCTACTGAATATCAGAGGCTGATGTAAAGGTGTGACTGAATGCAAAGTGAAAATTGGAGGTGGTGTAAATTCATGCAAATAATTATCGTATAGATGCAGATTCTTAAGTCTGAACAGTGTCAAAATTCAGGCTGAGAAAAGAGGATCTGGAGGACACTAACAGAAATGGCTGGTAAATCAGAAATCATTCAGTCTAATGTCCCTTAGACACACATAAAACACACTCTGTACTGGCAGCTCTGTCTTTACAGTCAATTAGCTCTCCATTGTCAAACCTTTGCCTCACTACATTCAGGCTTACAACACATTGATGTTGCTGTCCACCAGCGGTATTTTAATGAAAATAAAATGGACTTTCCCAACAGGGAAAAAGGGAATTCCAGTTTGTGGAATCCGCCTTTCCAGAAAGGCAGACTAATGACTAGCACTGTGTACCTGGTTAGTGTTTACTTTTTTCACCTGGTTGCTCCACACAGCCATTAGAGCTCAGTAGATCAGAAGTTTACAGCTGTGGCCTGGTGAACTTATGCTCTCACTAAACCACCTGCAATCAAACAGGACTTTCCTGACACACACGTGTGTGAACTCATGCACAGCTGTTATATTGATCTGTCACATAATGAGACGGGAGGAAGCATGACGGGAGACGGTGCTTAAAGCTGATTAAAAGGAGCTATTCACAGTCCCCACTGTGCTCATTGAATATTTTTAATCATTAACTTTATTATTTTTGACTCATGAGCTCGGTTAAATGTCTCTGACAAGCATGCACAGGCAGCTCTGTGTATGTGAGAGCCATGCTGAGTCTGGGTCACAGGCGCAGCAAGGGCTAGGGGGCTAAATGAAGGACAGCGAGATAGACAGAGGAAAAGTAGACCCTCTGAATCACGCAGCGAGCATGAAATGCAAGCCCACAAGCCACAAGAGAGATGTACTTTTGGAGGGATTTGTCATCTTCAGTATTCTAACTTCACTGAACTGTATGAACTGAGCTGACGCCTCATACATAAAGAACAAGAGAATCGCTTGTTAAAATATCTGATATTCTGTAGTTTCAACAGAATTATTCATCAAAGCTCAACCGTGACTCATCTGGGTTGTCCTGTCCTACTCGAGAATCTGGTAAAAAAAAAAAAAAAAAGCATTATTATATGTGATGAAAAAAAGATAAGAAAATAGCATAAAAACGGAGAACAGGGCATGTATATGTATGAATACAGGAAAGCATGTATATCATATTGGCTTGTCAATCGCTTAAAATATGTCATAGCAATTAATTGCATGACTGTCCATAGGTAATTGCAAATTAATCACACATTTTTTTCATCTGTTAATAATGGACCCTAAAGAGAGATTCTTGGCTGACCGCCGGAGGTCAGCCCTGCACACGGGTCTGTATGTGACTGAGTAGTGAGGGGGGCGGGCTGCTCGTCCTCTGTTTACTTCGACATTCACAGCGTGCACCTGTTTTCAAACAAGTTGTCATTAGCCTCATAAGGACAGTGCATTTACTTGACTCAAAGATAATAATTAGGGACCACTACTGAGTGATACAAAAGCCAAATTGCCTGAGACGAAGCGTAATCTGCATAGACAGCTGTCTAAATAACACAAATACCCTGCTTTATGTTTTTTTTTACTTAATTACCCCATGCTTTTTGATTTATCAAGGCTCCCGGTCTGTCTGTGAGCTTTCCTCATTACGGTAGCTCTCTGTCAGCAGCAGCTCGGAGCTGAGTGCCACAAGCTAGGTGTGTCAGGGCTACCCAGACTGTCTGCATAAGTTGTGTGCTTATTTAAAACGAGATGTATTCAGCGATAACTCATTCCACACCGTCAGTATTGGCAAGTAACTTTGGTGCTGTCACCAAACCCATCTGACAGGGCTTTGTAGCTGAATTTGCCATTTAAGTTATCCTTTTCTTCTTCTTCTATCAGTTGCTTGCTAGTTGCCAACCTACTTTGAGCAAACAGTTATCACAACTTGTTTGAACCACTGTCCTGTTCGGATATCATTGTATCTAATGTAGTGTAAGACATATGTCAGACAGGTTAAGACCAGTCTTTAACCTGGTTTGAACATGTTGACAAAAACACCAACAGCATATGTTGCTCTGGGGTCATTGGCTGGGCCATGGTGTGAAAGGAGTGTGAATAACAAGTTAACACAGTGGAAGAAGCAGTACATATAAATAGGACATATTATCACACTTGCAGTGAAGTGATACAGTGTTGAGTCATTTTGTAAATAAACAGATGACTGACAGTGATGGAGAGAAACAAGAAAGAATGAGAGAGGGAAGGGGCTTTGATGTTCTCTTCAGAAAAATGGGTCAATGAATGACTCGGGGGAGTCAGACAGGTGGCAGTTAGCTTGATAGATGGTGATGTGTATGTATGTTTGTAAAATCATACTGGCTGTCTGGCCAGTTTTGCTGCTTTTACATTTCTTACTTAAAAGCTGAGCTTCATAGTTCCTTCTTGACCTTGGAAAGAGAAGCTGACAAAACAACCTTTCTTAATGTTAACACTCTTGAGTTTCATCTTCAACCTTCTTGAACAGAGGCAAATGTAGAGACGTACTTGTATTTAAAGGCCTCCACCTGCTCTGCAGCCTTTCTGTTCAATGGATTTAAAAAGCAGGTGGAGGGCACAACACAGCTCTGTGGTCTCCCAGACATTAAGCTCTGAAGAGATTTAATCAATGGTCGCTTTTCCATTATTGAGCAACTGTGAGCAATGGCTATCTTCAAGCCAGCCAATGTCGATGGCCTTGGGCCTCAAGCCGGGAGAACAAAAACCATTTGTGTTTCTATTATCACCGCGGTAGCCCTGTAACCTGACGCTGCCAGATGGGTTGTTACCCAGAACCATCCGAGAAGCCATTGGAAACTTTCAAAAAATACCCGGCAGGTGATTGGATGAGCCATCTGTCTATCACCATCACACATTGTCCTGTGCTTAAACTACTTGGGAGAGAAGCAAAAGCCTTTAGTGCTGTTCTCTAATCTTCTTTTAATGAAGTAATACTCTCCATTTCTGATGTAGCTGACTATTGAAGCAATAGTTTCAACAAACAGTGGCCTTTATGTTTTCTCACACAAAACATAGCCACAGCTCCTCACAGGACACTTATTGGTCAGAAACTTCTTTTGTGCATCTGTAATGTATTACTCTGAGCCTAACAAGCAATTCTCACGTGATCTTGTCATAACGCGAGAATCCAGCTGTCATGCAAGGTAAAAAGCCCTGCAGTATTGCTATTAAAACCTGCCCATAAGGTGTTGCCCTCGTGTAAACGTTTTCAGCATTAACAGACTTGTCCTGTAACTTAAAACAGCAATATTGGAATTACAATTAGCACCATGGAGAAATCCATAACACTAGTAGGCTGAGATTTCCCACATTTCTTCCCCTCTGTCTCTGTCACTCTCAAAAAAGCCTTGAAAATGGCCAAAAAAATATCTTAAAAAAATAAATAAATGCCAAAAGACTCACTGATTGCATCTAACTCTGGTATGTTGTCTCGGGCGGTCTTGCCGCTGATCCTCAATAATAAAAACAGTCAGTTATCCTGAAAACAAAAGCACAATGCTCCAAAGGGCTATTGCTCTAAAAACAGTTATTTGAGTCCAGTGATTGCCAGTCTTACTACTTTCCAGACTTCATTAACATATTACTCAATTATAAAAGTGCTTTGTTCCCTTTTACACAGGTTAACTTACATACTTAACCTAATAACAAGCATACATACTTTAACCCATCTCGATCTTTTCTTAAAACTGACCAAGTACTTTTGATAAAGTTAACCAAATTGTATCATGTTTTAAACAGCAACTAGTGTTACCTCATGTGCCTAGTGCTACAAGTGACAAACAGTATAAAACACTCATAATATTTATGCTTAAAGCAACCCAGTTGTATGTGTTATAGTTTAGTAGGTTACAGGGTAATAAAATGGATCAAAGAGTAGGAGGTATAATATGTAGGCCAACGAGCAGAGGCTAATTATACAACATGTCAGTATTAAGTTAATAGAGTCACTCCACGCACACTTAACACATAAAGAGGGCTCTTCTTAGTGTTTCATGGTGACCGACTCTTTGTTTATGCTAAAAATCTATGACGCTGAGAAAACGTGAGTGAACAATGAGCCTGTACTCATTTGCTTTTTCTCAAGAGGCATGATTGCAATTCTATAATAATACACAACGATACACTATAGAGTACAGTACAGCCACACATGAACTACCTGGTGAGACTGCCATGTCTCCAGAGGATTATTAGAGGCAGGAGGGCTAACTGTGAGTGGGAATGAGAGACTGACTTATATTCAGGATGCATATGATGGTTCACATTGAAGTCTGACTTTTAGAAGGAGCTTTGGAGTTGAATCAGAAAGACTATTCCTTTTCTACATCTTTTCCCAAACAATGCCATAGCTTTTCCTGCTAATATTATCAGTTTTAACATTTGAACAACTGCCTACTTGTTCTCCCCATCCAAATTAGCTAAACTTCCTCTCACTTAGCCACATGGGAGCAAATTAGTAATCAGCATGCCCTTTATTAATCAAATTAGCTGCTCCATCCACAGTCAGAGTCATAATGGCCAAAGGGGAGTGGCTGTATGTTGCTCTCCTTTTCTGGGTCTTATCCACATTTAATGAGCTTAACATGTAATCGCCAAAATCAGATTTTAATTCGATTGACGACCCTATATCTACTGTCTCTCCTGTCACTCGATCAATGTGTCTCGAAAAAGGAAGCCATTAAATCTGCATCACTTACAGTTAAAAATAGGATTCTTAACTCAGTCAAAATTTCGGTTCCATGTGATCGAGCTCTCTCTGTTTCACAACAGCCTGATGGATGGATTTTGGGTTGATAGTCTATTCTCTGTCAAAGAGAATAGAGCAGGGGTTAATCATCATCAGCTATGAAGAATTTGTGACTAAGATTGCACCTGTTGATGTAAACACACAAACGTACAAGACTGTAAATGCATATACGCACACACATATATACTGAAATAAAATTTTGGAAATTTTCCAAAAACGTCACATTTTCATTTTCATCATTTGGGACCTCAGATGCATCAAACTGCTGCTGTGATAAATCCGGCAGGATGAGGCATGACTGATCACCCAACTGTCACGCTGTTGAGCTCAATGCAGACTGACAAGCCATCTGACTGCTGCTGACTCACACGTGCACACATGCATGTAGACTTTCACACGGAAAGTGGTGAAAAGCTGAGCCTACTGCAATCCAAAAGCTCTTCATCCATTTTTTTTAGATAATGAGAGGATATAATTTAGGTCAGAGATTCTGAAGTTCATGTGGCCTAAATGCATGAAACTGTGTAGTTTGGGACAATTAAGGCTGTTTTGCAAATTGCAGTCACTGAGTAATAGTGTGCATGTGCGTCAGGTGTTAGTTTTATAACATTATTGGACTACGATGATGAAAATCAGTGCAGAAGAATGAGAGGTGTCTTTTTATTCGGCACGTTCTTCTTCCTTGCCAAAACAAGGAGCCTACATTACCCACAATGCAACACCACCTCAAGATTTGCGTGTCTTCTAACAGCTAATGTAGCCTTGAAATGCCAGTCTCAAGCAGAGATAAGGAGCAGCTATAGATGTCTGGTAACCTCACTAATTTCTAACTCTTCATGCCCTGAATTTTCCTTGACTTTCAAACTTGTGGTCTACAACCCTGTTCACATTTGGAGTAGTGATTTGTACTGGATAAAAGCACTCATACCAAAATAAAATAAAAAAGTAATTAGAGAGATATGACAGTACATTTGAGCACAATAATTAATTATGCTCTATGACTGTTAAAATTAAATTGCAAAGGAATCTGCAAAGAGCTTAATAAAATACACTCAGATTTAGTCAATTATATTTTCCCCCCAAATGTCAGAAACCAACAAAGCCATAAAAACAACAACATATTTTTTAATAATCTGGACCCAGGTGTCACTATAAATGGATTCTAGGTCACACAGTACCTCTCACTGCTATTCTGGCCAGCCATAGAGTGAATACAATGGAACTACACTACATAATATTATTTATTATCTTCCCCATTATTTTTCTTCTGACATACAAACACAGACAGGCGCACACATTCTCTGAGTGAGCGTCTCCCGAGGTTGGCGAGACTCTGGTCGTCATGTTTCCAGAAAAAATCTCAGCACTGAGTCACCGTTAAACCAACAGATTGATTTATGGAGCAGGATGCATTAATCCACACATTTGGAAGTGAGTCATGGCGTTGAGCTGCCTGCTGGAGTGATACTGCTCGCTTACTTTCTGTTGACTCTCCGTTAAATGTGTCCACAGTTTAAAGACAGTGAGAGATAATGTGCACTTTTATAATTTACCCACTATTGAAGCTATTTATGTTTTGAAGTGAGATATGCTGATGTCATTTGACTGAAATTCTATACGGCTTGATATAACAGGAAGTCCTAAAGAAGAAGATGTAGGCAATCCTACATCATTTTATGGGTAAATATCAACTGCACGCCTTATTTTATTTGTAAGAACATCATTGAAGGACTGTTTCACCGCAAATGTGCAATAATCCTATTTCACCCAAGTGGGATGTAAATAGCTCAGTTATTAACATATGCATTGCTGTGATCCATTTTAAATCCATTCGCCCTGCCAGGAATTAAAATGATATTATCACTGAAGAAATGTTTCCCATCAGTGACACCTTAATTAGCCCCTACTCACTTGACTAATGAGTTTTAATTCAATTAAGATAAATATTCACCGCCCACAGTTAGTGTCATTTAAAATCTTTGACAATTCTCAAATCAACAGAAATATTCCCGCACCATCATTTCAAGGAGTTATAGTTTGAATAAATTGTCTGGACCCCCATCCTTCACGATGATCTATATATTCATCACCAGAGCATGTTTCACTGGGAATCAGTATTCTGAAGTTGTAGCTTCTCAAGCGCAGACATTAACATAATGCCCATGAGTCATGAGCCTTCAGTCCGGGCATGGAGGCTTACACACTGTACATCCACACCTGCAGCTCACATCCGACACCCCATACATAATTCATGTACATTTACTTTTAGATTTTGGGAGGTTTAAATGCGTGTTATGTGGAAAGGCAGCGGGCATATTTGCAGAGCAGAGGGATGTTTATCTAATAAAACTCCTTGGTGATTTGTTATCAGACTCTCTCTGCTGAGGAGCTAATCAAAAAGGGGCCAGTTAATTATGTTGCCACGAGTGTCTGTGTACGCAGGATTACTGTGTTCTGAAATAACCCTAACAAATGTTCAATACTCTAAAATACTTTGAAGCAATAATTGCTTCTGGTTTTTAAATCATATTTCTGAACACGCTAAAAACTTAAAATAAATGTGTTGAATATGCCCTTTTTTCCATCTCACAAATGCTCATTGAAGCAGGGATGGTTGAGACTGAGTGCCACAAAACTTTATGACAGATGCACGCTGGAGAGAAAACAATTTTAGCCCAATATGAGTTGTCTAAAATATATAACAGAGCAGCTGAGGCTAAATAGGAATGCATGGCCCCAGGAAACCATGCTAATCTGTTCAAGTAACAGTGTTTTGAAAAGAGGAAAGCAATAGAGTGCAATAAAAAGTACTCCAGAGGTGCATCGCTGCCCTCAATCACAATGCAGTTCAGAAATGGGCCAAAATAGAGCCCTATAAATAGACAGAAAAATAGCATCAGTGCAACCTGCAGGACACATAATGAACAAGAATAGAAAGAGCTTTCTTTTCACATGTTTTTGGACAGTGTTCTTTTGCATATCTTGCATTCACTAAGTCACGTAAGGAGAGGAGAGGCATAAGGACCAAACAGGAGTGGTGTTGGGCTTGAGGTAAAATTTAGTTTCAGTGGTTTAGCTTGTAGAATATTTCAGCTAGTAGGCCACTAATGAGCCACTGATGACAGAATATCAGTTATACTTCAACTTACCTCTATTAAACAACTAAATTTCACATTAGTTAACAAAAAAAATGTTAGAAAAGGTTAATGGTATGATTTGTAAGTTTTCCACATTAAAATGTCTTCAAACAATGAGACATATGTTTTATATTTTTTTGAGTTGTACTGACATTATCCTAAATGTTTCTAAATATGTGATTTTAATCAACAGTGTTTCATTTGGTCATCATATCTCTTTTGCACATGCGTCACTGTTGTGGTTGTTTGACAGAAGCTGTCAGAAACTGACTTGTCTTCTAGTTTTAAGCCACCTTTGTGACATTTGTGTCTGAAAACAAAATTATTCCAACTTTATGGACAAACATGCATTTGTCATTCTTATACATTTTAGTTGGATGAAGGATTTAGGTTAATGGTTATTCGAAAAGAAGGTGAGCAAATATTTGTGACAGCTGTCTGCCAAACAGCATTTGAAAAACACTGATTTTTAATGTGAAACTGGTTTATTTGGTGTTTTAATGCTTTTTACCACAGGGTCCATTTTTTGGGAGAAGATGAGACCCCCTGTTCATAATTCAGCTCCTAACCCTAACCTTCTGAATGAAGGATATTGAAGGAGTCTTAACCAAGAGAATCTGACTGCAGGTGTAAAAAATATAGAATATCACCAGACTACTTCTTTAAAATCAGTCTTCTTGGGCAGATACTAAAATTGATCCACAAAGAAAAGTGGGCCATACACATCTCATTAGATACATCATTTGCGATGTTAACACCATGATTATCCAAGCTAAAGTATAAGAATAAGTATAAGGAAAATAGAGCACGTAACACCTCATATATAAAAGATAATCTGCAGTGATGTATTTGACAGGAATGAGACAAGACGAGGCAAGACAAGACAAGGGGAAATTGTCCTCTCTCTCTCTCTTGGTCTAGTGTTTGATAACCATTATCACTGTACGTCTATCAGTGCAACAACAAAGATACGAGGGCACACTGATAGTGGCTGCCTAGTCGGACAAGTGATTTGACTGTTGACGTACAATATACTGGCAGACATCCTGTCACATCAATAAGACTTGCAGTGCAGTGTGTTAAAACAGGCTGCAAACCCAATCGCTTTCTCAAATATGATAGCAAAGACGGTTGTCTGATCATCTACTTGGGCTTATGACTTCACTTTTAAAATGACCTGTCTCTCTACCAAAATGACCCCCCAAAAAAGATGATAAGTTTCTCCTTAAGGAAGTCATGAAATAAATGTCCAGGCCACAAAAGCCAGCTGTGCAACCATAAAGTCAAAACACAATCATAAAGATGGTATCATGTCTCCCATTGACATACTCCGTATTTATTCCCCTACTGTGTATGTACGACCCAATTTGAATTCAACAAGAGAGAGTATGAGCCTCCACTGGCAGACTTGGAACATGCCCAGGACTCATATCAACACAGTGTTAGAGCCAGGGATTTTACAGTGGCGACAGAAGGCTGTCACCATATGCATGAGCGGCACTTCACTTTAGCTCTGATAACCTGTCATGCAGCTTATGAGGTGCAGGGAATGGTAAAGGACTGATATATTCAGTATTGCGCAAAAGTTTGAGGCAGGTGTGGAAAAAATGCTGTAATATAAAAATGCTTTGAAAAATAGAAATGTTAATAATGTTAAATGTTATTTTTAGCAAGTAACAAAATGCAAAGTGAGTGAACAGAAGAAAATCAATATTTGGTGTGACCACCCTTTGTCTTCAAACCAGCATCAATTCTTCTAGGCATTTTTTCACACCTGGCTAACACTTTTGCACAGTACAATTTACAATAAAGGTTAGAATCCAGTGGATTTCACTGTTGATGTAAGCGGTCATTTTAACAACTCCCCAGCACCAATTAGTTTTAGTGGGAATACTTGCCAATACAAACTGTCACCTGGTCTGTCACCACAGAAAATGCACCACAGTATTGCCCGTCCCGAAAGGTTAAGTCCTGGGTTTATTATATAAGCATAAATTGTACTATAATATTGTAAAATGACTATCAGAGAGTCTACGTATCAAGCTGTATAGCTGCTGCACACAAGCTGGTATGAAGGTCAGCGACTGGCCTGTATTGGCTCTCACTAAATATGTGCTTCAGAAGTATTTTTCTTATTGTCATGCCCCTAAAATGTATGATTTGACTATACTGACTTTATCTGTGCAAAGTTAGTCACATTCCTCTACTAATGTGAGGAGATGTATCTGCACTTCCCCATAATCTCTCCAAAGGATAAGGATGATGATGCTCTTTGTTTTTAATGTCAAAAAATCCCCAACAGTGAGTTGATCTTTCTAGCAAATAGCGCCTGTGTATCCAAAGCCTGATAAAACTTATTCCCCTGTGCCACAAAGCTTTGTTGTCTCAAAGAATACACCAGTGATGATGAACATGGGCTGAAAAACTTTTTACTTCTGTCTGAGTAACAGGGTTGAGTGCCACAAACAGGGCAGGGAAGTCGTGAGAAAATGTATCAATTTCATGATTAAAAATGACTTCTTTTATGGTTTCCTTCTACTATAATGTTCCTTTTGTATCTGCCTCAAAACATTTACAGTCCTCCACCAAGCCTTCTTGTAAGAACAGATATGTGAAGGTTAATGCACATGTAGGGCAACATTTATATTTGGCATCTGTCAGATTTCAACATCATCATCTTGACAGGATGACAGTGCAGTGCACGTTTCCCACTGGAGTGTAGAAGCAAACGATAAGGCAGAGGGGCCAAGACACAGGCCACTTACCATCAATATAAAGAGCCAGGACCATTCCTGTAGCCACTGAGATATCTATGTTAAATAAAGACACACGGAAAGAAAATAGTAATTGATTTTGTCAAAGAGACAGATCGTGGACTAACGTATGAAAAAAACAGATCTATTAGACTTGAGGTTGTTTTTTCAACAACATGAAAATAACAGCCATTCTGTGATTTTGTCAGTGTATGAAGAAGAAAACACAGGTTTGGACTGGAGACAGAAACAATAACAACGCTCAATAAGCAGGAGGGCATTTAAAAATGAAAGGAAAAAACTGATTGAGGGGGGTTACATGTGCATAAAACACACACACACACACACACACACACAATGGCTCATTCAGTACAACAGTGTCACGACACGGGTCATGCACACAGAGCAACCTTTTGTACAGACAAGGTGAACCAAAGTAAAGCAAAGCAGTTCAGGAGGATAAAATATATGAAACTATTCCTATTTCAAAAAACACAGCATAATAGAAAAAAATATGACATGTATATTATGATTTTTTCTGTAAAAGATACTGAAACAATGTTTTTAACATAGCCCACGTCAGAGCCGATTATCCATTTTAGTCCAACAGGCAATGCCATCTGGTGATAATCATCACCACAGGGCAGCACGACTGTAAATAGAAATACTAGAAAAATGCCAGAAATATGAGACAATGACAACTAAGTGCAAAAGAATATGGGACAGATGGGAGTTACTTCTGTTTAATTTTAAGCAATTAATGGTGATTTGTTTTTTGCCTTGTATGGGTTCAGTTTTTAGTTTGGTAGGTGTATGGCTGAGAAACCAAAGAAGTGCAGTACTGAATGTGAGTTCTTGTGACCTACAGGACATATTTATTAATAGTGCATTATCTAGCGATGTAACTTCAGGAATTAACACTTTTGTTCCTGGACATAGTCTGCTCCCAAATAGCTAGCTGTCAGCAAATAGCATATACTCTGGTATTGCTAGATCGTCTAACTGTGCAATGGTGGTTTTGCTCAGGACCTAAGGACTGTGTCGACTGTAAAGTAATTTGGATGAATGGAGCTCCAAGCAGCAATACTGGAAGCCAAGCAATTGACCCGTTCTGAACAGGCACATTTTCGACTGTGACTGCGAAAGGATGAGGTTGTGGTCATAAACGGCTGCTATTAGTTTCCTCTGTGGAGTAGCTTAGTTTAACCTTAGAGATAGGGGTAGAAGTCCAAATATCCAGAGGGCACTCGGAGTAGAGCTGCTGTTTCTTTCCATATGGATTGATTGCAGTAGTATACATTCATTTCTTCAGAAAGGTGGTCATTTTGGATCCTAGTGGTGGAAAGATAGGTTACTAAACCGCCGAACTGTCAGGACAATATAACAGGAAGTGTCTCCAGTTCAGAAATTGCTTTAAATTCCACAGCACCCATTAGTGTTCCTCACACTATGTGTCGGGCCAGGAGATTCTGCAGCTAATATTCCCACAGTGCTTAGTTCTGCTCGGCTGCCCATCAGGTACAGCAGCCCCCTGGGGAGACAATCCATGAGTGCATATTAAAAGTGTATGTTGGTGAGGTGATGGGAAGGAGCTCATCGCGATTCCACGCTGTTGCCTAACCTAACAAGGCAGGGAGAGTCACAGTCTGCGGAATCTCAGGGGAAATTTAGGAGGATCACGAATCAGGCTCACTGCTCTAAGACTGACTCTGACACACTGGAGGCAGGCAGGAGTTGTTCTCAGAGTTACAGGCGATGCATCACATCTAATTGGACACCAAGGACAGCCCAAGGTGATTCAGTCACGCATTGCCATGTGTGACTGAACTGATCCGTAAGCTGCTTTACCTACAATTTGCATAACTAAAATGTCATCAGCTTAAGGACATGTGAAGTTCTGCAAAGGTATTTTTCAATTTATTCAGAATTAACACCACAGGGAGAAGATCATATGGTTATGGCTCTGGGTTTTGTGACTTCCACTTTAGTCCTGGAGGAATAAAACAAAAACAAAAATGATAGTGTAACTGCACGGAGTCCTGCCCCTGGTCTACACACGAGGACTGAGGGGAAAAAGTCAAAAACTATGTCTTACTAATTATCACAGTTTTAACATTTATGCTGCCACATGCACTGAAGGTTTCTGTTAACCAGAAGTACATTGTAACTACATGACTTACAGTAAAGCTGCTGTTAAGAGATTTAAGGGGGAAGAAAAGTGGAAGATTTCACTCGAGGTCTCAGATCTTTGCTAGCCTGGGTATACCCATACTGCCTTGCGCGCTTGAATTTCATTTCGAACCTCCAGGCAGTCTGTCAACGATGGCCGTTTCTTAGCCCTGTTTTACGGATCCAATCACAGAGCGGGGAGGGACGGCAAGACGATGACGCGTACTACTCGGCACTTGGAAGCTTGTAGTTTTGTAGTTTTCTTACGGATCCAACATGGCTGCAGCAGACGCGAAACTCTCTTTAGCTGTAGATGGTGTTTTAAATAGTTTAGAGCGAAAGTTGAAAGGCGAAAGGTCTCTCAGCAGCTCCGCTGTCCCCCGGCTCGTAGTGAGATCACCGGCGTTACGGTAGCGGGGCTATTAGCCGCTAGCGGCGCTAATATTGCCCATAAAATCAGTGGATGAGTGTGGCTGAATGACATGAGGGGGAATAAAGCGTGAAAATAAATAATCTTGCAGAAAGCGAGAACTGGAGAAGCAACGCAGCAAGCAACACTCTCTCACAGACACACACACACAAAAAAAACATCAATTTCTGTCGCTCTACATACGTCATCTGGTATAACTGATACGATTGGCTAAGAGCTACCAACAGACGCTTTTGATAGACTAGATATTCTAAGCGCCCAATAAACGGCTCCGGAGGATTGTAAACCACACCTCCTCTACGGAGAAATGAATGGCTGGTTTCCAGACTAATCTCATTTGAGATTAGTCTGGTGTTAGCCAGGCTAGATCTTTGCATCTCTTTCATGTGTTTCAAAGAAGTCATTAAGTGCTGAATAATATAGGGCCTATTTTTTATCTGCCACAACATTAACCATCCAAACCTTTCAGATGATCCGAGACAAAACATAAAGATGTAGCATTCAGTTTTTATGCACCGCACATCTGGAATTATTTATATAAAGGCTGAGAACCTTTTATTTGAATAAATATTCATATCTTCTATTGAACTGTGATTATTTCTGTTTGTTTTTTTAATAAAATTCTATCTTTTAATCTTCTATTTTATTGTATACTTAAATCATATTCATGTCTTTTAATATTGCCATGTATTTGTTTTATACATTATTTATGTCTTATGTAAAGCACTTAAATAGCCCTGTTTTTGCTAGATGCTACATCAAATAAATTGTCCTTTCCTTGTCTTAATAAAATTGACACAGGGTAGAGATAAGAGTTAGAATTGGCCCTTAGTGGAAAGTGAATGTAGAAACATAAATAAGATTATTATATTAGAAATCTGCATTGTTTTTCAAAACAGGAAACTGAAATAATCCAAACATGATCCTAACAGAGCAATAGGTTCACTGTCTATTTAATGAAATATCATATTTCATCGCTCCACAACTGTGACCAGAGCATAATGTAGGTTCTTATTACACTTTGTACGTGGTTGTACTCATTTATGGCTCATCAAAATCAGGAAGTATATATAGATATAACAATAACATGTTTACTGCAGTCCAATACATGCCAAACATGTTCATACAAAAGGATGGCAGAGCTTGAATAATCACAGTTGATGACACAATTTGTAGTTTAACAAAGGTTTGCTGATTCATGGGTTGATCCTCTCCAATAAAGAGAAAGCACAGGGTTAATTAATCTGCCACAGGAATGGGATGACTCTGCTGCAGGGCAAACTGAATAGAGTCGATCATTTTAAAGGTAGGCCTACTTTTTATGCTTTCTTATGTACTGTCATATATATTTAATGTTGCAATGTCAGATGTTCAAATAAAATGTATATTAAACTTTCAAGTAATGTGGTAAATCTACAACCCTGATTCCCAATCAGGTTGAAAAACCTTTAATCTTAGTTGCAGATGTTGCCCCAAATTTGGACCACATTCCTGTCGGAAAACATTCAATTCTGTATATTTTATATATCTGTGTTTAAGCTTTTATTGGTGATATTTTACAGCAGAAAATTCCACTATACTCCTTTAGAGTCATTCCCCTGGGTTGAATGACTGTGGTACAGAGTCATCGCGAGTGCAGATGTGAAAGACCCAAAAAACGCTGACCAATCAAAGTAGACTGGGGTTTTTGGGAGGATTAAAGTGGAAGGTGAAAAAATGAGTGCTGGAGATGGTGAATGGAGGTACAACAGCCATGGGCAGTGTAAAAAAAAAGGAATGTTTTTTTTGTTTGTTTTTTAAATGAAAGGATGAAAACATATTCAAGTAGAAACCCAAATTAATACCAGTATGAACCTGAAAATGAACATAATATGTCACCTTTAAAAATATTTTCTGATATTTGCCTGTATGTCTTTCTTTCTCTTAGCTCACCATGCTCTGCTTGCATTTATTCACTTTCACCTCCTCTCTCCCCCTGTATTGGCCGTGTATACTGATTTACATACTGTTTCATCATTGGTTGCCTGGATGTTACACTTCAACAGGCTGCCTTCTGCTGATTGGCTGCAGCTGCAGGAGGGCATGGAGGCTCTCTCACCAAAACAGGCATAAAAGGCAGAGTGGAATCAGACACAGAGGAGCATCCAATAGGCAACTTTGAGGAGCTTTGACACAGAGCCACAGCCAGCTTAACAAACCTGGCAGGTGAAGTAAAGCAAGGGGAAAAAAGCTCAAGAAGAAGACTCTCAAGAAACTGCTGAAGGGAAGATTTTCAAGGAAACTATTTGAAATTTGAAGTCAGTTTTACTGCAGCTGTTGTAACCACTGACAGGAAGTGAGTAAAGACAGTTTTGGACATAATTTCTTTACTAATTTTGGCCAGAAAAAAGCAGCATGTCTCTAGAGGTGAAGGAGAAGACCCAGGTGCGTTTAGTCTTTCTGGGGGCAGCAGGAGTAGGAAAAACAGCCCTGATCCAACGCTTTCTACAAGACACATTTGAGCCCAAACACAGGCGCACAGTGGAGGAGCTGCACAGCAAGGAGTATGACATCGGAGGGGTCAAGATCACAGTGGAGATCCTGGACACCAGTGGCAGCTACTCCTTCCCAGCCATGCGCAAGCTCTCCATCCAAAACAGTGACGCCTTCGCACTGGTGTACGCCGTGGATGACCCCGAATCCCTGGAGGCTGTCAAGAGCCTCCGAGATGAGATTCTGGAGATCAAGGAGGACAAGTACACGCCAATCGTGGTGGTGGGGAACAAGGTGGACCGGGAGCAGGAGCGCCAGGTGTCCAACGAGGACGTGCTGTCAACCGTAGAGATGGATTGGAACAACAGTTACCTGGAAGCGTCGGCGAAGGAGAACGCCAACGTGGTGGAGGTGTTCAAGGAGCTCCTGCAGCAGGCAAACCTCCCCAGCCGCCTCAGCCCCGCGCTGCGAAGACGCAGGGAGACCTTTCCTAAAGACTCCAGCTTCCGACCGCCCATGAACAAGACCAACAGCTGTATTCTGTCGTAATGATGGACAGAGGAAGAGAAGTGCGTTGTTTCATGAAGGGACAAGAGATGAGAGCACTCGATGCTGCTGGTCAGAGAAAAAGAAAAAAAGGAAAAGCTTGGACTCAGCGGGGGCAGAAAGTGACGGGTTAAGTGATTCTGGAGCCGCAAAGACACTCCAGCGTTCACAACCAGAGGAAAAAAACTGAAGAGGTGAACCGTATTAAGACCTCACTTGAACAGACTGCCAGTGGAAGGAAGGAAGCCGCATTAACTACTCAGTTTACTAAATGTAATGTTGTTGCTGCTTATTTGGTGACATGCTGCTGGTGTTTAGATCAATGTATACCTTTTGGATTTTAAATTAAAATTACATCAAGATTTGGACTGTTTCAGACAGATTGTTCATGAAGGGAAAGTGTATATATGTTGTGCAAAGGTTGTATGTCTCATGTAAATGCTTTTAATTTCATAATTCAGTGTATGTAGCACATCATGTTTACATTTTTTTTATTCAATTCCAACTTGCCCTCAAGCATATTACTTGTGTTGTTTTTTTAAACGTGGTGAAATGCAAATGTTGACTGTTAAGGCACTTTTCATTTTTAAATGACACTTCATAATGATGTTTTTAGGTTGTGTTTTTTTTATAATTAAACATTTTTATCATGGCATATTCTCTCTCAAATGTTATTTTACTGTTTATTCAACAAGTGTATGTTGAATGTGGATCTAAATGTGTAATAAAAAGATATAAGCACAAAAAAAGTGAAATTTGTTGTATGATATTGCTGATAAATTTATAGACTATGTATGAATTGCTGAGACACATTCACTTTTAAGCAAATGATCATGTAGGGGAAGTAAGTTTTTATAAGTAAATTATAAATTGAGTAATTACATGAACATTTACAGAACATAGATAAAACACATCAAGGTCAATATGTTGCAAAAATACCATTTTACAGCCACATTACTGTGATTATAGTACTGTGCTGTAGGACTGCTGTCATTTTCACAGTTATCTGAACACATTTACACATGCACGACAGTTTGAAGTTGCAATAGTTTTGATTAGTATATATACCTGCCCACCCAAAAAGTTATTTTTACATGAATGCAAAATATATTTGAAAGTTACTTTGCTTTCTTCATGGGGTCTGGAGATATGTCTACAGCACGGAAATTAGTCACTTGGAATAAAATTTGTTTGAGCAAACCCATTTTTTTTTTCAGGACAAAGCCATTCTGATGTCCTGTTAAGAAGATAAAACTGTTTTTGTGGCATATCAAACAGTAACATTACGAAACAGCTACATTTTAATGCACTACATGTGTTACAAAACCTTAAATACTGGTTATTTTTGGGTGGGGTCCCAACCATTTACACGGACTCTCAAAATGTGACATAATAACTCAAAATGAGCCAGGAATATAATTCCCTTTGCTGTTCTAGTTTCTATTCATATTCATTTTTTGGAATGATATCAGGAGTTTGGGCTTTAGATGTTTTAACCATAGATTGCATAAATAATATATATATAAGGCTTGCCTCGATCCAACAGCATTTAAGAGATGTCTGTCGCCATCTGTTGGTGAAAATCATACATGACATTCACTTAAACTGGAGATATCCCAGTGTACAATATGTCCGTTTTGAAAGGTTGTTTTTTTTAATTTCATAAAAATATCCAGACAGATAGTTTTGCATGACCTCATTCATCAGTTTCCTGAAATATAAATAAATGTGTGTTGATGTTATTTGACATCATCACTCTGAAGGGATTTAATTGACTGACAGCATGTACATAAACCGTGGAAGTCTACTGTCTATTAGAACTGGCTTTGTGAACCTTAAAACACACTTTAGCTTACAGTCAACAACTGAAACATTCGGATAATATCATATCACAACGCTTTAACTTTGAGTGAGACATCCCATTTAAGTAGACAAGAGTCAACTCTGCTAACTGGCTCTAGGCCTGAGGGAACAGCAGTCAGTTAAGCAAAATAAACCTCTTAGCATCACAAATTTGAATACTAATAGTTCAGCAGCACTGCTGTCCAACCGGTTGACAAAACGGATCATGGTGCAGTTCCTGTATTAGCTGTGCATGGTTCCCCTAAATGCAACCTGCCGAGTTGAGACAGTTGAAGTGCTCAGGTCCGAGCACCCCACGCACACACACCCCCCACTCCACTCCATCAGATTAGACTGAACCAAGTTTCCTGTTTTAATTTGAGGAAGTGGCCGGGTTAACGTTTGCAGGCAGTTCCTCTTTCAGTCCACATTTAAACATTGTTCCGCACTCCACTCATGTTCATTTGCGAAAGGAAGGAGGCCTCGAAGCTTCACAGTCAAGCAGGTGTGTGTGGATTTGTCATCTCGAAACGCAGTTCTACTTTAATGTAAGTCTGAGAGCGTTATGTGAGGATATCTGGACAGTAATTTTACAAACGCTACCATTTTAGCTGTAGTGAGGGGAAGCCTTTTATACAATTATGACATTTCCCATATGTCTTTGCCCCTGGACTTGGTCAAAGCTCCTCAGCAGATTAAAGCTACTCTGAGGCGTTTAGAACAAGTTCAGGGTCCTGGGCAGAACACAGCAGGACACAGCTTCTGTGTCTATGCGGGCAAATAATAAGTACTCTAAGGAAGGCTTGTTTTCGGTGGAAAAGTTAAAATAACTGCAGAGTGTCACATGCCTTTTTTAACTCTGACTGAGCATTTATGGGTCATATGTCAGTGTGTGGTATAAACTTGTTTATTTGTCACATATTCAAATTTATGAATGAAAAGAACAATTTAAAATATTCACAATTGAATTATCTGTAAAATATCACTGAAAAAGTGATAATTATTGATTAATTTGATTGTATGTGATTACATACTGTATACTGACAGTGGTGGAGAAAATCATAATCATAACTGGTCACCTTTTATTTTTGCATCAAACTTGAAAATTATATCTACCCCTTTAAATATTTGTTTGTATTTTCTGTGAGCATCGAGACATGCTGCATGTTGATTTTATATGTTTATAAAGTAGGAACTTTTAATTATAAAAGTTATATTTGCGTAACACCCAGTCAAACAGTTAAAGTTATACTGTACAGGATACATATTATACATACATACGTATTATGGTAATGTATAATATTGAGTTTATTATTTAAGTTGTAGAAAATGAGTATGATATATCTTTCTTCCTACTCATTTTTAGACATGTAATATTTATTTGTTTGAGAATTTGCTGTACATATTTACTGATCATTTATTGGTTATTCTTGTTTTTTGCTACTTATGCTCCCTCTTGTATTTGTTACATGTTTGAAATAAACCAAATATAAAAGTGAACGGTGTCTCTAAATCTCAACTACTATGAAATTCTGGATATGATACTGTATTGATACTTTCATTCAATGCAGAGCACTTTGGCACAAGCTTTACGATGGTCATTTTCATCTAACTGTAGCTGAACACTGCAGTTTGACATGTCATGCTTCACAAAGCAAGCAGGCTCAGCGGTGACTGAAAGTGCGACTGAAAGTTTATTTTCAGGTGTGAAGCCGCTTTACTGTAAACGTCTGTCCGTTACAGAAACGTTTTTATACTTCCAGATCAAAATGCAAACCTAACGGTGTTTGGCAGCTGTGTTTCTGTGCTTCATTCGGTCAATTTATTCAGTTCATGCAATTGTTTCTGTATGGTTAAAAACAAGACAGAACATTACCCATCAAAGAAGAATTGTTTTATTTGCCAAATTCTGCAGGGCCCTGAGAGGCTGCACATAATACATTATGTTGTGCTATTTAGGTTTTCAGATGGTAGGAAGCATATTAGGAAGTTTTCATTGTTTGCACAGTCCCACTATGTAACATATCAGAGGAATAAAGCAGAGTTTGAGATACTTCATATGTCACCTACAGTGGATTCATCCAACTTCTGTCAACATGTTCATCAGCAGAAAAAAACAAAAACAACAGGTTAAAGCAAAAACTGGATATCTTTTTATTCTTGGTCATCGGTGTGTCTAAGTGCAGGAATGTAAATGTTAGTGTGTGTTGCCTCAGTCGTCCACAGCGATGTTGCGGAACAGATAGGCCATGGACTCTCCATTGTGGATGCGCCGGATGGCCTCAGCCAGGATCATACTGACATCCACAGTTTTGATTTTTGGACATTGCAGCTTCTGCACCTCATGAGGAACAGTGTTGGTCACCACCACCTGTGGGTGCAATAGAGCAACCTTAGTGTATTTGTTTTTCAAAACTATGTCTAGGTTCACAGGTAATACTACAACTTCTTCTCAAGCCAACATTGCCCAAGCAACTAAAACGTTACTTCCTACAACTATGTAAATCTCTAACTCTAAACATGAGCATTTGATTGGTCGCTGCTGGAAGTGATACGTGCCTTGGCAATAGCACATGCGTGACAAATGCCATTGGAAATTAAATAATCAAATAACTCTGCATGTAAGCAATCCCGCCACTTGGTTCGAGGAATAGTTTATTTAATGCCAAAACTTACTACTCATGACATGGGAAGTAATCAAAGCCATTCCTCACACTCACACATTTTGCCAATACAGCTGATGAAAGGCTGGATTCAGGGAAGTAGTACCAAGAATCAAGTCTGATAAAAATCAAGACTAAACAGGATATCACACTGTTTAAGTTCAAGTCTGTCTGACATTATGTTTGTGTTATGAGCCATGAAGGACAAGCATAAAGTCTTACTAACTGAGCATGAATAAATATGGGATACATCACAAAACCATTACTTTTTTCATATGTATATATATATACATATAAATAAAATCAGCATAATCAGCACAAACAAGATCAATGTAGTGATTGAATTACACTAAAAGCTTCTGCTTATATCTCTTAAAATAATAATAATTCGATAAATTGACTGAATGTAGTTACAGGTCAACATTTCCTAATTTCGACATAATTTCCATGTTTAAAGGAGACATTAAAAAAAAATACACATTTTGCCAGTTAACTATAGTTCTATATATGAATCTAGGTTGTTTTGGTGTGAGTTGCAAACTGTTGTTGGCTGTAGAAACATCTGCCTTCTCTTGAATATAATGTAAGTATACGGCACTGCCTTTCTGGTGCTCAAAGCGTCAAAATAGTAATGTTGTTTTTACCAGAAATCATGACCCGATTACTCACGATAACAGACCTTGTTGTGAGCAGTTTCATATAGGAACTATACTAGTTCCCTACACTCTAGACTAATAAATAGCATGACATGTAAGCTGATTTTTTTTTTACCTCATCAATAGCAGACTCCTCTATTAGTCTGGGTGCATCTGAAGACAGCAGGCCGTGTGTAGCCATGATGTAGATCTTGTAGGCTCCTCTCTCCTTCAGGATTTCTGCTGCTGCAACAAAGTCGTCCACATCATCTATGATGTCATCCTGAGAAAGTAGCCACAGGGTTAGGATCACACATTAAAAAAAAGGTTTAAAAAAAAAGAGAAAAAGGAAAATGCATGCATTTAGACTGCTGTAAAACTGACTATCAAGATGTGGGCTTGTTTTTTTGTGGCTCAACATGCGGCAGTGTGAAATCAGAGACATTTCTGGAAAGATTTTTGGGAAGTCAAATGACTAACATGAATCTGATTGAGTACAAAAACCCCACTATAAATACAGTAATTGGCCTTGCTGCGATGTTTTGTGGTGATCTCCCGCTGATGAGAAACATCAGCAATGAACTCTCCTCAAGACCGTAGCAGTATAACAACTAACAAATGCCACATGGAAAATAATCTGTCACACAAAATTGCATATAAACAATCCCCCCAATAAGTTAACTTTAAAGGACAAATAGGATTCTCTACAAGTGGGGTTGTATGAGGTACTTATCCAGAGTCAGTAAGATGGTGGTAGGGACGCTCCCAGTTCTGAGAAGCAGGCATCAGTAATGACACTAGAGCTAAGCAATGTACTTCTGTGGCTGGGGGGAAGTGGTAAAGGAATTTGAGCCATCTTGAAAAAAAAAAAAAAACTTTTTTAATCAAGCAAAGGCTTTATATAGATTATTTTACCAGCTTAACTGTGCCATCAGACAGCCTTTTCCAACAGAGAACTGAAGCTAATATATCCATCTATGATGCTCCCTTCAAAGCCACCAGACTCATTTGACAAAAACAGTAATTTTACACTGGAGAATTTTACAGTGGAGTTGCTGGTCTACTGCTACTTTGATCAGTTTGTTATTATGTGACTTTGGTGACACAAACAAATCCAGGCAGAGGTAGACCATCTCCTTTGTTCTGCAAGATAAAATTACTGATTTTAATTGAAGGACTCTGGTGGCTTTGAAGAGAGCAATATATCTGCTTCAGTTCCCAGTCAGGAAGGGTGGCTAAAATGGCTCAACATTTTCAGCCACCCCATCCACAGCAGTAAACAGGTACTCCTGCCTGCTTCTCCAAACTGGGCTTGTGCTGGCTGCCACCTACTGTAGGGAACACACTGACTATGGTTAAGTACCTCATATAACCCCACTACAAAACACCTCACGCTGCATCTTATCAGGACATATGTCTTGTGAGATCCTATGTTTGATTATGAGGAATGAAGACCTTAAATGCATAAAAGATTGAGGTCTTACAACAATGATGGCGATTCTTCCCCCTACATCTCCAACAACAGTGATGGGTGGCTTCTCCTTTGCCATCATGACTGAAAAACACAAATGAAAAAGCATTACTTTCTGGAGAAGTAGTGATATCTATTCTGCAGCCCCAATCAGGAACTGATTCTTGAGGCAAGGGAAAGTTAAGGGAGATTTGGTGAGAAGGGATTCGGTTAAAATCCTGCAAACATCATGCAAGGCAGCTCAACCCCAGCAAGCTTCCAGCTACCACAGCACCAGTTCAATAACTGCAGCCCACTACAGACTGCTGGTGCAATTGCATGTGGTTGCTTTTGGATTAGCAGTCGATTGAAGTGGATGCAGAGCAGGACCGATCATTATTTGTAATCTGTTTTTAACTAGATTCCAATATTGATGTTACGAACAAAATCACTGATTTTGACTGACTGGAGCTAATCAATAAGCCCCCAAATTGAATTCTCCCAAAGCCGCCATTAATATTAAAATATCCTAAGTTTTTGGGATTTCAAGTAATAATCGATCCGAGTCTAGAACCCACCACGTCTGACTTGCAGGGTCCCCCCACACTGAGGCTCTGAGCTTGCCAAAAACCTTCTTTCAAACAGCAAGGCACACTCAGAGACCAGATCCCAAATCCATCACATCAAGACCATCCAGCAAGGCCTCTGTGCAAAAGAATTAAAATGTAGAACTTTTTTGAGAAACTAGAATCTGAACACAATTTATTTTCTCCAAACAAAAGAAAATACAAGCAAAAAGTCGCAAAAAATGGAAAACATTAGCAGAATTTTAAACATATCATGACTGTCAGACCTAGGTATTACCACTTGGCATGATTATGTTCATGTTAAGCAATTAATAACTACAATTTCTAGATTTATCATCAATTGTGAACCAAGTTATATGTAATTTCATAATCTTAATCGAGTAGATGGGTTAGCACGAATTGCTATACATAATCATATT
This sequence comes from Centropristis striata, assembly GCF_030273125.1. Taxonomy (NCBI): domain Eukaryota; kingdom Metazoa; phylum Chordata; class Actinopteri; order Perciformes; family Serranidae; genus Centropristis; species Centropristis striata. Next base: position 34,923,093 of record NC_081517.1, on the reverse strand, counting down.
CAATTACAAACAGTTCAATGTCTCTACTGAGGCAAATTTTTATTTAATTTTTTAATATTTAGCAGCCTGTGGATAACACATCTGAAGTGACTAAGTTAACATAAATCATACCATCCATGTTACAGTTTCTCATTCTTAACTCGACAAGAACCAAATTCATTTCAACTGAGAGAAAATGAGACCAAGGGCTTCCAACAATCATCAGTGTCACTTAGGGGAAAACAATTTTCATCTCCTGATCCAAGTGTGTTTCAATGCATCTGGACTGTTCAGCACAGATAATAAAACATTCCATTTTCACCTTTCCCTTGCCGAAAGATTAGCATAAACATACTCTATCTATCTCTATCTACAATACACTATCTATATGTGATCTAAGCAACTTGGTGGCTTTGTTTCTGCTCTGACTGCATTCTTTTATGGGACAGACATGCTCCACGTGTTTCATTTCCTCATTCATTTAAATGTCTTTGTGAAAAGAAATCGTCCCAGATGTAAATTCACATGGCAAGTTCAACTGAAAAACAATCTGAACATGCCCCAGCTGTTGAACAGATCTGTTGTAAACAAAACAAAGTGCTTGCTAAGAACAAGCAATGTTTGACCTAAATTTAACTCCAACTTTAACTCCAGGAGGAGACAAAAACAAAATGAGTTGATAGTTTCGCTGCACAGGGTTGATGCATGCAGAGATCTGAAATTGCAGTGCAGTGAACTGCCGACAAATACAGTATTTAGTTTTTTATGTAGTGAAAGGCAGCTCTTCTTTTGCTGCATTAATTGGTTGAATAAATGGCCATTGAATAGATGTGCTGTAACCATTTTCATTACAACAGAGTCAGTAGAGTAATTAAGGGAGCTAGAAAATATTGATCTACACAGTAGTGCAATATTATTTACATGACAATGTATTGATTTTTTTCAAAAGCAATACAGATATTCATTAATATTTTACATCAGATTCGTAGCAGACAGACTGCACAAAAAGTAGTGCTGTGATGTTGGATTTTACAAAAACTGTTTAAGAACTCACTGCAAAAAAAATATACAAAATTTAGTGATATTAAGTCAGACTTTAAGCATATGATGGTGTGTATTTTATACTATTATAATGTCCTAAACATTATGCCTGTATCATGGTATCATATTGCAACAGTCTTGCCCATACACAACCATGGTAATTATTATAAATTACTCAATGTTTGGTCCACCCATTCATGATCTGTACCCGCTTATCCTTTGGGTTGTAGGGATGCAGTTTATCCCAGTGAGACTCTGGATACACATTGGAAGGGTAAGTGAATAAAAAAGGTTTTCATTGCCCAAACCATTATTACTACCTAAACTTTACCACATACTGTAGTTGTTTATGGAAATATTTTAGGAGTAAGGGTTTTGTTTTTTATCTAAGATGGAACAGAGATACAATTAACAGTATAGGATTATTGTCACTTTGATTCCTGAATGTCTGCACGTGAAATCTACTGGAAGCCCTCAGTAACTCATTCAGTCATTTCATGCAGGAAAGCATCAGAAGAAAGCACAAATGGATTCAAGCGTTACGATCATACTTGGGAGCTCTATCCCAGGGAATGGGACATGATGTCTGCCACCTGCGTCGTCAAAAGATAGGACGTAGAGAAAATATTGATGTACAGTTAGACACACGACAAACAGACAAAACATTACAGAGCACATCGGTGATATTCAAAACCAGTTTCCATCATTTTTCAGAGGAGAGGCTGTGTTTAGGGCCGAGAAACCTTTCTGTACCATGAATTGACATTTCACGTGATCAATGCATGTGTGAAGGCAGAAAGAGAGAGAGAGCAGGAATGAGTGTGATTCAGCTCCTGCTGGAGAAGAGAAAGAGAAGGCTGGCATAAAAAATACATTTCCAAGTTGAGGGGGGAGAAGGATGACGATGGTTAAGTCAGCTGAAAAGACAGCACAAAGAACAAGATGAGATGAGAAGGGAAATAAATCTGGGAGTGGAAGAAAACAGGGGCAATGTCAGTCAGAGCCTGCAGTATTTCACAGCTGGCTACAACAACGCCTGGGGCAGGGCTGCCCTGAAACACACCGCGTAAAACTGTGCGTGTATGTGTGTGTGTGTGTGTGTGTGTCTGTGTGTGTGCCACTGCAGGGTCAGCAGGGGTATTACTCTGGTCTTAAGCTGGCCATTTTAGGCAGCTTTAAAAGGAGACTGAAACTGTGACTTAAGGTCAGCTCTGTTACTCACACAGAGGTATTTGGAGCTCATAAAAAGGACAAGAAAATAAATATCCCAAGACATCTATTCTGTTTGACAACTACAGGAACCAAATTTTGGTTTAGGATTTCTGTGGCTACAGACACACACACAGCAGCAGTGTACTAATGTACCGCGGCATTCAGGCATCAAACAGTCTGACAAAAACAGCTGGAAACTCAGTGACTCTAAATTCCCTGCTTGAAAATTAGCTCTCCATGTCAACCAACAAAAAGGCTGAAATGGTGGGTAGTTACATTTTCTCTGCATTTGGCCAAGACAGGTTTATAGACGCTGTAAAGCCTTGACATGGCGCAGGTTGTATCAAAGGAAAGTTTCCTGTCTGCAGTGGAAACACTCCAATTAAAATCCATCAACTATTTATTACACTGACAATACAGTTGCACTCAAGGGTATGGCTACTCCAAACTTAAAGGGGGCATATTAAGCTGATTTTAGGTTCATACTTGTATTTTGGTCAAAGGAACAGTTCCTGAACACATGCCCTAAGCATTTTGATACTTTAATAGTATTAACATACCAATGCGATCTGCTTTATCATCAAAAACAGATTGGAAATGTCACTTTTTACAATATTGGACCTTTAACACTTATGCAAAACTTATGCTTAACTTATGCTTGTTAATTTTTACAAATGAATAGTCACCATGACACAGCAAAGGATGTACAGTAGTGTTCAAAATAATAGCAGTCCAATGTGACTAACCAGATTAATCCAGGTTTTTAGTATATTTTTTTATTGCTACATGGCAAACAAGGTACCAGTAGGTGCAGTAGATTCTCAGAAAACCAACAAGACCCGGCATTCGTGATATGCAGCTCTTAAGGCTGTGCAATTGGGCAATTAGTTGAAAGGGGTGTATTAAAAAAATAGCAGTGTCTGCCGTTGACTTTACAAACTCAAAACTATTTTGTTCAAACTTTTTTGTTTTGAGGATTTAGCAATCCTGTTAATCACTAAACTAATATTTAGTTGTATGACCACAGTTTTTTATAACTGCTTCACATCTGTGTGGCATGGAGTCAACCAACTTATGGCACCTTTCAGCTGTTATTCCACTCCAAGATTTTTTAACAATATTCAGCAATTCATTTACATTTCTTGGTTTTGCTTCAGAAACAGCATTTTTGATGTCACCCCACAAGTTCTCAATTGGATTAAGGTCCACTCCATAACATCAATGTTGTTGGTTTGGAACCAAGATTTTGCTTGTTTACTAGTGTGTTTGGGGTCATTGTCTTGTTGAAACACCCATTTCAAGGGCATGTCCTCTTCAGCATAAGGCAACATGACCTCTTCAAGTATTTTGACATATGTAAACTGATCCATGATCCCTGGTATGTGATAAATAGGCCCAACACCATAGTAGGAGAAACATACCCATATCATGATGCTGCGCCACCATGCGGGGGATTCTTGTAAATAGATTAGCTTCACACAGACGTCTTCTAACTGTCACAGCACTTACAGGTAACTCCAGACTGTCTTTGATCATCCTGGAGCTGATCATTGGCTGAGCCTTTGCCATTCTGCTTATTCTTCCATCCATTTTGATGGTTGTCTTCCGTTTTCTGCCACGTGTCTCTGGTTTTGCTCTCCATTTTAAAGCATTGGAGATCATTTTAGCTGAACAGCCTATAATTGTTTGCACCTCTTTATACGTTTTCCCCCCTCCAATTAACTTTTTAATCAAAGTACGCTGTTCTTCTGAACAATGTCTTGAACGACCCATTTTCTTCAGGCTTTCAAAGAGAAATGCATGTTAAACAAGTGCTGGCTTCATCCTTAAATAGGGGCCACCTGATTCACACCCGTTTTTTCACAAAATTGATGACAATGATTGAATGTCACACTGCTATTTTTTTTTAACACACCCCTTTCAACTAATTGCCCAATTGTACAGCCTTAAGAGCGTGCATATCACGAATGCTGGGTCTTGTTGGTTTTCTGAGAATCTACTGCACCTACTGGTACCTTGTTTGCCATGTAGCAATAAAACATATAATAAAAACCTGGATTAATCTGGTTAGTCACATTGGACTGTTATTATATTGAACACTACTGTAGATGAGTTTATGGCTTTCACTTTGCATGTTTGACCTCTGTTCATAAATTAACAGACGTAACTTTATAAAGAGTTAACATAAACATGAAACGCAGCTTTGTTTGCACACAAACAGTAACACAGAAGGAGTCATAAAACTAAATTGTCAGTAGTAGTTTTTCAATAGTGCCATAAATATCTTATTGGCTGCAGCTGTGTTGTGTGTTACCTGGCAGCTCCAGGCCGGTGTGTCCGGTGGTGGTGCGGGACAAAGGGGGAGATTGTCTTCCATCAACCATGTCCAACTCTGACTGATGGGCCTCCCCGTGCATCACTGCCAGCCCGAGTCGCAGCCTCTCAGCATAGGACTGAGCTCTGTGATACACGGATACACAGACATACAGGAGTTAAAGAAACCGGCAAACACAACACATGCAAACAGATACGCAGGCAATAAAAAAAGCAGAAAGATCTAAACTTTCCACTATGACAGCAGGAGAAGTGAGGGTTTTTTTTTTTACCTCTTGGCAGCTGAAGGAGACTTTGCAACAATTACAGCATTCCTGTAGTCTGGGATCTGAAGAAAGAGAAATAATGTTTTATGTGCTACAACATAAAACTGGCCTTTGCACGAACATAATGATTAATATTATGAACTATAGATTAGTTCCAAGTCTCGTTTTTGGATGTGAAGTAAAACATTAATTGTAAGACTGTGTCTGTGTCCAGTGTAACGCAGCCTCACCTCCTCCTGGATGTACTGGATGAGGAAGGGAGAAGCTCTCAAATTGTCCACAGGGAAGCTGAAGAAGCCTTGGATTTCTTTCTGATGGAGGTCCATGGTGATGATGTGAGTTAGCCCTGCAACACCAAAAACATACGCCCATGAGTTTGGAGGGCTTCCAAACTTATTTCTGCACACAATTACAGAGCAGCATCATAAAGTCTATATTGTCATGAAATCCAGAACAACAGCGGAAACTATGGAACATGAAAAAAAAATACTTGTAAGGGTGTGCAATTTAATACATCTTATGTCCTCTGTCTAACACATAAATTATGCAACAGGACTTGCACACAGCTCTAGGTGCCTCTGTGCAGATAAAGTTTGGGACTAACCTGAAGACTAGTTGCCTGTTATCAGACACAATGCTCAACTTGTTTCATTTTGATTTCCATTTTTAGTCTGACATTGTGGGATTTGGTTTTTCCTAACCAATCATTAGAGACCCTCTTGTCTACCTGAATCTAACATCATTTTTTAAGTCAAAACTGATGCATAGCCATGCCAGCAAAGTGTTTTTGATGGATAGTGGAGCGGAGCAAAGACAGGCCGATTTTGTAAACAAACGGCTTGACATTGGCGATAGTCCAAACATGAATCCCCCTGCAGCAATTGTTTAGTCTGGACCTAGACAAGAAGACTAGCTGAAACCTACAGAGACTAGACAAACCATAAATAAAAATTGTTCCCACCAACTTGCACAAATTTTTGACAGTAAGGAAGGAGCCTTAACCTTACGTCTACACTAGAAATAACTTGGAATGACAGGAGTTCTGAGGGTAGACCGCCCTGCAAATGCTGCAGGAATTTCATTGTGTAAAAACAAAGATGGGAAGCAGCCAACAGCTTGCACTGAATCTTTAAATACCATAAACTATTTGATTCTATCTGCAGACTGTCAACAGATGCATAGACTAGAACAGAGCAGGTCCAACTTGTTCTGATCAGTCGTCGCAAACAAGTTGTAATGTGTGACCCAACCCTAGCAGGCCTTGCTGTTTATTAGTTGTATTATATAATGGTTTTAAAGTAAAGTCCATACCAGCTTTAGCTAACATGGATGCGAGCAGCTTGCACACAATGGATCCCCTCTTCCTCATCTTGCACTGCTTGCTGTAAGGGAAGTAGGGAATGACCCCAATGATGTTCTTGGCACAGGACGTCTTCAGGGCATAGGCCATGACCAGCAGCTCCATGATGGCTGTGTTGACATCTCTGAGAAACAACACATTCAGTTCAAGAGATTATATTAGATATCACAACATGTGTAAGCAATGTGCTGGTGTGCAATTTGTCTGAGCCTATTAGAATCCCAGAGACGATCCAAACGGGTAGGAAGGGTATACAGATGGGCTGATCAGGACTGATGAGTCAGCAGCTAAATATTTGCTAACAAGGTCATCTACCCCCTCAACCTGTGCTTAAAAAGTAAACACTGTCTGACAAAGACTAACTTGTTTTTGTTTTCATTATTTTCACGTGGCCCATTACTAGACTCCACCTTACCATAACCAGCTTCCCTCTCAGCCCTAAGCCAAAAATAACCCTGAAAGTTACTGGGTGTTGTTACACAATTGTTCCAAGTTGCAACAAAAGAAACACATAGTTAGCTGCATAGCTGAACACAACCTACATATAGAGTTCATTTCAGGAAAGGAAAACAAGTAAGAAAACACCTGCTCACAGGACATTTTTAAAATCAATATCTCCACTGACTGGAAACCTAAACTCTGTGCACTGTGGTGAGGTTTTGATAGACTACCATGATGTTTGCTATTTTGACAACTAGGCTGATTCACTCTTTTACAGAGGTGAAGAGCTGTTGGTGAAACAAGACACTGTATGTAGACATGTTGGCCTTGAAACCAGAGATCCTACAATGTGATGTCCCTTCGTTTGACCTCTGGTTATCTTTCAGAGCATTCCTCTTCGTCACAGCTAATAACTGATTAACAAGGACAAACAGAAGACTGTACCCGTAGAAGGGAAATGGTCTGTACTGTAAAGGTGAACTGCCTCCCACACAAATGGATGCCATAGGATTTTTGAATGTAAAATAAAAAGATAAACTTACCAGGGTCACAGTATGTAAAGTAGAAATGTTTTGACTTGTTTAATTCGGTTGCAGGGTCATAATAAATGCAGTATACCAGTGAGGGCAGAAATACTTGGCAAACACCATTGCAATTTTGCATAGGTAGATACAACCTTGATTTTCCAAAGAATTTAGGGCAATGTCTAAAATGTAAATGCAAGAATGCAACAATATGATTCGTTGGGGCAGCTGCAGCCGTGTATGAATGCATTTGAAAAGTTACTGATGAGCAGGTGGCTCCTTGGTAGCGTGAGCCACCAGTGTGAGAACACATATGAACGGTTAAATGCTGACCTTTAGTGTCAAATCGGTTTGAGTGGTCACTATGATTAGAAAAAGGCTATACAAGTGCAGGCCATTCTCCCTTTTTTAAATGTAATATCGAACATTAAGTCATCAAGAGCATCCTTTTGTCTCACCTGGGAATAGTCTGAATGATAAAGATGTCTTGTCCACGGACAGACTCTTTCACGTCCACTCTAGTCTCTGTAAACAAAACAAACAAAAAAGACAATGAGTGTACGTTAAAGTGTAAAGTCAAGTATGATGACATGAAACAACATCTTCATAACTTTCATTATGGAAATGAGGGTTTCGAATGTGAGGATATCCATCAGCCATACCTGAATTTGGCTCTTGATAAACCACAGACTTGCCCAACTCCACGCCCAAACGCCTGGGGAAAAAAAACAGGCAACAGAGTGATAAAAACACAAACATGCACCTTTACTTGTTTCATTAGTTGCAGTGTGTAAATGTTATAGCACTTAACAGACTATTGTTTTTATTGAGACCGGCAGCATATTGGATCAACTAAACAACAAAAGAGCTAAAACAACTATAACAACTATTATTTTCAAAAATGTATTCAATATTATTATTATTATTATTATTATTATAGGTAAAAAATAATGACAATAAATTGTTCAGACCTACTGAAAAAGAGACTTTTTCAACATTTAATAGACCAAACAATAAATAAATGACAATAAAAAATGATTGGCAGACTAAAAACAATAATTTAAATAAAAAATAATTGTTGGATGACTTGACAGATAATTTCTAAAATGCAACCTGCGTGACTGTGCAGCTAATTTATTACATTTAAGAAAAAATACACAGCCACAAACGAAATCCTGAAAATGTAAGGTTTTTTTAGATTTACTAATGTAAATGTAATAAGACTGTTAATCTGCTATCAGCTTCAAAGATTAAAAAAAAAAAAAAAAACATCAAAACAAACAACCACAAAAAGCACTTGGCACAAACATAAAAAGTTGATATTAACTTTGCGTACAAAACAATCCTGTTGCATCAAGTCAGACTCTGAACAAGCCCAGGCATTATGAATACAGCTGCGCCGCAGGCAGAAAATTATGCTTTTAATTTTAAAACCAAACAGTCACATAACAGTGCCAACTATAAATAATGACCTTGATAGACATTTAAAGCACACCGCAGATGAGAGAGGACTTGGCTTGGTGACAGTGGGAGGCTTTATCAGAACAGTCAGCAGGGATCCTGTTAGGCAAGACAGGCCGCTCTGCCGCTGCAGCCTCGCCCTGCTTACATCCCTCGACCTTGTTCCAATATTTGATATATTGCCTTCATCTATAATGACTACGCCACAATTAAGTAGGCAAATAAAAAGAACAATCAAAGGCCATGGGACCTGTCCTAGAAGTAAAATCATATAAATTGCTTTCTATTAGTCATATTCAGTGAGAAATTACTTGTTCTTAAAAATAACGCTGATTTAATTTATTTATTTATCTATTCACACAGAGCATGGTCACCACATGCAAAGTTAATATTTAGTACAGTATTCATTAACATTTTGTGCACCCTTGTTGTTATTCAACCTTTGCTCCACAAGAAAACTCTACTTGGCTCCAGAATGGCAACATAATCTCCCTAATAATGTTCTGTAAAGTTGCCAAACAGAGAAAACTGAGCTCTATTTCACTGTGTGAGCAACTTCTGCTCGGCTGTCTGACAGGATCGGGGAAAACATGGCTGCTCCCGGATTTTAAGAGGCATAAAACAGGAGAGTATATTGGTGTTTGCAGAGATCTTGGTCAGCTGCTAATTCAGACTACAACAAGATACATCCTTTTGTTTTTATGTTCACATCATTCCCACACATCTTACATGGTTTCACAGGCTTTTCTAATAATGCCCGATGAATCATCGCCCATTAAAAAATGCCTGGCTGCCAAAGTAACATCCAGCGTATCCGTGCCCTGCCTATTCACTTGACGGAGCAGAATTGGCAAAGTTGGCTCCTGTAATCACATTTATTCTCACTGACAAGTCTTTTGAACTTTCCCCGGCAACACTCAAAAGAATCTTCAAGATATAGAAATTTGCATAGTTTGTTGTTACGGGTAATCTGTGATGTGACTTACTATGGGATACTAATTTAGATTTAACCAAAGGAGTCTTACAATGGCACGAAGTCGCAAGAATTTTGTGCCAACATTCAATGTGTTAAACTTGGTTCATGTTCATGCCAAAAAAATTGTAAATTCTGTTATTTTTCCGGTTGAAAAGCCACTGGCATAGCGATTTGGCCATCAAGGCCAGCATGTGCTTCATAGCAGGTATTACTTAATTTTTTTAGGTGGAAATAAGTGCCACCTAACGATGAACAGTGTAAAAGACTATATGGGAAATATACATTATTGAGCAAGCAATTTTTTAGGCTAACTTGTGAAAATTGTGCCCACAAATTGTTTGCCTGAAGTATTGATGCTAGGCTTGTTTGTAAGTGTATAACATTATTGTTATAAGTGGCAAGTCAAAAGTGTGGTGCATGTAACAGACAGGAATAACCCAACTGTTTTGCAAGATGACACAACCACCCACGAGTTACCTTGCAACACCTGAAGTATAGGTGTAATTTAAATAAATATTGTACTGCTGTTTTTACATGTACTTCAGGCTTGTACAACAAATGCTTGTACACTGCGTCACCTTCATGATTTAATTTAGGCCTAATAGTTTTGTTTATTCCCTACAACTTGTTGTGGAATATGTCACATCATGTGATGTAAGCCTCGCCCTGACCCTGTTATATCCATAGGCTACAGTGTATGTCTAGGTGTGTGTAGCCTAACTGAACAGCATTGAATTTAAAAAACAATACACACCCACTCGCCTCAGGTGACCTGCAGCTGTCTCCCAGCCAGGTGTACTGTCAGGGACATGGCAGGTAACAAAGACAGGCCAATCCTCAACAATACAGACATTAAATAACATTATTAATGATGGTATTGAAAAGTTAAGCTATACTTACTCTGTGATCTTCTTAGCCAACTCGATACAGGCGGTGGAGGAGTTGGCAGAAAAAACACGGTAACCACTTCTTGAAATATTCATTTTCTTGTAACCATACGAAAGCTTCGGAGTTTGAGAGTGAGAGACGAGTGACCTGTGACCTCCAAAACGCCTAATAGGCATGTTGCTTTGGAGTCAATGTGGTAGTCGGTTACGTTTTTACCCAAACCGTCAAAATCGTCCGTTTCATTTACCTAAAGAGAAGTTTCTACACTAAAAGCTAAACTATGGGTGGTTTGCACGTCCACCGTGCAGACGCATCTTTAAGTAAGAAAATACAAACCTTACTGAAGCTGTGGACCGCCACACTGTAAATTAACTTAAAAAAACAAAGCGCACATGCTCCACATGCAACGCTCGGGCTCGTGTTAGCGAGTCAACAACTACCTTCACATCGACCAGAAAAAAACTCGGTCTATCACTAAATCGACAGCAGATGGAAAGCTGAGCCCTGTGTTTCCATGCGGGGCACTGACTCTTTATCGTCTCCAGAACACACACAGCGGTTTATATTACCATGAAGACGAACTGAAATGAAGCTAAATTTGTCTTTGCCGCTGCGACAGTGTAATAACTTCAAAACTCCGCAGCCTAGCATTCAAATGTGGCTACTGTAAACTTTGTAGCAATGCGGTCGCAGCAGGAGAGAAAAAACGCCACGAGCACAGTTCATTGGGTGGATAAGATGAGGGAGTGACTTTAAAGAGAACCAATCAGGGACTAGATCGAAATAACAGAGGGCGACTCAGATATATTTCTGGCCAATCAATGCGGGGGGTTTGTATGACCTAAAATTAAAGCGCAACGACCAAAAACTGTGGTGGTTGCAGGATGTTTTTGTCCCACAGTGTTTGGGTTTAGGGACTAAAGCAGGAATACTCAGCTTTACCCAGGGTTTACAAAATGACAAGAAGCCATGGGCCAGTTGATAAACAAACATGAATAATGTTTATTGAATGAATATTAAAATACCCATAACCCTCTTTCTTATTTACTTAAATTATTAACTAAATTAACACATTTTTGACACTAAGCCAACGTGTAAATAAATAAAATAAAGGCACATTTATTTGACTGTTTTTAATGCCTGTTTTCAACCTTCCTATGTTTGTTCTTACTCATCTTTGACTGATTATTACTGGACTACATGAAGTAAAAAACAATGTGTTGTGACGTGTGATGTAAAAGTCATGCATTCAAAATATTACTGAAGTAAAAGAACAAAAATATGCATCAATTTCAAAATTATACACATTAATGCATTAATGTGATCATGATTTTCGTGCCACAGTTGGTCAATATGCCAGTAATTTTAATTACTTTCTATACTGCTGGGTAGCTTTATCTATAATTAAATATACATCTATTTATTTATTAATATATAGTTTTAATACCCTAATTTTGCTAAGCAGCTAGAAACCATAGTCATCAAAAACATGTATTGGAACTGCAATATGTGCATCTGAAATGAAGCAGAGTAGAAGTATACAGTAGCATTAAATGGAAATCCTGCATTCAAAATTTGAGTGTTTGCAGATTATTGGTGCTTAATTACTAAACAAAAATCCATATATTGGCTGGGCAGAATGTTGAGCTGTTAGTGTCAGCCACTTTATGCACTTTTAAGTAGTTTAAACAAGCATCCAATAACCTGATCATGTTTTCTATGTAAAATCTGACTTTAAAAAGTATTAACGAAAATTTCAGATAAATGTAGTGGAGTAAAAAGTACATTAGAGAAGTGTAAAGTAGCATTACATTGAAATATTCAAGTATAGTGCTAAGTCTTGTTCATAAGTGTGCAATAAATAGCATTTCTATTTCTAAACCACATAGTGCTGGAATGCGACTGGAGTCATGTGCAATCACACTTTGTAGTCAGTTGAGGAATGTAGATGGTTATGATTATAAATCTACACAAACATAGCTTACTCCTTTATTTGCAGAATAGAAATTCTTTACATGCTTTCATTTTTATAAAGCATGGCTATGTTATGTGGACTTGAAGAAAAATAGCATTTTTTATGAACAATATACAGAAGGTCACAGTAGCAAATGTCATGTAATAAATCAGTGGAACATGTATTAAAAAAGTACTCCTATCATAAATTCATTGTTTATGTAATATTGCAACTTTAACCAATGACAGTTAGCTCTACTTGGCGATAACAAAACTGAAAACGAACTAATAGCTATCTTATAGCAAAAGGATTGTGGCACACCTAAGATGTGACATTGACACCAATTTTAAAAAGTAGTTTTTGTATAATCTATAGATATAATAAGGACACCCATGTAATGGCTTGTATTGTTTGCAGTACAAAAGTGCTTACCAGTCAATGTAAAGTGGATTCACAGTCAGTAAAATATAGTTTTACTTTCTATTTTGAAAAATTGCTGAATAAAGCATGTGTAAAGTCATTAATATGGTCATCAATGCAAAGTTTTCAAAAGCATGAGCTGCACCGCAACTTTAATGGGAACTGCTTGAATATGCAACTCTACTCAGTTGTTCCTTGTTTTCTTTCAGCTTCGTACCACAAACAGTGTGTGTGCCTTACAGTGAGAACAGGTCTCATAAAAAACATACTGTTGTTGGCGTAACACACCGATCCTGAATGTCTGCCAGTGCTGGCTCGGCTGATCGCCACACCTAAGACACCAGAGCACACCCTTTTCTGCATTCCACTGTGTAGGTGACACTCCAGCGCTTTGAAATCCTTATTCAGACTTCTCAACAAGGAATAAAACACAGGGAGTGTCGAATGAGATATATATGGGTCAGCTTTGTGCAGCTTGTTCAGGCAAATATTGCAGTGTTTGAACACTGTCTGCAGGTTTGTGTCTTTTTTTGGTACTTTGTGCACCAGACACGCATACAGTATATGTCTGCATAAACCCAGACAATCCCAACATGACTCATTTGTTTGGTAGTTGTGGCAGCTGCATTACTGCCTTCATTATCTTTAGTTTTTTTTTTTTTTTAAATGACTTGCATGTAACAAGCTACAGCCATTGATCTTTTCACTTCCCATCTCCTTCATTTTCTTCCTCTTTTAAGTGGTCAACCCCATATTTCATTCTTTGACTTCTTTTAAACGTTGGCATTAAAATGCAGGTGATGCAGTTTTTCAGCCTTTCAGCACCTTTTCTTTTAGCAGGTCCAAGATCACCTGCCTCTCTTGGCTCTCCAGCTCAAATCTCCGCTCCCTCTCTTTTCTCTCAGCCCCCAGGCGTTCCCTCTCCAGACTGATCTTACCTGAGAATAAATTAAAAAAAGGGAAAGAAAATCTGTAATTCAGTGCCTCGTGAGAATGAAAACAGCAGAACAGTTGTGAGAAAAGTATTTTCAAGTCACTCTTTCACTCTTAAATTTTAATAAATGGCTTCACTGATATGACATGTTTACTAATTTTCATATTTTTAATTGAGCTTGTTTCAGACCTCTGAATTGTTAAATGAAATGACAATTAATTCTTTTTTAGAATTGTGTCTGGAATGAAAAGAAAAAAGTTTTTTCTGAGCCAATTTACATCTTTAAAATAAATGACCACATCGTTAGACATTTACTGCCCATTTTGTTGACGTTTTGAATGAAGTCATTATAACTTAATCTGAAATACCTGTGACAAATGATAGATTACAAGCATCCTGTCGTGTAATTTTTATTTTGTTTGTTTTAATTATTCTAGAAACTAATTTAAAATAACCTTTCAAAGACAGATATAACAAAATGGTTGTACAGGTTTGGCTCCCTCCCAACAATTTATCGCTGTAACACTGGCCGCATATGTTTCAGGACATTCTCTTTTTCTTGAACTTTCCTCTGCAAGGACAAATGGCGCCAATCCAAGGACGATGCAAACCTGGTGCAATGGAATCACTAGAGTTAAAGATTTTTTACTAAAGAAAAATTAATGGTCTTGTTTGTGTAATTGTTTGCGAACTGTTGTAATTGTTATTCGATTCCCAGGTAGAGGGGTGGTGGGTGGTAAATTCAAAGGTTATGCTTTCAGAAGATATTCTCTGTCGTTTGTATCTATACATACATATACCTGTGAAAATCAATAAAAAATGAGAACAAAAAAACAAAAAAAATTCAAACAGCTTACTCCTCTGAATCTCCAGCTCCTCTCGGCGCAGTGCGAGCTCCTCCTCCCGCAGCCGCTGCTCCGCCTCCGAGCGTTTCTCCAGGAAGCTGAGAATCTCAGAGTAAGTCTGGCAGCAGCACTGGCAGGGCCTCTTGGCGGTCGGCGCCGCTGAAAGCTCTGCCATTTCCTCGCGGTCTTCGTCTGGTTCTGGTGCGACAGAAGTGATGTGAAGAATAAAAATGCAATTTCTGCAGGGAACAGTCAGCTACAGAGCAGACAGAGACGAAATGCTGAAAGACAGTTGAAGGCAAAGACACTAAGGGCAACTTGACTACACAGGCACTTGAACATGAAAATTGAGGGTTATGGTTTAGGAATATAAACTATGCTCCATCAAAATCTGTCTTTTGAGGAGGAAACACTCTCTTGCCCGCAGACTTGAACATTTCATGTTTCTTCTGATTAGGGGAATTCACATATACTAAGTGATTCTATTTGTACAGTACAGTACAGTCTATAAAGTACAATAAAAAGGGAAAACCATTTCCCCTATTAAATTATCTTGATATTAATTGAATAATCACTAAATTGCCATGGAAATCCAAACCAAATGTTGAAAATGGATAATCTAATCTGTTTGAATCAACAATTTCTTCAGATTATAAGAGATATTAAGCATGTTAATCAGTGGAATGTATTGTCAGCAAGGTCATAATAGTTTTGGATTTTTCATTAGTTTTCAAATTCAGTTAGTTTTAATTCGTTTTTAGAGTGAGTTTGCTAGTTGTTGGGGTTTTTTTTGTGTGAAAATTCTTAGTTTTAGTCAAGTTTAAGTGTTACTTTTAGTTTTTCTGTAATGCAGTATTTGTTGGGTGCAAGACTCAAAAAGGTCACAATAAATTTTGCCTTTATTTCCTTTGCCTTATCCATCTTAGCCCCAATAAGGTTATTAACTCTATCAGCTCTGGGTGTTTTGAATTTTGGTTCGAGCAAAGTGCTGAACTTTTTGAAGGCAGTTGACTCACATAGTAGACATCCCAGTCACAATAAATATATTTACCCATGCTTCCTGTGTGAAAAAAAGTTGAAAGTGAAGGACATTTTCACTTTAATTATAGTTTGTTTTAGTTAGTTTTGTAACCACACAATACAGTTTCAGTTAGTTATCTTTTTTTTTAAAAAACTCTTGTTTTTATTTTTATTTCAGTTAACGCAAATGTTTTTTTAATTCTAGTTTTCGTTATTTTGTTCGTTTTCATTAATTATAATACCCTTGACTACCAGTATCTTACAATGCCAGGAATTTTTTTTTAAATGATGCGGAACTTACTTCACATGATGAAATAAATAAATAATCTCCTTTGAATAAATGTAAGTAAAATCATTATCTATTGCTGATGAAGGAACACAATGGTGACTGAGCACGTGGCCCACTGATTAAAGTCCTTTGTGATATTACGAACTGGACATCAGTTCCTGGGAAATATCAAAACCAATGCACATTACGTGAACGTTTTTCATCACTACATAGTGGTTGGTTCGCTGCAGAGAGTAGGCGGAGCTAACCTTAACTCAAGCAGTGTACAAACAGAGAAAAGAAAGAGGACTACAGATAATGAAACAAGTGAAGGTGGGATCCAAAAACATACCATTAATTGTCACTTATTATCATAGGTGATACCAAAAAAGAACCAAAGGGACATCTTTGAGATTATAACTTTAAACAATATATATTATTAATATATGATATGTCTCTCAGCTGGATGAAATGATTGAGAGAGGAAGATCTTGAAGGTATTTTCAGTAAGAGAGTCTTGAGTGTTGTGAATGTGTTGTTACCTGCAGTGGGTGTTTGTGTGATGGTGATGTTGGGTTTGTCCTGCTCTGGTAGATTTAGTTCTTCCATGGCTCGCTTTCTCAGTTCATCATCCTTAAAAAAAAAGGTTAGGGTGGCAAGAATAAATATCACTTCTACAACAACAGGAACAAAGAAAACAATAAAAAGCAACAGTAGCCGTAGAATAGTGGTAGTGTAGGCAAAAAGCAGCAGGCAGATCGAGTTAACTTGTGACTGAATGCCACCAAGAGGAAAAAAAAGGGAAGTGGTCAGGTAGTTGCAGGGAACATCGAAATATCTGCTGACTTGGTCTGCAGATGTACAGGGTGTGCATAAAGTCTCTTTGCTTAAAAAATGTATTACAAAAGCCAATGAACAGACAAATATGTGGAAATTATTACAAAAGTAGGAGTAGATATTGAAGTTTATTTTGCCTCATTTAATACTGACACCTCTACATGGGCACCATTAGTTGCACGAAGCACATCAATACGGTACTTGATTTTTTTGCCATGTTCGCTGTAGCATAACCTCATCAATGGTCGCAATGGCATCAGTGATCTTTGCTTTAGGTCAGTGATGTCCCGTATCTCTGTTCGACACACAGTATCTTTAACATAACCCCACAGAAACATTTTTTTGTTTCAATAAACCATGACACACATTGTGCCTTCTCTTGAGGAGTAGCCATTTTTATAGGGGTTAATTTACCACTACCTACTTCATCAAAGGGGGAACCTGAAATACACAAATACAATGTGATTTAAAAACTTTGATAACCACTGAGTACATACAACACATCTGATTAAGATATCTCATCAATTGCCTTGATAATACTTTTTTTAAGTTGTATGGAGACATTACAGACACCCTATATAAGGTTAGAACACATAAAATTGGCAACAGAGACAGAAAAAGGTGCATGAGAACTGTTTAGATCAGTTGTTATAAGTCATACAATAAAGTTAATTTAATTGTTCGCCAATAACAGTATGTATCTGAGAGAATAAAGAACTTACAGCATGAAGCTATGTCATGGAAGCTGTAACTTATACGCTCGATCTGCCCCACACTTCTGTAAAGATGTCATGTCCGGTTCTAGTGGTGTCAAATACTCTACTCCGCGAACAGTACACCCACCTGGTACTTTGTGATTTCCCCACTGGCCAGGAGTCCCTTCTCTGCCTCCAGCTCCAAAACCTCATGGAGCAGATCTTCCTTTTGGGCGTACAACCTCTCTGTACCAAATCTGACATGAAGCAAAAGAACACACACATTAAAACGGATTCTTTTCAGTGAAGTTGACAACATCTCCCGATCACCACACCACACCAAACCATTAACTCCTCAGGAAACAGCTCATTTTACTCTGAGCTGAACCCACCTACGCAGACTGGGAAAGTCTTGTTTCTTGTAGTAGTCCAGCAGCAGCATGGTCCTTTCCCGACACCTCCTGGCGTCCACCTCAAAGTTTTCATCCTGAAGGGCTGCAGTGATGATCTCCCCCACACGGGCCCAGATCCGTCCTGACAAAGATAAATTAGTTTGCACATGTGAATATACAGCAAGGAGGAAAAAATACTTTATAATTCATTATAAAGTTGTTATTAATGTTTTAGACAGTTATACTTTCCTTGTATCAAATGTCACAATAGCACCACTAGAAACATTTTGATGAGTCCACATTTTTAATGCAGGGTCTGCAACAGTTTTGAAGTGTTTTCAGGCAGCTTAATCCTTCAAAAACAAGACTAACCTGGCTCTTTGGAGGCAAAGGGGTTCTGGGCGATAACTTCCCGCAGAAGGATGATGTCATGCCGTGCTGAAAAGCGCACCTGGCGCTTTCGTGGGGTCGTGGAAGGGCCAGCGAGGGAAAAACCTGAAGGTGGAAATAGATAAGAGTATAATAGAACAGAATGGGTACAGCCTAGACATATTTTGAAACTGGTTTGCAGCGGTACACTGTACCGGTTTCACAGTACTATGATATGAAAACTTTACTATCATAATACCATGATTTTTTTTTTTTTTAAGTTCCTGGTCCCTTTTTTCTCCTAATTTCATGGACAGTTTTCTTATTTATATTGTTTATTGTCAAAAGGGAGACTGTGAGACTTTTTACACAGATTTACATACAAAATTTCAACTCTAATTATTAATGTTATTGTAACTGATATAACTGTGTAGAAGGCTACCGTGACAGTTATTGTACCGTGAAAATAGGTTGCAACAATGAGTTGAAACTATGAAAATGATATACCATAATCAGATCATTATTGCTCAGGTTCAGCTTGGGCATATGTTGGTGCAGAACTCAGTTACCTTGGAAACCCCCTGTTATGATTGGGCCAAAGCCATCATACTTCCTAAAGCAAGTGGTATTGAACTGATCCCTGACAGACAAGCATGAGTTCCTAAAAAGAAAACTGTGGATTACATTATAATAAGTATCTACACGTTATTACCATGCATAAAACTAACAAGCCAGATCGCTAAAGTAGCCTACATATTGTTGCCTCAGTTCTTGCAGTAAAGTTGACTCTAGTGTATACTGATCAATGTAATAATGGCCTGTGTAGGTGGTGACAGCAGTTTGTCAGTTGCAGAACTGCTGTATGACAGATGACAGCGGCTCTGTCACTGCTGAGCTCCACTGTGCACAAGTGCAAGCAGCCGGTAGCCTGCAGCTGCAAGAACCTACACACAAAACCGAGACAAATAGCCTGTGTAGCCGTGGTAGCCGTGCACACAGAGGCTACTGCACGTCCACTGCCCGAGCACGCGTCAGAGGAGGAGGAGGAGGAGCAGCACTCGCGCACGAATCGAGAGAAGCACCAAACGCCGTTGAGGAGACGTTAAGTGTTTATTAGACGTGGAGGTGGTAATGTAATCTCACCGTTGTTGATCGGCACTTCCACCACTACCCGTTCCATGTTTCTGTTTGGTGCATCCGGGAACCGCCTGACGCGCACTGCACACGTCCAGTCACCAGTACAGGTTTCCTACTGACGTGTAGCTCAACTTGGCGGAGGATCAGAATCTGGCGAAACGGAGGGACCGCTCTCCACTTTAACTGCGCTAACTCTGTGCGTCCACAAGATGGAGCCAGAGAGCTGCTGTACAGTGATCCTGAAGATAATGGAACACCATAGTGTGAAAAAGCCTCTACTAAAACACTATATCTACTGTTTATTAGTGGGGCGCGTATTTCTACAGCATAGATGGCTCCATAGAGTGTCTAAGCACCTTTGTTCCACATAAGCCTGCAGATATTGAATTTCCCCATTGTGGGATTAATAAAGGGTCGATCTAAATCTTAAATGCTGAAGAGTCCAATAGATATATAATTTAAACATTTTGAAAAATGTAAAAGCTTGAATCAATGACTAGAAGCAGGAGATAGTGCATAGTCTGCCTAGTTGCAAATATTGCAGAAACATGCTGAAAACAAGCGTAAAAAATGTGAGACTCATTTCTAATATTGGTTCAATTAGATATTAAATTTAAAGAAACATTGGTACCTATGTATCTTTAAGCCCATTACTGGAAAAGTACCTCCATACTTCAACAATACTTCTTGATTGGAACCATGGACACTATATGACAGGATCAAATAATTGGTTTACTCTCACAGTTTCCAATGTGCTGACTGAACTTGGGAAGTCAGTCTTTTGTTTTAATGCCCCAGCAACCTGGAATGATCCTTAACTCACACAGAGGATCAATACACCCAGAACATTTTTTCAATTTTGTAGCTTGATTGCGGAATTTCCTGCAACAGTTTTTAGCTTTGGTAATTTTAAATATCATTTTTCCATATTTATCTTGTCTGTTATCTGTATTTTGATTTTGTATTTCTGTACTGTTTGTAGTGTATTCATCATCACTGTAAATGAGGGAAACCTCAGTGCCTTACAAGTTTAAATAAAGTGTTATATGTGTTATAATGAGATTCAAGGTCCAAGCTGAAATTTGGTTCAATGTGCTCAACGGCAACAGAACATGAGATTACACAGTACATATAACAAGGAGTCTTCACAAAAACAGTCAGAATTACAATATAGAACACTGTAATAAATGTAGTGCAATATTGCGACCGTGTGGCTCATGCCCTTAAAGTGTCAAGTCAAAGTGCATGTGCTTGTTTATACAACCAGTAAAGAATTTAAGATGTGACTCACTTCATGATAGACGTGCTGCTGTGGAAGCAAAATGTTCCAGTTTTAATACTGCATAGTCTGTTATCTGAGGGGAGAAGGGTGTGCAGGGTGTGAGGAGTCCTTTGCTGCGGATGTGTTCAGAAATGGTGGGGAGTACACGGCCAATTATTTCTGAAGCCGTGCACACAGCTGCCCTCAGTTTTTTCTCACTGGCTAGAATTGCCATACCATACAGTTATAGACAAGGTAAGCACACTTCAACATCCCTTACACTCTTAATTTCTTTGCTGAGCTTTCTTCCTGATGATGCAGTTCAGTTTAGTCACCCTGCAGGTTTACAGACCTATTTTCATGCAGAACTGGAATGGACTAAAAAAAAACAAAGACTACGTAACTGTAAGTTGGGGAATAAATCTCATTTTTCTAACTTATGCATCTGAAAATGGTTGGCGTTAAAAGTTCATAGTTAATACAAGAAATGTATTAATGGGAAGAGGAAATAGATCTCTGCAAGAGTCCATGACTTATAGAGAACATTTGCTGTCAGATGCAAAGTAAAGCAAATTTTATTCATATAGCTTTAAAACACACACACACACACACACACACACACACACACCTGACCTGCTGCTGCATCTTCCACACAACAGTTGTTAAAACTTCAAGTTTGGACACTGCACAACCTGTATGTGCAAAGAAAAGCCAGTTAGGTCCAGTGAACTGTGTTTAGCAGAAACTAACCACTAGGTGTCCCCCAGATCAATGATTGATGATCATTTTACCGTATATACCATCATATGTCTGATCAACTTTGCAGCCTTGCACTAAAAGGGACTAAATTCATGGCCCTGGAATACCACTAACCTTATTACCTTTTCCCTCAAGAGGGCTTGATTTGTAATTTGGTTTGTTCCTGACTCTACTTTATCTAACTTACCTGAAGCAATGGACATGAATACTTTTATCTTTCCATTCGTCATGCATTTAACAAGATGTAAATGAAACACAACAGCCATTTTTTTTTTTACAATGTACAACTCACCCACTCTTGTACAGTTTGCATTAGTGTGCAGCACACATTACAAGTAAAAATCCCATATAAGTGACTCCCTATAGAGGACTGACTTTGGTATTCAGTAAGCAAACATATTAAAATGAAGAACGTTAACCTTTTCCCTCCATTTTCATTAAAAGTGAGGAGCTGACGGATCTGAAGAAGCAGAGCGAGGTGCTGACTTACAATGTTAGAGCATATTTCATATTATCATATTTTTCTTGGCAGTTATTTAATTCATTTTTTTTATTCATTTAATTTCACATTTCTCATGAGCCATGTGAAATGAAAGTAAACGATGTGATTAAACATCACCAAACTTCCATGCCTCTCGTATTGTGCATCACATTTACGTAACTGTACCACTTCCGGTAGTCACCCTCGAAACTGCTACACTTCCCGCATTTGCATACATTTATTTACTATTTAAACTGTCTAAACCTACATCAGTGGTATTGTAGACTAAATTCAACAAAACTGCAGCCTTCTTTTTTTACAACTGCAAACCGCAAGTAAAAGTATAATGACGTCTGCTATTTTAGGAATGCTCTGCTCCGCTCTGTACCACCAAACACTCATATGGGTCATTTTGACAAACGCTAATATGGGTCATTATGGGTGGTACTGACAAACGACCTATTCTGTTGTTTAGGTTGGAGATCTTCTTGGTCCTTTGCATTGGGTAAAAATGATTTGTAGTTTTAACTTCTGTGCTGAAATCACTTGTTGTTGCTAAGGTGACTGCAACCATACATTGTTAAGAATATCCAGGTATAGCAAAGTCTTCAGAACAACTTTGAAATCAACTGGTAATCAATGCACTTTAACAGTGGTTTTATTCTCAAGTTCTGTCAATTCAAATATTTAGAGCCCATCTGTTCTTTAGATATTCAGGTCATAGCTGCTGATGTGTCATAGATATGACATTTGTATTTGTCTGTCAGAAACACCCCTCTAGCTAAAACAATTATATTTAGGTATGAAGTTAAAGATGCATGACCTGTGGCGCAAAAACACAAATAAACATCAGTTCTGTCATCATGAGTGAAGAAGGCAAAACCATGAGTCACACTGCTTGTTTTCCTGTCCAGCTGTCACATATTATAAAGAAGCACAAGGTGAAAAACTGAAAAGAAAAGTGAGAAGATGTTTCTAAAGATAAGAGTCTTTCTCCTGCTTACACACTCACACTCTGTCATTGCCACTTTGGCATTTTTCTGAGCAAACACACATTTGCATGACGTCGCTGCTGACATAATGAGAGGGAGATAAGCAGAGAAGCAGCGCCGGGATGTGGCAACCTGCTACATCGTAATCATTTGATTATTTGGTTCGAGATGCTGTGGGAGTGTTTTGAGGACACATTTGGAGGGAGGGAGGGATAGAAGCAGAGATAGAGAGAGTGAGAGCATGCAGGGAGGATTGACTAAGGGCATGAGTCAGAGTTGTTGTTTTTTAAAGAGAGGAAATCAGCTTTGTTTCCTGCATTGGTGACTTTAGGAGCGAGTTAATGGAATATGGCAACCTTCCAAGTAAAGGCACGAGTACTGCCCACGCTCTCATTACTGGTGACTGTGATGTTGAGTGTTGCTGTTATTTTAGAAACCCCTGGAAAGAAGAAAGACAGTGGACATTAATAAGAGACAGCTTGTCACTGTTAACAAACAGAATACATGTGGAAGATGTATTTAACAACTTTTTTTTTTTAAAGTTATGATAGTCATCTTTAACTACTGCACACTGTGATTACACAGTACAAATCATCACTATGTTTATGCACATTAATGAATAGGAAGCAGGCAGGCTCCAGCTGACTGCACACCAGCAGCTGCAGATGTCACTGGATTTGTTAATTAGCCAGGACACACAGTCCTGGTCCTGCAAGGATCAAAGAACTTGTACTGTAAGTGCTTCAGAGCAGATCGACCTCCATGAGATCAACATGGTGAATTTTTCCCTCTTAGCAACAGTCTGACAACCCTCCAAATCGCCTTCTATCTAGTCTTTTGTAGTGTCGAAAAAGCATGTTTCTGCCTTTGGGCATGTTTCTGTGCATCCTCTCTCCCACTCTGCAGCATTATTATTTGGTCTGGAAAATCCTGAACTTTAAATGGAGTATATAGGCTAGTGGCCAGGATATTACATACACACTACTTATTAGAGGTGGCCATAATCCAGTATAGCTATCATATAATGAGATATTGTGATATACAATTATGGTGACTGTCCTTCAAGATATAACACAACGTATTGTTTGTCTAGCACCTTATTAACACCCATTTTTACATGTGTAATTAGTGGCACCCTCTAGTGGCAGTACCAATTATGTATGACAGGAAGGAGGAAATGACGTTAATTAAAAGTTTGGAAGTGACAAAGGGAAGCAAGGAAAAAAATGCATGGAGTATAAAGCATGAAAATTTGCACTTAAGAAGGGAAGGATAATTTCTTACCTACACATGATTCCACAAAACCAGCCAGAGTCCAAATTCAGCGTACACGGAGGCACTGCACGAGTCATGTCTGTAAATGTTAAAACCAACCACATTTTCTTGTTTTTGGGGGGGTTTTTTGCACCGATTTTCCCATCCATCTTTGTTATACACCTGTTGTCCTATGTCAGTTTGTAATGCTATATTTTACTAATTAAAAATAAAAAATGTAAAAAGGAAGGGAAAGGTCGTCATTGGAACTACTTTACTTTCAGTATTTACATGAATTTATTTTACTTTTTAAACTATATTTTATAATACCTAACCAGGAACTTTTTAGCTCGAACCTTAGAAGTAGTTTTGTAGTCCAAACACAATGAAATTGCAACCTTTTCACAACAACATTTATGCATGAGAAATCACTCAGTACTTTTCATTAGTCAGGCCTTATTTGGTTATTTCATATCGACTATTTATTTATTAAATTACCAGAAAACATGCTATACATCACATATGAAAGTTATGAAATTACCTATTTCAGGCTTGAAGATTATGGCCGTATCGCTCAGTCCTACATCTGATGCAATCTGATTCAACTGTGCTGCAATAAAAGCTGCTTTGATGAATGTTATAATTTTCAAGTTGATTTAAAACTGTTTTAGAGAGGTATTCAACATTATGGTGTTTTTTTTGGTTCTGTTGAGTTATACTGCATTATATGTACAGAGAAAACAAAACAAAATAATTCAACAGCAACATAAACTGCAGCCTGCAAAGGGACCATGCAGCTGAATCATTGAATGATAATTGAATAAACTGTAGTTTGCAACACAATGGCAGCATATTAAACACAGAGATTAAGATTTATCCGATAACACTTTGTAATAACAGCATTTACATATTCTCATATTTAAATTATTGCTGTGAAGCAGCAAAACATAAAAACAGGAAGCCAACTCCCAAATAAAAGCATAAAATGAATTAAAGAAGTATATTAAACACTGAGTATATGTGTGTATGGTATTGTATTGTATATTTGGGTTCAGAAATGGACTGCTTTGTAAGATATTGAAGTTCTTCTGGAGTCATATGATCCATGAGCACTGCTCACATTTCAGTAGTCACCTGGCTGCAAGGAATCTGCACTCGGTTTTGTGTGATATTTCTCCTTTGTTCATTGCACCTCCACAATGGATGTGCTAAATGTCAGCAGGCATTAAGAAAGGCAGATCAAAGGGATACATATATGACATATTATCAGCAACAAGTAGAACATAACAGAAAGAAAAACCCAAACCCTCACTCTATTATAAGAAATTATTATAAATCATCAAGAATTATTTATCAAGTAGAAGTAAAATCTTCACATTCATTCACTTTTTATTCAGTCTCACTCGTCTGTTTTCTTGCAAAGTCACTTCAATCAATGTCAGATTACATAAATTACAGTCTGAGGGCCAAGTTTACAAATTTGGATTCAGCAAGTGTCTGCTTGAAGAAAAATTCAGCAGATGGAGCAGATGTTTTCTCACAAGCAGCTTCCTCCCCCATTACATCCATTTAGAAAAGCAGCCGATGCAGCCATTAAAACACTCAGAGTGACTGAAGAGTGTCACTGGAATCCAACATCACAGATAAAATGAGACCCCCTGGCCACTGAAAACTGAGCTTCAAATGCAGCCATGTTAACGTAAAGCAGAGGGCCTGCAGTTCTATGCAGCCAGAAACTTACATCAGCTACTTTGTTAGTAACCCTCTGTGAAAAGCGTCAGTATCTGGTGAGTTGCAGACAGATTTTTTTTCATGCAACACTAAGGCCCCGTTTACACGAGGACGCTTGCGGATAAAAACGACAAAATATTTTATCGGAAGTGCCTTTCGTTTAGACGGTGACGGCGTTTTGGGGGCTTAAAGACGCAAAAATGTGAAACCACCTTCCCAAGTGGAAAAGTTAAATACGCTCCGCCGTAGCGTGTCTGTCTACACTGCCAAGACGCAAAACTCTGCTCAGATCTGCTCACGTTACGTATGTGTTTACGTCACATACATGCTCCAGTACAGGAAAATAAACAAACGTGGGATTATTTCCATGCGTCGGACCTTCAAGCTGCTCTGGCAGCTCTAATAAACTTACAGGAGTCTTTCCACCAAATGTACAGGATATGTACAGATAGTATTACTGAACAGAGAAGGATCTGTAATTACCTCTATCACATTTTGGATGCAGCAATTCATCGGAGGCGAGCCAGACGGCTGTAAACGAGACCTGGGAGATCTAGTGGATGGTTGATAACTTTGTGGAAGGAGTTGTGTTGAAAATGTGTGGCGTGAAAACTTCTGCATGCCCAAAGATGCTCTTATCGCTTTAAGTGATGCCGCCTGGCTGCATACAATCGAATTTCACACACTTTTGCGTCACCGTATGCACACAGATTTCCTCCCGAAAATGCTCGTCTAAACGAGGAATAAAAAGTGAAGACGCGACGCCACTTTTGCGTCTTCTGTTCAGACCGTCCTCGTGTAAATGTAGCCTAAGACTGCTGCTGCGGTTATGCTGGACTACTACTATGATCCTCAGAGATCTGATATTTAGGGCCACGGGGCAATCGCACTGAGCACTATTATTATACTGTGGATTTTTTCTTCTTCCTCTTCCGGACAACATTTTTTGTCCCGCTACTAGTTATATATCAAAACGTGCGGTTTGATCAGGATCGGTGTGCTATTTCTTTTCTCTACGGAATACGAAAACTGCCCAAAATTCTGCATTGAAATGAATGGGACGGTCGAAAAAAAATGAGTGAAAAAGAACAATAATTGGAGATTTTCAAACGTCTACTTCTCCGGCATAATTTCACCTAGAGACTCCATTTAAACTTTAAAAAGTAGACACAAGTCTTGTGTATCGTTGTATTAATCCACATTTCGATAGGTCACATTTTTTTTATCAATCCCTGTTCAATGACCATGATCATTTTTGGAGAAATTCTGAGATTATAATGGTATTGCACGGAATGTTCGTGTCACAGTGTGTGACATCTTCGCCAGAGTGTAGAGGGAGACAAAAAATTGTCAAAAAATAAATTTGAAAACTGCGCTCCAGGCCGCAAATTCCACTCTGCAGAAATAATTTATACATAGAAACGTAGGAAAATTTGTCTTCTCCCTCACAATCCTCTGGTAAAGCTGTCAGAGTTATAGTTTGGGCGTAGGACGCACAGATGCGCCACCAACAGCCCCATTGGCTCCCATATTAAAAACGCAGGAAGATTTCTGTAGAAAAGCATATTTAACAGTTTTTCAGATCGCTCTTACAAAGCTATTTCTTCATTTTTCTTCACTGAAAACATATGTAGCTGTTGAGGAAGAACTCAGGATGCTCAAAGTCGGATCAATGATAGGTATTATGCTTTGGCCAAAAATGCTTTCTGTTCGAGGCCAGAAATTCCAGTTTGTCCACCTCTGGCTGCTGTCACTGTGCTAGAAGATTCCACAGCTGCAGTTAATTCTGTTGATTGCTCTGCTCTGATTGCCTTTGATCCTTTGATGTGATTACAGTAACAGATACACGCACGCACCCACCCACACACACACACACGTAAGCACGCACACTCCTCCAGATACACATGCTTCACACACACACACACACGTAAGCGTGCACACTCCTCCAGATACACATGTTTCTCTCTCTCACACACACACACACACACACACACACACATTTTGGGGCTAAAGGGCATAGGTTGCTGTATAAATAAATACTTGAAAAGGAATGCTTGTTGTAGGTGTGCTTGAGGCCAATCTGTGATTTGTGATTCTGGGCTATATGAATAAACTTGAATTGAAAATTTAATTGAAGTGGCCACTGAGCAAAACTGAGCAGCACTGCCATATCCAGCTGTCCTTAAACATCCATGTGCAAGGCATGTCAACTTCCTAGAGTCTTATAATGATCGTGGGGTTGCTAGGCAACCAGCAGCAATTTGACGTGTTAATTAGTACGCTTTAGACGTGTTAGTATGGGGGTATGTTTGATCTATGGAGAGAGCCAGTTTACCCTGCTTCCAGCCTTTATGCTCTTGCTTCATATTTAACTTGCAGCTACAAGATTTATACTGTATTGATCTTCTCATCTAAGCCAGAAAGGGAATGTTTCCCAAAAATCCTGAACTATCCAACTTATCCTGAAGTGATGAGGATTCTGGACTTTGAATAGCTACACACATAGACTTGCTGTTTCATTTTAATGAACTACTGCATTATAAAAGTGAAACAAGAGTCTACAGCCGAGCTGGCAGCTCTGTTTGCTTGTTCTTACAGCAGTGCTTCGAGTTAAATGCTAATGTCAGCATCAAGTGGAAACATCCAGGGATGAAAAATCAACCCAATCCAATGCAGAAGCCCTAAAAACTAGTTCTTTCAATTGAACAGGGAGCAATATTCCAGAGAAAGCATAACATAACAAAAGAAAGAAGTGTAGCAAGAGAAATTGGATTAATTTAAAGTTTTTAAAAAAGGGCACATGGAAAAATATTTTAACTTTCCAAAGATGTCCCACTCTTGCTTTAATACTCAGCCTACTCATAGTGCTTGTTAGTGTTTATAATTATTGTAAAAACTCCAATAGTCTCCAATAAGCATCAAATTATCATAATTGATTAGTTAAAACATGGCATTATATAAGTATACAAGTATACAAGTAAAACATGGTATTATATTATAAATTAACAACTTACCAAGGGAATATTTTTGCCCTTTTGTTGGATAAAAGATACCGTTTGCCAAATATAAGATATCCCAAAATATTAGTAAGTTTAATATAATTACAGGTCTTGGTCCAGTGCATATGAGGCAACATAACACTTTACCTCCCTGCACTAAATTGATAGGCTCTGATCTCAGATATAGTAGAATGCACTCTCTAATGTCAATCAAACAAATTAAATTTGAAAATAATGTATGAGGAACATTAAGATGGTTTAACATACAATGCAATATGATATTTGCATCATATATCATATATATATATATATATATATATATATATATATATATATATATACAAAGCTATATATATTACTACAAAGCTCAGAGGTACAGATTAGTACTGAATACTGAAAGTCTGTTTAGAAGACCAAAGACCTCAAAGCCACCAGCAGACCTGCGCAGACTCATCCAGCTCACACAGATCTACGGAGCCCCAGAGATGACATGGGGGGAAAAAAATTAAATTGTGGCCACAAAATAGCTATAACGTGCGCACGAATTAGTATCTCGTGGCCACGAAATACTAATTCGTTCCCACGAATTAGTATTTCGTGGCCACAAGATACTAATTCGTGGGAACGAAATAAGTATTTCGTGGCCACGAAATACTTATTTCACAATTCCACAATTTAATTTTTTTTCCCCCATGTCATCTCTGGGGCTCCGTACAGATCAACACAGTTGACTGAACCACGACATGATTCAAAGTTCTGCAGACTCTGTCCCTGCTTAACACAACAGCTTTAGTGTTCGGGCAACTACGCGTAATGCGACCTCCATAATATCAGCCACTGCACAGACGACCAGCAGGAGAAGGACCAGTCAGAACCGACATTATGTTGCGTAATGATGTTGCGTAACGCTCAGACTATAAATAAAACGTGATAATAAGTCACACAGAACTCACCGTCTAAACGTTGCCGCTGTGTGTCTGCAGCGCTCTGCGTCACAGCTGCACGTTGAAACAGCGGACCAGTCACATGATGACCTTTCACCTGCAGCAGGTCATCATGTGACGTAAACAAAAGCCAGTCTGACGTTGAATGCTATGATCGATCTCATGATCCTAAATTTGCTAAATCATTCCTCTGTTTAAAAGTTTTCTACTAGATTGTATTATATAATAATGCAGTTTCAGGAACATGTAAACAACAAGAAACACTTGTCTACCATACATTATTATAGCAAATTATTTGGTGATCTGACAAGCATATAACGTGAATTTGCACCTTTTGTTTTTTTTCTTTTCTCTTTCTGTTTCTTTTTTTAAAGTCTGTCATGTGGTTCTTCTGTGATGTTTTTTTAAATGATGTTGTCTGACTGTATAATATTACAACCCTTAATAAAGTTACGAAATAAAACATAACAAATAAATAAAATATGCCTTGATAAAGGGAAACTTTGGACATATTTTTTATAGTAAAAAAGAAAAGTAACACATTTGTATGGTTTGTTCATTATTATGTAATGGGCTGCTGTTCAAGATATTCCAGCAAGGTTTTGGAGTCCGAAGGCCGTCAGAAATCCAACCATAATTTAGATATTGGTGGAGAAATAACAATATATTGATGATCAGGCTTCAAGGTTGTCCATTTTCAATAAATATATTCATATTTCACTATTCATTAGGAATCTGCAACAATACCATAAATGTCTCTGTCATTTCACATTGTCTTTGTGTGATATTTCATTTAAAATTTGAAATAAAGAGACTGACTCTTGAGATGAGATTTAATTTATTACATTTGCAACTTTTAACTGAGAGCATTTTAGAACCCTGTACCCTGAACATTATAAAAACAGGTCCTTGTATTCTCCCACCAGCAGTTTTACAACACTTGTAGCATTGAAAAAGAATCTAGCAAAGTTTATTACATGGCACGACCAAATGAAACAAGAAGTGAGTATGCCATCAAGTCACAGTAACCATAGTAACAAAGCAGTGACAGCCGCTGAACCTCTCGTTATCGCCCTCCTGTTCCCAGCCGCACAAACAAGCACAGGTACAGTCACATATTTTCTCACACACGTGTACAAACACATATCTGCAGGGGGACAGGATTATGATGTTTGAATGACAGTCGTGACCTTTTCACGCAGCATTCACTGAGAGCTTCCCTTGTGGGAACTCACAGCGTTTTCACTAAGGATGACTCACACTGAAGATTAGACCCCCCCTCCCTGCCCAACTTTGTGCCCTCCCACTCTCTTTCTCTCTGATTTTCTTCATCTCCCCTGCTTTCGGCCACCTCGACCTCTCTCCTTATCATTTTCTCTCTCCTGCGACACTGCGTCTCTAAAGGCTACATGGTCCGTTCCACGTCTCTTAGTATTTTCCTTGAAAAAACATTTTTCTTGACTCATGCAGAGCAACATTAGGGGATCTAACACACCCTCCAGCTGGTGTGAACAGCTGGTTTAATGTCTAAATGTGGACACTGAATAACAGAAACATGTCAGTCAAAGTCTCAACACAGAAAGAAAATTACTAATTAGATGAAAGTCTTTGTCAGGGCAAAGAGCCGTGGTATATGTGTTCACCGTGCAGTTCGTCCATTGTTACAGACTCAAAAAGGCATATTTAATTTCGGTATGAACTGATTACTCAGATGATAGACATTGTGTTTCCGAGACAGTGGTTTGCTGACACCCATCGTTTTGTTGGGATTTTTTTATATATATATTTGGCATACCCAAATATGAAATCATATAACAAAAGAAGTGGAAGGCCAAAATGCATGTATGTAGCGTCATTCTATAGGTAATATCTTTGAAAATGTGGCTGGAACAAACTACATCAGTTCAAATGTGGCTCCAAAAAGGTTATTTCAGGTCACATAAGTCATACTCAAACAACAATAACTCGGCCATGCTTTACGTCAGAACTATGCAAATTACCACATATCTCCTATCTTTTGTCAACCACACCTGTGGACAACTAGGTCACTGGTTTCCCTGAACCTCTCCAAAACTATACAATTTGTATAAAAATGGGGATATGGGAGAACTATATGCAGTATACAGCGAGAGCTTGCCACATGCAGGCAGGTGGGTTTTAAGAGGTTAAAAAACTACAAATACAGTAGTTCTGTTTTGGAAAAATGTTTTACACTGTACAATACTTAACATTTTAAGACATATTTTCCCAATAGGGTATCAACCTCATCTCACACATTACATATGGTACACACAGGGTTATAATAAGAGGAAATCCTGTTCAAGTACATTTTCTGTTTCCACCATCGCTATGTTATTTCAACAGTGTTGCCACACATCTAATTCCCCCGGGAACCTCCTTGACAGCACCAGACATGGTTGCTGGGTGATATGTGACCCGAAGCCTCTGTGACAGGGTTGAGACTGAATATCAAAAGATTCAGTGATTGAATAAAATAGACAGCTGTATCCATCCCAAGGACTAGTTGGGAATAAACCATAACAGAGGGTCCTTTGTTGAACGGGGATGAGAAACAAATTGTGAGATTTACTGAGAAATATTTACTGAGCCCTGTTCTCACTTAATCTCCAAGCGGTTGTTACTTTATCTGAAAGAGTCCAAGAGGGATTAAGAGCCTCAATAATGGTACATTTTTTGTTATCCCCAGAGGGAATCAAAAACATGAAAATTACAGCAGCAATATCATTCTATCTCCCGTTTCATTAGGTAACCATAATAGCGCTCAAATATTTGTTTTGTCACGTCTATTGGTTTAATTTGTCCAGCCTTCCTCATTGTCTCATTGTAAAGATATGGGGTATACAAGGTTGCTATGGCGACTATTCTTCTTGGCAACACAGATGTGCTCCGTAGTTTGATTGGCCACTACATCCCTGTGCCCACATAATAGATGTATGTGCCACTGGCCTTTCAAGGGCTCTACAAACTATTTCTGTAGGTTAATATTCAGGCCATAATAACTGATGATATATGGGGTGTTAACAAATATATCATGTTTATGCAGAGTGGAAGTGGGCTGAAGAGTTTTGCCTCTGGTCAGGAGATTAATATGAAACATGAAGTACCCACTCAAAACCCTGTCAAGTGTGTCGTATAGTGATGCACATGATGACTCTCTTTATCACTGGAGTGTGTATATATATATATATGAGGTTGAGGTCTGCAGTGTCAGCTGATCCATATCATTTGTGGAAACATGCACATGAAAGATACAAAAGCGAGTGCAACAGACAAAGAAAGTGAAAGAAGTCTCTATATATGCTGGTACCTCAAAATGCTCATGTGCATATAGTACCAAATGGACACATATAACAGTTCTGCTGTCAAATTATCTTCCTCCCAAAAATGACTCCATTGGTCGTTTGTAAAGCAGCTTTTAATGACCCATTTTTACGTTCATTGATAGCTGATGGCGTCTTTTGGCCGAATTAGGATTAATATGATGGTAGCAAAGGAGTAAGTCATATGACGTAATACACAGTCGCCCATAAAGTTGTAATAATTTTTTCAGACATAGTCGTCTGTCAATTTTGGTTTCATTTTCATTGTGATATGTTTGGAAGAGATTGATTAATAAAGTTTTGGGAAGATATACACTTTATCTGTCAAGAATGAATCATATTGTCATAATCGGGGCGGGTGTGGCTCAGTTGGCAGAGCGGTCATCCACTGGTTGGAATGTTGGTGGTTCAATCCCTGACCTTCTTGCAAAGGTGGAATACAAGAAGAAATTGGAGAGAAATCTACAGAACAGCAACATACGTGAAATGTGGAGAGGAATCAACACCATATGTGGTTACAACAAGAAGAAAAGACAGACAGCCAGTGGCGGGTGATGAAGAAAGAGCTTATGTGCTCAACCAGTTCTTCAACAGATTTAATACAGCGGCCTTACCCAATTCCAATGTTGCTTCTCCTCCTCCTTCTCCACCTCCACCTCCTCCTCCTCTTCAACATGTGTACATCTTCAAAGCAGCATCCACCCCCCTCTTAAACCTGAGCCTCCACCCTTGTCTGTCACAGAGATGGGGGTGAGGTTGGAACTGGGAAGACTTTGCTCTGGGAAGGCTGCTGCCCCAGATGGTGTGTGTCCAAGGCTGCTCAAGGACTGTGCTGCCCAACTGTGTCAACCTCTCCACGAGATCTTTAACCTCAGTCTACATTTGGGGCGAGTGCCGGCACTGTGGAAAATTTCCTGTGTTGTGCCGGTACCAAAAATAAAATGTCCAGCTGAACTTAATGACTACAGACCAGACTTCTCACATCATGAAGACCTTGGAGCGGCTGATTCTACGCCTACTGAGAGTTGAGGTCAAAGACAAACTCGACCCCCTGCAGTTTGCATACAAACAACACATCGGAGATGCTGTCCTCTACATGCTTCACCGTGCTCTTGCTCAACTAGAGGAAACTGGTGCTTATATGAGAATGATGTTCTTTGATTTTTCAAGCGCATTCAACACCATCCAAGCCAACATACTCAAAAACAAGTTCACAGAGATGGCAGTGGATCTTTCCTTCATCTCCTGGATCACAGATTACCTGACAGGAAGACCACAGTTTGTCAGGTTGGGGAACTGTGTTTCTGGGACATTAATGAGCAGCACAGGGGCTCCACAAGGGACTGTTCTGGCTCCATTCCTGTTCACACTGTACACTTTCATTCATTCATTATCCTTATCCGCTTATCCACAGCCAATCCCAGCTGACATTGGGTGAGAGGCAAAGTACACCCTGGACAGGTCGCCAGACTATCGGACCTCAAATACAACTCTGAGTCCTGCCACATCCAGAAGTACTCCGACGACACTGCTATTGTGGCGTGTATCAGGAATGGACAGGAATCTGAATATAGGGATCTGATAAAAGCCTTCAGTGACTGGAGTCACAAGAACTATCTCCTACTGAGCACCTTAAAGACTAAGGAAATGATCACAGATTTCCGCAGGTTCAAGCCCCCTCTTCAGCCAGTGAATACCTGTGGGGTGGACATCAAGGTGGTGCAAAGTTATAAGTATCTAGGTGTTTACCTGGATAATAAGTTGGACTGGTTCCTAAACACAGAAAGGGGCAGAGCCGCCTCTTTTTCTTAAGGAAGCTCAGATCTCTTGACATCTGTAGTAAGATGCTGTAGATGTTTTATCAGTCTGTGGTGGTAGTGTGTTGTTTTATGCTGCAGTCTGCTGGGGAGGCAGCATCAGACACAGAGATGCAAGGCGGTTGGACAGACTGGTCTAAAGAGCTGGTTCTGTGGTTGGAGCCAGGTTGGACACACTGGTGGTGGTGGTGGAGAGATGCACTGTCAAGATGTTCGAGGCCATCTTGAAAAACCCGAAACATCCGCTACACAACACCTTTTTGGACCAAAAAACAGCAGTGGACGGCTCCTTTCTCTCCATTGCAGGACGGAGAGATACTACAGCCATCAGGCGGTCTCATTCTTCCAGAGATTCTACCAGACTAACTCGGAGATAAATAAGGTAATTTTGATTTTGATTTTGATTGCCCATGGCAGCCTACATGTCGAAGAATGGGCAAGATACTGAACCCCAAATTGCCCCTGAGCGTTCATCGGTGTGTGAATGACTTTCCAATGGTGGCAGGTGGCAACGTTATAGCATTGCTTCGGCCACCAGTGTGAATGGGTGTGTGAATAGGTGAATGAGCATAGTGTGTTGTGTAAATCGTTTTGGATAAAAGCGATATATAAGTGTACTCCATTTACCATTTTACCATCATTTCATGGAAATTAGTTCTAACTTTAAGGGCAACCGTGTATAAAGAGCAACACAGTCTGTGTATGGAGGAGTTGTGTCAAACAAACACAGGATTATGACTTTGATCGTTTCACAACATTAATCACACATTTAAAGCTGCCACCATTATGTTTATGTATGAGGACATGTTGATCTTTAGGGGCGCTAATTTATGAAAAGCTCCTGTTGGTCATATTAGTGGGAAGAAACCAATTACTTGTGTGGACGTACTGATTTAAGGACTTATTGGCACTCTGTTCATAATCATGAGAAATTTGTAATAAGATACTGAAGTAAAATTACTAATCAGTCTTGTAAATAATATAAGCACTATGAGAAGTGAGTTTTAGCAAAACAACTAAAAACTTCTGTGCTGGGGATGTTCTTCAGTGTTTCTTTGCAACAAATGAGTCATTAGTAAACTAGCATTAAAGGAAAATGGAGCGTAATGAGACATCCGTTCTTTCTTCACAAAGCACCACTTTTCAAAAGTTCATGCCCATTTAGATCTGGTGTCAAATCACAGGAAACTTCATCCTAAGAGAGCTCCTGATTAATGTCACTTTCATTAGTGTTATTTCCTTAATGCCGATTATAAAGTACCAGCAGTGTGTCAAGTCTGGCCTGCTGACTCCTGTGGAAAAAAAAGCTACTTTTTAATGAGGAGATGACAGTTATCATAGCTCTGGGAAGTCTTTAAATATAAAACTTGTAGGCGTGTCATGCTAGTTGAATCCAATTAGTGTGTACACAGTACATGCCCGCTTGTGCTTTGCTGTTTCTGTCTTTCAAACCCTGTGCTCTGTGCTCGGAAAAGAGAAATAAATACTTGTTTTTGGAAGAAGTTGGCTGAGCAGTGATGATTAACAAGAGTAAAAATGGGATAAGAGAGTAGATGAAAACAAAACCAGATATGAAATCCAATTAAAGAGACAAACAGATCTTACACAAGACAAACTTGGGTCTTGGCAAAACACACCACATGATCCTTGCAACATCCTTTGCTCCCCCTCTGGGATATTCACAACTTGTGCCTGTACTGCTCCATCCATGCTTCAAAGTCTTTCTCGGACTGAAAAGCTGAAACTGGAAATACTGACTCTTGTGGAGTGGCCAATTTTGTTTGTTTGTGGCCCCTGTGTAAGCCCTGTAGGGGGGCCCCTCCAGTCTACATGATGGAGCATGTGAAGCCGCAGCACTCCTTCAGCAGGGTGAGGCCTGTCTTGGCAAAGGGAGAAGAAGTCTGCTGAGCTCTGGATGGCACCCGTCTGGTTGGTACACCTGAAGCCCAGAGAAATATACTGTGAGGAAACGATGCAATATGTTCTCATGTATTGTATTGGTGGAAAGTACATTTTGGAAGCAAATATTGTACATTATTGTTTACATTTTCTGCTTTTCTAATTCATTATTTGTAGTTATACCTACGAAATACAATGCACTGTACATCATAGATAACCCATGTCATTGTTAGCCAGGCTGCGCATTTTACTGCCCATATTGACATTTGTTGTTAGGTGGGGATCTCTAGTGGCCGTAGTAATTATGACAAGAAGAAATGTGGAAATGAGGAAGTGAGAGAGACTAAAAAAGTCCCCGAGGACTTCGACGCAGGAGACCGATTGCGTGTCTTTATTACATGGTTGCCCATAAAGTTGAAATAGAATTTTTTTTTTTTTTTACCTTTTTCTATGAAATGATTGTGACAATGGGATTTATTATTGAAAGATAAAGTGTATATCTTCCCAAAACTTTATAAATCAATCTCTTCCAAACATATCACAATGAAAATGAAACCACAATTAACAGAGGATTGTGTCTGAAAACAAAATTATTCCAACTTTATGGGTGACTGTGTATTTTAAAGCTAACCTGTAAATGAACTTATTTAAAGAGTAGACGCAGTTATCTTAAACATATGGAACATGGAAAATATTTGCCTCTGCTAATTTCCTTCTCAGTTCCTCAAACATTGCTGTTATTTGTTTGATAATATGAAGGAGCACAAATTGCAGCTCTCTTTATGCTAAAGTACCTTTCTTCTTCATATTTCTTGGGAATTTGGACTTCAGAAAATCTGCCATTTCTTTATCTTCTTCTCTCTCCCTGTAGAAGATGAGAAAGGTTGATATAAGACACAAAAACACACAAATGCATAAAGCACTCGGAACACAATTTAAAGTCTTTCATTGCCACAAGATCACAAAAGAGAAGTATCTACTTCACAGTTGGCTGTCTGTTCCACAGTGAATGTGTATTTCAGAGGAGATTGATTTTACATGGAGAGATGGAATGCTGTCACACTTAGAAACCCAATGTTGCTCTGGCTGTTAGAAAATATGAGAGTAGTTTTGAGAGGTTATACCTATGCATTTTATGAATCTGACGGTATGCAGAGCTTCTTAGAATGGATAAACAAAGCCTACTCTGCATATTTGGATGCAGATTTGGATTTGGATCAACAAAACAAACATGTAGTATATTGATATCAGATATATCAATACATACAGTATGTAACTGCACCATGTCTGTCCTGATAAATAAAAATCACAAAGACAAAAAAGCTGCAGACTGGTTTTTCTTATGAAGGACAGTCGGGGTGAAAAAGGGAGAAATAACACTAGAAAGGTCTCTATATTTATCAGCATAGACAACATGGCCTTGAGCGGCGTCACATCCTCTCCTCTCTTCGATCCATTATCCCACTGTTGTTCTCTTGCTTCCTGCCTCTCACCTTCCCAGCAGCCCCTCAGCATTTTCACAGCATGATGCCAGCTGCCAACACAAAGTGCTGCTCACACAAATCAACGATGCTTGATACCGTGGAGAGTGCAGAAAAGAGTTAACCCTAAAAACATGCTGGTGGTCCGCTGTTGAGTCACATTGGGCTGAAAGTTGAGTGTCAAGTTAAGGAATCTGTGAGGATGTATAAATGCTGGATCAGGATGAAGCGACAGCCAATATGAAAGCTCCTTGAACCTGCATTCTCTTTAACTCCAATGGTTGCAAAATAAGGTCCAAAGTCATTGGTTAAATGACCCTACTTCTCACTTAATTTATTACCTCAGTAAAATTTTTCTTAATGAGTTTATGGCCTCAATTTTTAGTTTCAAGTCTTCTTCAATACACCGTTATGTTCATTCAATTAACTATGGTCACATTTAGAGTAAAATAGACAATAAAGCAGGGTAATTTGTGATTGACAAAATCATCTTATTACTTTGACCCTTTCACAGTATGTTTCCAGGTCATGAAAGTTAATTTTAACATTATGGTCATCTAAAAATGTCTTCAGCATTCACTTGTACTAAAAGACACTTTAGGGAGTTGGCTGTTCATTTAGAAAGAAAGATGCACCTTGCTAGGTAGCTAGCGTTAGCTCCAAACTTAGTGTCCTTCTCCCCAACTTTCCCATTTGTCCAAATATGGTCATTTCTGGCTCCAAAAAACAAGATGGTGACAGCCAAATAGAGAACTCAAGGCTTCAAATAGGAGTGTGACCAATGTCATATCCACACTCTTATACATAGTATTCAGAGTAAGCTGAAAACAGCTTTTTATGCTCTTTACGAGTGCAGGATAACACGTAATAAAATACACTGAAAGAGCACTTTCATCAAAGTAGAGATTTAACCTAAAAATTAAAGTTCAAAAACTGTCATCCTTTGATGATTTCCTTTAATATTTTGAAACCGCCCTATAGTGTTTTGTATAATATGTGTGATCAGAATGGATCAGGAAGGTTTGGATAGGATTTAGAAAGATTCTCTTCATCTCTTGCATCAATAAAAGCCCCAGCAGCCAGCAGCAGGCTTAAGAGACTTGGTGCACCTGAAAAAATGAAGAAATAAATGCAAACTATTTCTTTTTAAACAATGGCAGCTTCTTCTTGCAGTAGTCACTGACGCATGCTGACACATCTTTAATTGAAATGGCTCTCTGCTGTGCGCTCTGCGGTGCACTCTCTCACAGCGCTGAGCCTGAGGAAATGCTTCAGTGTTTTTATGGAGCGCAATGGGGTGTCTTTATGGAAGCATGCATGCAGATGATACGGAACTGAGACAACTATAACTTTAGTGACTCTTATCGATGTTCCAATCTAATCCCTGTCATTCATTATATAAATGTTAATGAATGACAGAAACGAATTGGCGCTTGATGTGATGATGATCAAAGATCTGTGTTTCTCTGCATGAAAAATACATGTCAAACTTTCAAGTTTTTCTGCTTAGCAAAGGCCTCCCTAAAGCTTATTCTGAGTGGGGTTTTTTTTATTTAAAATATTCATTCAGAGTCTATGGTGACAGATAACCAGAGTACTCCCAAGCAGTAATGAAACCATAGAGGCAGACCTGAGTCGTTCAAACTCCACGTCGTCCACCAGGAAGTCTCTGGTCTCGACCAGCTTGTGGATCTGTTGCAGGAGTTCTTCTTCCTTCTGCCGGTCCTCGTTGGACTTGTCATTGTCTGCAGCACAAGACATCAGAGAGTGTTTGTCACAGATTACCTTCTTTAAAACAAATATAAAGCACATTAAACAAATAAGTAAAATATTGAATAATAGGACTTAACTTAATTAACCCTCGGAAGTTGAACCTCAGCACATAAGTCTGTTATCAACTGTGTAGGCAACATATACACACTTACTGTATACCCTTAAAGACAAAAATGTCCCCATTAAAACTCATTAAACAAAAAAAAGATCTGAACAGCTATTATAGCATCAAATCATGAAAATTGTTCACTTTTGTGTATTTTTAATAAACATAAAAAACAACAACAACAGACATACTAGCTTCATATAAATAATCTGGCATTTAAATGGTTAAATTTATAAAATTGAATGTATATTTTATACTTAGGATCCGGAGTAATGTTGGCAAAAAAATGGTGTCAGTGAAAGTGGAAAACAATATCAAGTAATATAGTATTTTCATTGCAACTTCTGGAAGGGGACATTTTTGTTCTGCAATGTAACAAGTGGGAGTTTTTTTTTAATACGACACTGCACAAAATAATTTAAATGCATATAAATTTAGTAATAGTGTCAATTACGCAATCATTGATGTATAAAAAAACAACCCCCCTGTAGCATTTAGTATACAAATAATAATGAATTTTTGTATTTTTTTGGATGACAACACTGGGTACTATATTAAGAAACTGGCATTTAAAGGTTTAACATGTTGAAAATAAATGAATATTTGATCATTATGATCAGGACTGAAAATTAACTAATTGAAAGAAGAAAATAATATCAATATATCATATAATTTTGGGAAAAATGGATTAGCTGATAAGGTTGACTCTCTTACTCTAAAAATCATAAATTTGCCTCAGGTTGCTTTGCAATACACTGTGTCTTTTGACCCTCAGTTTGGATAAGTCTGCTTTTACCAGGCTTTATGATGAGCTAAACCAGTAACTGTCTGCTTGGCTCCTGTTTCATATTTAGCATGCAGTCATGAGAATGGCATCTACCATTTCAGGTAACTCTTGGCAAAAAAACAATTATGCTCATTTTAGAAAATGTCTCTTTTTTCATGTTATTAATCTCCATCAACATTATCCAGAGGACTTCTACCTGGTATGGAAACTAATTTCTGCAGCTCCTTCTTCAGACGAGTGATCTCCTTGCACAGCTGAATGTCATCCATCCTGCACAGGTTCGATGGAACAAAAGAAGCACACAAACATTAATGTTAGTACTGTACATGTTGTATATCAGCTTAGAGAAGAGTAGAGTCTCATCTCTACTGAATGGGAAAATGAAATCCAAACAGAGAAAGATTAATATTGATCTTATATTTCACACAGGAGATGAGAACATCTTTTCAGAGGAGAAATCCCTGTGGCGTCTCTCAGCCAGATGGCTTTCACTCCATCTCTACCTGTATCACACTCTCTCTCTCTTTCAATGGCTCTCCAACTCAGGGGATCATTACGGACCCTCAAGACCCTCTGTGCCTTCCTTCCTCGCCTGACAGAGTCAGAGGCCTTCATGTGAGCCAACATCACAGCAACTGAGTGTTTTTTTAGAAACACACACATACAGGGGCTTAGACACACACATTACACACATTCATCAGCGTCAGCAGAGTGAGTGCCTCGCCACTGTGCCTCATCTACCTGTCATGTAAGACGCTCTCCACAGATGTGAGGTCTGGAATACAAATGCTCCGCTTTACAAGACTCAACAGAGGAAAACACACCTTGTAGTTTGTTTGTTTGTGGACTGTTGGAGAAATGGTGCTTCAGATCGTGACTCCCCATCTCCCTCTCCCTCTGGCTGACTCTTGCTTGCTACGCCTCACACGCCACTCCTCACATCCCCCCCCCGCTGTCTGAGCAGCGTTACTGCCTATCTTTCGAAACACTAGATGAATAAATATCCATGCATTAGCCCTCTCGGCGGAAGCAAAGGTAAAGCCATTGAAATTATAATGGGGGCCAGCTCGGGGTGTGATGGAGAGAAATGAGGAGAGAGAATAGAGGGCAATGCTGCTCAGAGATATGTTTCTGATACCGAGGTGTGCTCTTGAATGGAAAACAGCCCAAATGATTTGAACTGGGAAAAGCCTGAAGACAGATGCAACTGGCCAGTGAGGGTGGGTCGTTTTGGCTCACTGATTAATTAACTGAATCATTCATTCATTAGGGTTTCTCACTGTAGCTACATTTGAAACATACTTTCATACTGGTTAATATAATTACTTCCTTATGCAGCGTGTTTGTAGCCTGGCTAACACCAGACTAATCTCAAATGAGATCTAGTCTGGCAACCAGCCATTCATTTCTCCGTAGAGGAGGTGTGGTTTACGATCCTCCGGAGCCGTTTATTGGGCGCTTAGAATGTCTATCAAAAGCGTCTGTAGGTAGCTCTTAGCCAATCAGATCAGTTATACCAGATGACGTATGTAGAGCGACAGAAATGGATGTTTGTTGTGTGTGTGTCTGTGAGAGAGTGTTGCTTGCTGCGTTGCTTCTCCAGTTCTTGCTTTCTGCAAGATTATTTATTTTCACGCTTTATTCCCCCTCATGTCATTCAGCCACACACATCCACTGCTGCAGGTCTATTAGCGCCGCTAGCGGCTAATAGCCCCGCTACCGTAACGCCGGTGATCTCGCTACCAGCCGGGGGACAGCGGAGCCGCCGAGAGACCTTTCGCCTTTCAACCTTCGCTCTAAACTATTTAAAACACCATCTACAGCTAAAGAGAGTTTTGCGTCTGCAGCAGCCATGTTGGATCCGTAAGAAAACTACAAAACTACAAGCTTCCAAGTGCCGAGTAGTACGCGTCATCGTCTTGCCGTCCCTCCCTGCTCTGTGATTGGATCCCTAAAACAGGGCTAAGAAACGGCCCTGGTTGCCAGACTGGATGGAGGTTCGAAATGAAATTCGAGCGCGCAAGGCAGTATGGGTATGCCCAGGCTAGCGTGTTTGTATGATATCTGTTGAAATATAACAAGTCCCTGTTGTGAATTGTTACTACATGCTTAGGCTTAGGTTTTACTGAGAAAAACAACATAACTACTTCCATAGATTACTTCTCAGATACCAACACTTGTCTCTGGGGTATAGCTTTGGGCTGGTTTGAGCAGTCCACCACTCGTCACGCTCACTCTAATAGATACAAATTCCAGGGCATTACTTTTCATAGGAATACCGACATACTGCTCATGAGATAAGCCTGAAATAACTTCTCCTCTCTCTCTCCTTGCATCTTTGAACAGTTCATATATAGTGCTTGACAACCAATTTGCCTTTGATCTGCTGCTTTTGTCGGGGAGCTCAGTCATGTACTGTTAAGCTTAAGTTTTAGCTGCATTTATGACATCTTAAAAACAATATATAGTCACGGAACTAAACAGCATGTTGTTTTTTCAGGGATAGATTTCACTGTGCTGGTCCAGAGTGAAATATTGTGTAAATCTTTTGAGACAATTTTGCACAGACATTCATGATACCCAAATGGTGAGTCCTAATGACTTTGGTCCAAATTACCTTTAATCCAAACGTACACTTGTCCAACATACTAATGATTGGATGATGACTAATGTTAACATGATCAATTCATCATTCTTGCCATGCAAAAGCATTGATATTGACTGAGCCTGCAAAGCCACAGATTATGTTCAATGATAATAACTTGTAATACCAAGTCCCAATGTTTTTTTCCCTCATAATAATCTTCCTTTAAACATACGATCATTGACGTCTTTTCATAGTTTTAAATATGCCCTGTCTTCTTATTTTGAGTTAAACTGCACATGTTTCAGATAATATTATGTCATATATGTATATATTTTTTTTTAAATGCAATTTCAATTTACAATAATATTATGTTACTTCTTTCAGTTTTACTAGGCTAATGTTATGGCCAACTTGTGGCCATTGAGAGGTTGTGATTTTTCTTGTGTTCATTCTTGTGTTCATTTTTTGTTTGTTATATTTGTGTTGATGCCTGTTGTCTTTGCTGTTGTATGTCTGTAAATTGTTGAGTGTTTTGTTTTGTAATGTACTTTAGGACCCCCTCGAAAACGAGAGGATTCCTCTCAAGGGGTTTATCCTACTCAATAAAATTTCTGATGATGATGATAATTATTTCTTTTAACGCATAGTAACTGAGATTAGGGAAATACTGTTTTTTTTGGCAAATAAATGATAGTGAAGGTATGGTTAGACACTTGGTAAAAGTTAGGGAAGAATCATGGTTAGCAGATAAAAACAGACAAGGTTTGTAAAGGGGTAAAAACTCCTGTGTCTCCTGTGAAAGTCAAGGTTACACTTCTTTCTGCATTTCCACTGAACTCAGACACACATTAAACATAATAATGCTTTTACCCTTCTGCTGTAAATCTGGAATCTGGGTTGCTATTATTGAACCTTTTCGTCTCCTTTTTGTCACACTTGCTGAAGATGGCAGCCATGACACTGAATAAAAGCAAAGTGCTGGTGTTGTTGAGCCACTCACATGTATCTGAGCTCTGACTCCCTCCG
Source organism: Centropristis striata (assembly GCF_030273125.1). Classification (NCBI taxonomy): domain Eukaryota; kingdom Metazoa; phylum Chordata; class Actinopteri; order Perciformes; family Serranidae; genus Centropristis; species Centropristis striata. The sequence goes on along the minus strand of NC_081517.1, from coordinate 34,878,502 downwards.
GACCAGCACGTCTCTGATCCTCTCAATCTTAGAAAGCTCCCCCTCGATGTCGTCCACGGTGATGGTGGAGTCCGCCATGGACACCACGTCGTCCTCTGAGGGAGAGAAATAGAGAAGGACAGCTTTGAGTCTTGCTGAATGTTGAAAATATTGGTAACACTTTATAATAAGGTCCTTAATAACGATTAATTAACAAGTAATAAGGCATTGTTCTCGCTTTAGATCCGGTAGTTGCAAAAAGCATAGTTAACTTATAATAGATGAACAATAAAGTAGATTTTAATAACAATTAGCAAACAAAATAAGATTAATAAAGGCATGGCAAAGACATAATGGGTGGGTCATGGGTGTTTGTAATGCCATTATTAACACTTATATAAGCTTATAAACACACAATAATGTTAATAAGCATCTTGTAAGGACTTACAAGGGCCTTATTACTTGTTAATTAATGGTTATTACAAGGACCTTTATATAAAGTGTTCCCAAAATATTTATTAGACAAATATGCAACATGTGTAACATAAAACATTAATGTGTGTTCAGATTTTAGTCGACAGTGCACTTCTTCAGCTGAAAAATACCATCCAGAGACATGCAGACCCATACACACTCAGGACCTTTTTTTGAAATAATCTAATTTACAATATCCAATTTGGCACTGCAGAAAAATAACTGCATATGAATTTGCATTTTAAACTGTATAAACAGTTGCAGCAGATGTACTTTGAAATTGCTGCTTGATGAGGAGCAGAGCATCACAGCCAAATTACCATGTGTCAGTGGTTGGCACGACTCGCATGCTTCTCTGTCTCTGTCTTTCTCACACACACACACACACACACACACACACACACTGCAGCACTGGCCGTCTTTGTCTGCTGTAGAGAGATAGTCCAGTGCTCAGTCATTCAATATTTTGTGTAATCCCCTGGTGTCATTACCACACACCGTATGCACAGAATCGAAAGAGATGATTGGTCAAATAATCAATGAGTCATTCAACAGGAAATGAATCAGCTATAATCTTTTACTGAAGTGAAATGTAAAGGTAAGTAAAAGTAGCAAAACTCAAAACATAACATAACAAGAAAGTTAGATTTTCATAAATTATTGGAATATTAAATAAATCATTGACATGTTTTTGTTTTGTCAATAAATCATTGACAAAACAACATTTTTTAAAGAACTGGCATTCTTTCGAAGGAAAAGAGCCATATGTGAATCCTAGAAATATAGAAAAAGGTGGAAAAGGCTATATTGTATCACACCAGGGGACCGTGTCATATGACAGTTTCAAGTTAGTCATTTGTAATAACTATTACATGATGTCTGGTCATCTTTACAAAATAGACAGCATGTACTTGGCAGGTGTATTGGACATCAGCAGAATAAATGCTTTGCAGCGACTAGAGTCCAATGAAAAGTCATTAAATAATTTAAAGAACCTTCCATCAAATAATTTCAGTATACTGTGTTCACAGGAACAACAGGCTGGTGGGTAATTATTTCCACGGAACAATGAGACAGCAGTGAGTAACCCCTGTAGACTGGAGAGATATTCTCTCTCACATGTAGCAGCTCTGCTTTCAAACAATTAAATAATCATAAATTCCGCAGAGGATGCCTTGATGGCTCGGTGAGCAATAATATCAAACACAATGCTGTGTTTAAAACGGTCTCATTATGCATTTCACTTCACACAGCACCAAAGTGTTGAGCATCTCTACGCGACAATTTACAACATGTGGGATTGCACCAAAAAGCGCTGTTGACCAGAGCGGGGAGTTTGGGGTGTGCAGGAACCATTGTGCCATGTAGCAGGTATGTTCTATTTAAAATGTCTTTTCAGTAGCTAAGAATTTTGTTAAGCTGTGGGAGTTTACAAACACATGCAATATTTTTTATCACAAATTCCTCCCACAATTGCCTCTGCGCTCTCGAAATAAAGTCATTTTGATATGATTTGATCAACCCCATCAGTGCAATAGTGATGCAATAGTGATTTATTGATGATACACAATCAATACAATTCTTATTATTTAAAAAAAAAAAAAATTTAATAAGCAAGAATAGTAGCTGACATAAGAAATTAGATCTGATTTTTTTATGAATTCAGAAAGTAAAAAAACAAACATTAATCCACAATTTTATGTAGACTAATTGATCATTTGATGAAAGGGTTCTTTTATTTAGGGTCTATACTCTGGTGACAGCAGCAGCTCATTGCACATATCTCAGTTACGTATTAAGTAGCCTATTTATGACAATTTAGCTACACTCCAAAATACATAATATGTCAGTGTAACATATGTCAGTATTAGCCGACTGTTTCACTAAGTCAGGTCTTTTTTGTCTTTAAGTCTAAAATCAAATTACAGATTCGTTTGAGCTTTATAATATAAAATATTATCTGTTACTATAACAGTTCCTTATTTGGGACAATCAGGACAGCATGCAGGACAACTGATCTTAATTTGAGACTGTAACGCATTTTCCAGGACATCAGATGAACCGAAGCTTTGCAATACATTTCAATAAGCCTGACCCAGAGTCCCTGGAAACGTTTGTGTGGGTATAAAAAGACATCAAAGTATTGTATGCTTATTAAACTTTTAACTGCAACCACCTCCAAAAAAACATTGCTTCAGTCATGCAAATCAAAATACGTTCACTGGATGTAATTTACCCTGAGATCCCAGTGTGGTTGACCTTCCTGATGCTCTGCAGTGACAGTTGTGACTTCACCAGAAAATCAACACTACCTGCTCTCGAAGTGTTCCATTTAGCGCTGTAGTGGTCCTGGATAACTGTCACCTCCCTGCAGAGTGCTGCACAGCATGGGGGCCTTGACAGACATAACCAGGCAGAAACCAATACCACCACTAACAGACAGTCCCAGACTCCTCCTGGGGCCCTTCAATCCTCTTTATGTACACACATTATTACTTAGCAGAGCTCTAGTATGTAATATCTCCATTCTAGTCACATTTGACATTTGTCACAAAGTGCTGTGAAGACATGTCCTTTGCAGAAGCATTAAATAAGGCAGAAAAGAAGTGGATCGTAGTTATTCAAACTGTGATTGTAGGACCTCAGGGTGGTAGTAAAAGCACAGAGGGAAACATTAACCATGCTCGTTGATAACTGACGGCTTAGATGGACTCATATTCCTGCTAGCGTTTAAGCTTTGTTTAGGGGCTTGCAACTGCTGTCTGCTTTGTGTGACAGACAAGAAGTAAAGACACACATCTTCACACGGACCTTCTATGGTATATGACAAATCTGGCTGACGTCAATGTAGCATCAACACAACCTTGACATCTCAGAGGAGAAAGCACTGGCTGAAGTGTTGCAGCAAGTATGAAGCTGTTAATTAGATGAAAACTAAAGAACTACAGTACATAGAACTATGTGCACAGGTGCTGAAAGAATTAAAAATAACTGAATGCATTGCATTATGAAGTAGCAAATTTGTTCACTGTCTCCTACAACAACAAAATAATTTAAACAATATTAACAGCTAGCCTGCTAGTGTTAAAGAATATGTCTACCAGCACCTCTACGGCTCACATTTGTGCACATATTAATGCTTCTTTATGGCATAAATATAAAGCACATAACATATTAATTGTTTGTTTCCCACATATAAATGTTTTTTTTTTCAACAACAATTTGCACATGATCAGTTAATGTCCATGAAATGTCAGTCATTAAGTTTTTTTGTTTTTTTTTTCATCTCAAGAAACAACAAAACACACAAGAGTTCAAGAGAATACTGAGCATCTGGTGGAGAGACAAAGTAAGCAATGTAGACCTGTGAAAAAAGAAGAAGCCAGGATCTGACTGGCAAATTAAAAGCAGCAAATCGAGTTCGATTGTACACTCACTCAGAAAACCCACTACAATTTTCACCTGACAAGCCCTGAAATGAAACCACCAAGGAACAAGGAAAATACATTGAAGAGATGTCCAGTCAGCAATAACTGAGATTCGGCTCGACTGGGGAGATCACAAAAGAATCGGCAACAACCGAGTGAGGTGGATGATATTGTCAATGGCTAGATGCTCCCTGGTGCAGCAAAGAGCTGAAAGCATGCAAGTCAAGTCACCTCAATAGTTTTACTTGGCTGTATTTAATCCTTACCTGATAATTAACATCAAGGCAGTGAGTTGCTTAATCGGATAAATAAACTTGACAAACAGCTAAACAGACAGCAGACATTGTTACCTGTCTATTAATTGCTGCATTACAATAATTGCTGGATGAAAGCCCTCACTAATGATTTCAGTTCTGCCTATTTTTCCACTGGGATCAGTCAGTAAGACAAGTAAATGTAGTGAAAAATGTCTCTTTTAAATTGGAGCGAAGCGTCGGATGCAGCACTTAGTCTCAGAGGGTTTTGCTGTTATAGCGGAGGAATGTTTTTTTTGTTTTTTAATAATCAACCAGATCAGTTTCTGATCTAAAGACAATCTTTCTATGTAACTATGGTAGCTTCATGCAGAGTCTGAACATTTTATAAGAAAATGTACAGATAGTTATTTCTAGTGATATGTATGTGTATTGTGTAAATGTATATATAACTTAGGCCTAACTTAGGCCTCCTTTGGAAACGCATTTCAGACTAATGACCAGTTATCTGGCTACGGCTTGTCACATTTTGTCCCCATTTGGGAAAAAGATTATTTTTGGGTCAGGGGTTAAGGTCAGAGTTAGGGTAAGTGTCTAGGACATGAATGTAAGCCTGTAATGTCTCCAAAAGTGACATAAATGTGTATGTATGTATTAGTTACATTGTGGGGACCGTAATCTGTTTGCACAGTCAAATTGTGAGGACTCACCTTCCTTGTGGGGGCAAAATACAAGTCCCCATGAGGCAAATTATCAGATTTTGTGTGTGCGTGCATGTGTGTGTGTGTGTGAATCAGAAAGTGAGAATGAAAGAAAGACAGAAAGAGCTGCTCGCCAACACCTCATTCATAAAACTGATGGAATGCTGTGACTAAAAATACAAACAGGATCAGCTGACACGTCATCACTTCAGCCATGGGACCAGATACGCATTATAGTTCATTCACCATTTCTTTCCCTGCCAAAAACACAGACAAGCTCCAAAGAATGACTGAGGGATTCTCATGTGGCCGGCTGAAACACTGAACCGTGAACCGAAAATGCACAGCATGATGTCATAAGCGCTGTTTAGTATATTCTTACATCATTAGAGACAGCATGTTCTGCTGCAGAGGCGACAGGTTATTCTGCCACTGAGCAGTTATGACTCATCAGTAGACCTCTCTGAAATGTTTCCTCCTTTACACTTTCTCCCTCTCTGTCTCACTCTCCTCATCTCCATTTGCTTCTCCTCATTTCACCTCATACTTCCCCGAGCCTGGCCCCTCTCTTCAGCCAAAACCCTGAAGATGTGAGTTACAATCATGTATGGGGATAAATAAAGGAATATCTTATCTTATCTTATCTTATCTTATCTTATCGTAAGTTTACAGTCTTTGCTCCATTTCTAACCCTCTCTTTTAAACCGCCACAATGTGCTTGACACCTAATGAGGTAGAACACCATACTGACAGACTGATCAGCCAGTGGCAGAAGTGGAGAAAAGAAGAGGAGGGATGGAGAGAAGACAGCTGACAAGAGTTGGGGAAAGCAGGAAGATGGAGGGAAATGAAAGAAAGAAAGGGTGAAGAGGAAAAACAAGTGGAGGGCTTATAACAGAGACTCTGCACAGCTTTGCAAAGTCCCCTAGTTCATCAATACACTTCTTAACTGGTGTGTCAGTACAACCAAGAAACTATGACATGATGATACTCAAGCATAATTCACACAATTATAATACAGGCTTCTGGCTTCTCTGCTGTGAGTATTTGCTACTTTTGTCTTGATCCAATGAAACTAAAACTTAAACTAAGACCTATATCCAAACTGAGATTCTGTGTTTAAGAGACTGTTGCGGATTAAGGATAATTGGAAGTTCGATGTCTTTGGGTTTTGAACTATTGGTCGGACAAATCACCTTGGGCTTTAGGAAATTCATAATAATACTTTTCAAGCAATTCCTTGAGAAGAGTATGCTTATCAATACTGAAATCATATGTAAGTCAATCTGGGAAATCATCGCCTATCAGCCTGACAATGATCAGAGGATCCCAACCGGCGAAGGTAGCATGAGACATGAGATTGGTTAAGGTTAGGATAGTCTTGCATAGCCAGACCAATCCTCAGCACTGGAGAAATATCTGGCGTGTATTTCTTTAAATCAATCAAAATTATCTTGGTGTTGCTAAGCCCAGGCTGCAGCCATTGTGTACCAGCAAAAATAGATGGCAGGGATAGCAGAAGGAGAGAGAGAATGGTGTGTGAGTGACGCAACCAATGGCAGGCTTATAGCAACAATCTACATCTGGCAAGTCAAACTAAGGTTAAGGTAAGAGTTTCAGGGTAAACCAGTCAGAGGCAGAGTAGAGAAGGTCTGCAAACCTTTGGCACCTAGCACCTACCTGACAGCAAATATTTCTGCAATTCCTATGTAGCCAGCGGATATCCAAGCCAAGACTTTTTCTTACATGCACGGGACATCTTTGACTGGATTATATTACTAGTAGCAAGTTTAGCTAAGGTAGCTACTCAAAAGCTAAATCAAGATGATAATCAGCTGGGTTGTGATATTGCACTCCGTCCTTTTTTGCTCTCCACAAGGACTGTTTCCTGCAGTCAACCAGACCTAGATTTTGTGCATTCATATGCAAATATCTGTGTAAATAGATTGCATATTAGGTGCAGGCTTTTGGGGAACATTCAGTCAGATCAGTGGCTTCTGACCTAACTGTCTATCAAACACTGAGATGCAGCCAATGCCCTAGCAAGTTGCCAATGTGGCTCATTATTTATCATTAGAGGCTGCAGGTCAGTGAGTAATGGACCTTCACTTTTCTCTTACACATACACACACACACACACACACACACACACACACACACACACACACACACACCTGTGGATTGACATTTGTGGAGATGCTGCCTGTACAGTACCTAGGAGAATACCAGTACATTGATTGGTTCTAAAAATAACCCAGATATAAAAGAAGATAAATTTAGAATAAACTACAGTAATCCTGTTATACATTCTAATCGGACAATTTGGAAGCCTTGAGATAGTTTATATTATAAAATAAACATAAACAGATTAAGGCCAACATACATTCATTATTCACTATACCAAAGACATTGCAACTCCATGCAGCAATGTTATAATAAGAACATTAGGTACAGTGACACATTAGAAGCATTTTAAGTGATCAAGTGATCAATACACAGACATTGCTTTGTTTGTTGATTTGCTAACCTTGTTTGCTGGTGTCTCTGCTCCATTCAGTGCGCTCCAGTGAACCGTACTGATGAGAAGGTGCCTGCTTCTTTTCCATCGGGTCCAGCAGCTGCTCCTCTCCTCTGCTCTCTCTACGTGTCCAGTTGCAGTGGCTGGGAAACAGCAAGAGGAAAAAAAACTACAGGGGGTTGTGCTGCAGTCTCAGTTTGTTGTTGTATTTCATTGAGTCATCGCCAGTCAGACACCAACCTGTAGAGGCGGAGCGAGCGGGATGCTCCAGCAGTCTCTACAAGCTGTGGCAGGTGTCGTGCAGCACGCAGGAGTCTCCCTGTGTTAACTACTGCTGCTGATAGTAGCAAAGTAGCGCCATCTGGTGGTCACCGCATGTACTTACAGTAAGAGAGGGTGCACTCCATGGTGCGTGGAATATTCAAAACCACTTCCTCTTACCAGTCAGCTCAGAAGTCGTTGTTTAGTGAGAAAAAAAGTCTAGAGATTTACCACATTCATTATAAAACACAAACGCAGTTTTACAAAAAAAATCATTTATTTACACAATTACATTTTGATTTCAATGGCATCGTCTTTATATCTATGACATTAGATGAAGAATAATGTGCAAAAAATTTCATGAATTTCATGACTTTACCCTGCCACGCCAGCAGACACACGCACCCACACACCTACGCACACACACACATACGCACGCACGCACACACACACGCACACACACACACACACACACACACACAGACGTGATTTTATACCAACACATCACTTCCAGTTCCCTAGACTGTTGACCTTTACTGCATGAGATCATACCTGTGGGGCTGCATCAAAAATAGGCTCCCGAGTTATTCTTGGCTGTGTAATCTTATAATGATGAGGCAAAAGCACACCTTTACCTTTTCTTGAGCAAGTGAAGCAATAGTTGTGTGACATCTAAATAGCCCTCTATAACTTAGTGGATATCATGTATTTATGACATGGAAAGTAATGACATAATTACACTGTTGCTTCACTCCCACAAGAAAATAATAGATCAGTTGCAGTTTTAGTGTAAATAGATGCAATTTAGTATATTTATATATCATGGAAATAACCACACTGGCGTCAGAGGCATGGACAGATTACTGAATGGGCAAACCGAGTTTCAGGGGCCTTCCTAGCCTTCTGCAATTAATGTCACTCAAATGGAGACATACTGAGCTCGAAGAGATGCAAAATGGTCACATAAAAAACAGAAAGAGAAACAAAAAAGACTACAAAGAGAACAACTGCAAAGAGACAAAATAATGACACAATGGGACAAAAACACCGAAAAGAGACACAAAATGACTAAAGAGAGAAACAAAATGACCACAAAGGGACACAAAAAGTCCACAAAGACATACAGAAAAGACCACAAAGATACACAACACCACATAAAGACGAATGACTACACAGAAATGCAAAACAACACAACAAAAACAAGCAAATACATTTCAAAGTCTGTGTGTTGCTTTTACTATATATAGAGATTTGAAGGGGCTTTTTGTCTGTGGCCAGTGGCCTTTTTCATTCTGCGTCCAAAGTCGAAGGTGATTTTCACACCCTACACTGATACATCTGAGATATTTACTGGCATGTGTGAAAATTTCACTTTCGACTTGACGCAACATTTGCTCTTTGTTTTTTATACTATCAAGCATGAAACACTGAGTCTTCTGGGAAGGAGAGAGTCTCAGTGTGGCGTCAGCAGCTACTTCGTGTAGCACAGTCTGTGCATGATGCTCCTGTCTGTCTGATGCAGTTAAACACAAACGCTGCCTTTGTTCTGTCGTGGTGCCTGACATGTGCCTGGAGCTTCTGCACTGAACAACCACACCAAACACTAAACTAGAGAAGAATGTCAATCACTTGCACCTACAAACAGCTTACACTCGCAAGTTAATTGAGTGATTATGTTTCGTCGAAGGCAACAGTAACTGTCAGCTGTCACGTACCAGTCTTTCCACGATCCACACACCTCAGTATTTGACAGGCCAAGAGAATCTGTGTCAGCACTCTTTTTTTGTGTACTGTATCTGTGAGTGTGTGTGTGTGTCTGTTAAGAAAGCAGTAAAAGGTAGTGTGTCTATGAAGTAGAGTGACTGTTGTAATGCTTTGAATCTGCTTCACCAAGTGGTGACTTAGAGAAACAGATTTTACAGGTTGCCTGCAGAGTTATATGATTTTACATGATTAGTGATCCAATTATCAGTGGTCCTGAAAACTTTAATGGATACAGCTGCATACCTTTGCTTACTTATTTTTTTACCTGCCAGTCTCTCTAGTGGCACGGAAAGTATTGTTCTTTGGTAACCCATCTGTAATCTGTAAATATGTGCTGAAATATGTACAGTGGTAGAAACACTGTTGGGAGTTGAATCATACACCATTGTGTAATACAATCATGTTCCAATTACTGAGGTTTTGGTTATTCCGTCAACTGGGAGAAGTGGCACTTCTGCATGTTAAAAGTCGTTTTCCATACATAACTGAAACATGTTGGTTTCAGTAGCAGCTCCGTATGACTCAAAGTTGATTCCTGTGGTCGTTCATGTATCAGACTGGACTTCTGTTATCACAGAGGGAAAACCATTCGGGCTATCAAAACACAGCGTCTTAATCCTGAAGTTTCTCTGCAGGAGTTAATCCATCATGTCAGGTGATGATACCAGCAAATGTGTTGATTGGTAGAGGGAGTCCTTTGTTCAAGTATTTGCTCAGTCCTGCATCTTTGTCCTCTCCGGGCTTGGACCTATTGACTTTGGACCTCATGGTTTTCTGGACGCAGTATCCAGGATCAAGACATGGAGAGATCTCGATGCTGCAAAACAAACATATTCAAAATAGAGACATAAGTTTGGGTTGAGTCCAGTTTCATCGAGAATGAAAATCCAAGTGAGAAAGTGATGCAAATCAAGGTTTGGCAAAAACTAACAGAGTGATTAGACACAAATGGTAGGGTTCTACTTTAAATCCCAACACTGCTGGTACCCTAAGAGCCCAATCAGAAAAAGTGAATTCCAGCAGCCTGGGGTGGCTGAAGCTTTTTGCTTACTAATTTTTTGTTGTTGGGCACCTCGTGGTTTTCTGCTCTACGCACCTTGTGTTTTTGCAGTGCCCTTAACGCCTTGAGTTGTAAAATCTTAACCTTGGAGTGGAAAAGCGATCCATTTAAAATAAGCCTTAAACCGAGCATCATCCAGGCCTCCACTTCCTGGACTAGATGTTGGTACTCCCCTTGTTTTTTTATCTTTCTGAGGGTCTCGTGTATCCACACGGATCTTGTTTCCCCATCCAACATACAATTGAATAACAGTCCCTGCAAGTTTATTCTGCCTGTCCATTTTTTAAGCTGTCTAAAAAGGTACAGGTCTGTAAGATTACTTCATAGCAAAATAACAGTTTGGCTAAGGTGGTGGTTACCTAGCAATAATAACAATAATTTCAAAAATGTATCATCAAAAAGTGCTCTCTCTAATCGGGGCCTAAAAAGATCTTAATTAGTTGGAGATCTCTTTGATGTGCCAGTGCTTTGATAACAGTGATTGCTATCAATGGCAATGTTTTCAAACCAATGAAACACTAAACCTCTGTGTGAACTTTACTCAGTGTTGTAGAGATTAAGTGACTAACAGTACAGTTGAGGCTCGACTCTCTTACCTCTGCACATCTCTGTAGGTCCTGCGACAATCCCTGTCCAGTGTCACAGTGAAAGCTCGACTCTCCAAAGTGCGAATCTTAATGTTGGTGGACCGAATCTTTGACTCCTGAGAATTTAAAAATAATAGGATAAAAGGAGTTATTGTGGTGTAAATCATTTCAAGTGCACAAGCTGTTTTTTTAATATAAACAGTCTCTGTAAGATAACACACTAGAAATATTTGAGCCTAGCTTTGTATTGCATCAACTCACCACAGTGCTGTTTTTAGTTTTTATTGGAGTTTCATTCAGTGTCAGCGTCAAACAGTTCAGATCTATGAGATGAAGGCAGAGAAAAAAAAAGCATTAGACAAAGGTAATCATTAAATATTAGGGCTGGGTATGGTTTAAAAATGACCATACCAGGACCAGTCCAAGTTCCATAGAAATTATACTAATACTATAGTGATATATTTCTAGATCTGGCAACAAAAAGATTAAAATTTTGGTCAAACTTTAAAGGTATCACTACCCAGACCTATAACATATTTATTAGGGCCGGGACTTGATGAAAAAAATTAATCTAATTAATTAGAGGCTTTGTAATTAATCAATCGAAATTAATCGCATTTTAATCGCACATAAATATTTGACCTGAGAACAGTGAGAAGTAATTTTTTTCACACGGATTTTTAGTATACCATTGAATAATGACTGAATACATAAGCTTTAGCAACAAAAATATTGTTTATTTTTGTTCAAGTCCAACAGACCAGTGCAATTTTTGCCATTAAGTGTAGCAATAGCATATTTAGAAATATAGTACATTTCAGAAATTCAGGTAGCCTATAGGTAGGTAGACTTTCTGTAAACTATAATACTTTGGTTTTTTAAGTAAAACACAATCCATGCTAGCTACCACACTAGCCGCTAGCTGCTATTTGTTTTGCATTGAGGTGATACTTGAGGCTCGATGTGCTGCGGTGATATGCAAATTCCTTGTTGCATAGCTTGCACACAACCATGCTCAACCATGCACAGCAAGAAAGCCATCAGGAACACTACTGATGCTGCTGAGAAGGCATCAAGATGGCTGTGGATCAAGAGGGGTGATCCGTGGGCCATACAAGCTACCTAGACACAAGCCGGGGACTGATCATCCTCGGCTGGGTCACCTGGGCGAGGGTGTCTGATGTTGAAAGACCCGAAACACCCCATGACCCCAGGTTACATCAGTGATGATGTGTCTAGGTTGCACCAGGAGGTGTATAATAAACCGAGGCTCGATGCGCTGCGGTGATATGCAAATTCCTTGTTGCACAGCTTGCACACAACCATGCTCTTATCAACGCTTCCATCCTCATGAACGCTAGTTGGTGCTCCAGTATAATCGGTCCGCCTGAAACTCATCCAGTGAGAAACGTTCCGCGGTGCAAAAATAAGTGCGATTAAAATGCGTCAATTTTTTTTGTTAAAGTCCCGGCCCTAATATGTATATATTTTTCAAAAACATACAGTGGGTGTGAGTGTGAAACACTGAATGTGTTTGAGATAATACTGCACCTTCTGCTTCATTGGAGGGAATAGCATTGATCTGAGCGCCTGTCGTCCTTACTGAGACTCCCTTGTCAATGTCTCGGCCACTTAATGTCACCTGCGGACACACACACACACACACACACACACACACACACACACACATACACAAATACACAAATACACATTAAAATACACACACAAAGAAAACATGCACACAAGGAACACAACCTAAAATAGATATTTCCTACAGTAATTGATAAGGCATGTAGTTCCCATGGCAGTAATCTAATTATAATATAATAAGTATATTATAAGTATAATAATTGGATAATAAAAAGGCAACTTACCTTTCTGTAATTCATCGAGACAACAGCTCCGCATAACTCCCCTGAGCTTTTCTTCGGCTTTTCTGTTTGAGAGACAGGCATGTTGTTTAACTAGATGGAGGCAGGCAGGTGTGCACAAAAATCAAAGAAAACATTAAGAAAGTAATACACACGTAAACCTAATTCACCTCTAATTGATGCTGAGATCTGTCTGAACTCCGGAAACTCCATTTCTAGATGGGTAAGAAACACATCTTCCACGGGTTCCTTTGTCTGGCTGGTGAATGTGATCTATTGGAAAACAAACAACTCTTGAAAACCCAAAAAATATTTGAAAAATGTGAAAAGCTTTTTAGTTCAGTAAATGGTTCAGATTGGAGAGTATAATTTATCCCTCAAAAACAAAGAATTACGCATAAAATGTATAATATTACCTTAACAAAGTAGATAGTGAAGTAGACCGGCTGCTGGCCGGTACGCACATAGTAGGAAATGACATCAGACACAAAGGGCTCTTTTGGCCTCCCTGGGTTCATCTGTTGCTGGAGAGAATTAAAGTCATGTAAAATGAACCTTCCTGCCTGCAGGATATTTAAACCACATATACATTCGGTCAAATTTGGGTTATATCAAGTTAATCTAATGAGTCACTAAAAGGTCAACAGCTGCATTCAGGGAACACATGGTAATTTACTTATAGTAACTTAACTTAACCATCAACCTAAAGTTACTTTATATTAATGGTTTTAAATATGAACTTTATTTAATCTTTTGTGTGCCATCTAAATAAATACTCAATTTAAACCACAACTATTTGGTTTGAATATGAGAAAAATACAATTTAATTTATTCTAGTTGAGGCTTTAGAGATTATAAGGGACAGGAAGGATTTATTCATAAAGAGAAAACACCTGAAGCAATGCTTCTCTTAGACTGCTATACCGCTGACATATTAATGAATTAAATTACATTTTTTTTGTTTCGATGCTCCATTTTTTTCCAATTTCAAAGTTATTCTCTTTCTGTTTAAGGCTTCAGGGGTCAGTGCATTGTCAAGATGTGTTTGAGTTAAGCTCCCATTAGCTGTGGTTTCATTGGTATCTTCACTGTGTTTTTGGTGATGTTACACAACTTCCTGTGTTTCAACTTGTGCACTAAACAGTTAACACTTAATCAGATGCTGTAATGTGTCTTTAAATCATTCAGACAGGACAAGCTACGACACATTGAAATAGAAAATGTAAGAGTATTCAAAGAGAACTGAGTGTCCCGGGTTCTTCCCTCTCACAATGCTTTATCCAATGTAGACTTGCTGTGAAAAAAATAGTATTTTTCATTAAATTTCAAAAGAAATTATCATACCATTTTTGCCAGTTTGGGGATCATGCAGCCCAAACTGTTGATGTTAGAGTTGTACCACGGGTCCACCATGCTCAAGTAGGAACCAAGATTGCAGAGATTCTCCTTCGATTGATGGAGGTTTTCCTAGAAAAAAAAGGAACATGAAAGGGGAACCAAAAATTCATTAAATTTGGCAAGTAAACCAGGGACCATTTGCCAGTTTTACAGAAACATATGTATAATTTATTTTCGCACATTCTTTCTATTTCATTTTCATTACCCATACTTTCTTGTTAATGTACAGAAGATTTATATTAATGTATAGAAGATAGTTTTGAAGTGAGCTAAATTATATCACTCACTATTCAGCATTTTTTTGCATTATTATTTAAAATAAACACACAATGAGAACATTGTAGTGAGTGTTTCGATTAGATCTTCTGTTGAGACAGAAGCCATTCGTCTTGTTATCTCTAGAGCTGTGTTTGACTTTCACACAATAAAAGTCTGATTGTGTGTTTACAAGAGGAAGTGGCCTTACCTTGATAGAGGAGATGGAATTTGTGGCCCTGCAAACAGGGATGTAGTAAAACTGGAGGTTGACTTTCATTGTAAGAAAAAGCCTCCGTGCTTCCCTTTTCCTGGAAAAAAAAGTCAGAGATTCGTGAGAAGCATAAAGCGTGTGCATGCTTGACTGAGCAGTAAGATGGTTTCAGATTTCAACATATGACGCAAGTTGGCATTAGCAATAGAAGAAGTACTTACCAATCATGACAAAGTAGTGATTTAATAGTCTCCAGTACCGCTCAAATTGTATAAGTTGGTGCTTTAATGCCAGTGTTAGCTTTCATACACCATATAAGGAAATAAGTGTGATTTAGGACTGGATGTGATCATGCCACATCTAGCCTCCTATTACTATGACAATTTTTCCCCCAATACATTAGAGGCATCCTTGTTCCGATCAAAACGGAATAAATCAACAGCAATTAACAACAAGCGAATATTTTTGTCCCAAAATATTTCTTAATCTAGAGTATATACTTTTCTTGTATTAAAAAACTCAACTCCGTAATATTGTTTACAGTTGTTTCAAGGAAAACATGTCTTCATTATTATCCATAAACAGCAGCAAGGTTGTTTGTATTTTTATCATCCGTTTATGCTGTATTTATTATATTTACATCGTTTTACCTAGTAGTCAGACAGCCCGGTTTAGGTTTACACAAAAAGAATTTAAGTTGTTGCTTCTCCAAAACCACCAGACTCCTTTGAAAAAAAACCAATAAGTTGAAGAGTAAGAGTTGCCGGTATATTGCTGCCTAGATCACTTTTTGTGTGTTTGTGCTACTGGGTGACTTTGGTGAATTGCTTAAATACGGCTGTCTGATGACAAGGTAAAGTGGTGGAAATTTTCATATACCATACACCTAAAATATCTGTTTCTGCTGCCCCAGTCCACAGCAACTCTTCATCATCTTGTGTTTGCATCTTGTGATATGATGAGTCCCTCACCTGAAGAAGTAGTAGGCCTTGGCCATGCGGCCCAGTACCCTGTCATCTCCCATGACGACTATCCTGGCAGTAAAGTGTCTCTGCTGCTTGGGGAATGGGGTCTGCATTGCGCTGCTTCCTGCCCGCCTCTGTAGAGTAGCCCCTTTACTCCCTCCCCTCCCTCCTCCAAGGCTTGCATGTTCCTCCAGGGTCTCCTGCATCAGCACCATATTGTCCTTCACAGATGGTTTCATCTTGATGCCTCCGCGCCGTGACAGCCTCATGGACTCTTGCTCACTGGGTGAGAGAGAAGGTTTACTGTCATAAGTAAATGGTGTAAGGCTTTGAAACCAAAACAAGTGATGCAACAAGTCTCATGATGAGCAGCACGGATGTTCTCTTGAAACCTTCTATAAGAGTTTCTTTGAACCAAAATCAAGTGACGCCTCCAATTTGAAAAAGCAGGCGGTTTTATGTTCTAATCAACCACCAGATTCCAGTGACAAAAACGGGTAAATTTAGCATGCACAATACAGGAGAAGATAATCTACCACTGTCTCAATCATTTAGTTTGTTTTTGTTACTGTTTGACTTTGGTGAATCCAAATTAACCATAAGTCAAACTAGAATGCAAACAAACTAACCAATTGAAGCAGGAGTAGCTTAGCAACTTCCTTATTCTGAGAGGAATAATTACTATTTTTGTCAATGGAGTCTGGTGGCTTTGAAGAAAGCACAGATAACAGCTTCACTTCCCACATTATAAACTTATACTGGGCTTTCTGACGACATGGCCGACAAGTACAGCCACATTTCAATAAATCCAAACTATCTCTTCAATGCTAACAAACAGTTACTTGATTTACCTTTTGCATTGTTCCCATGATGAACTCATGCTGGCAGTGTCCAGAGATGATGATGGGGAGGGATCAGCGCCAGGGGGCAGGTCTCTTTCGATGCCACTGTCGTTGGACATAACAGAGAAGCGACTCATCTCTGCCGGCATCAAGTCGATTGGCGACTCACCCAGCTCAAAGTCCTCCTGCTCCTGGCAGAGGGAGAACTGCTCCGACATGGAGCTGGATCGAAACCACTTGGCCAGCTCTCGCCCTGTCAACATTAAAACATTTATCATTAATATGCAATTTAGACACTCACATGGAGCAAGAAAGTGCAAACCACAGCACAGAACAATAGTTTCAATAATAGATTCAGCTGCTCTCTCTGTGTTAATTCACTGACAGCTGTCACATTTCATCTCACCTTAGCCTCAGTTGAACCCTATATCTAGACCGCAAACAACACATGAGCTTTGCGCTGCTGCATTCAACTGGCTATACCTGTTGCATCTGGTCCGAGCATTTCATAGCATCAAGCAGTACAGCAGTAGCCAAACTTTTTGTGCAGTGTGCAGGTTTTCTCTAATAAGCACATTGAGTGAGACACGAAACCTGCACAGAGCTAGTGCAGATAGTTGCATGGATAAAGATGAGAAAGTATCTGTTGGTTGACACGTGCAAGTAAAAAAGGGTGACATGCTTGGTTTCTGAAGACTCGTCATATACAGATCAGAGACATGAGTTTTCTGCTATGTGAAACTGTTCAGTTAGAGAACTGCAGGGTACACATGCAGAAAACTATAATTCATCCAATGGTTAAAAAAAAAACCTCTGGGTGTCACACTGAAACCCATCTTCATTGCTTCCATCTAAGGAGTCTATTCACAAGTGCGTACACATTTGGTCAGTGCCGACCTTGTGACCTACCCTCAATTTAATGCTTCATATGCAGCAGTGCACACAGTCCACAGGCAATAATGGCCGTGCTTTATTTAGAGTGAACAATGTAAACTATTATACAGAAATCTTATTTACAATATTAAGCATGACAGGACATATCCTCTTCATTTAAAAACCAAATGAAGCTTTCATAGCTTCAACCATACTTTTTCACACAATTAATTTCACATTCATGTTTTAATTCAAAACTGTTAAATCAGTTTGTTACATTAAGAAATGTCAGCTCTGATAGACATGGAGGAACAATCTATTTGCACACTGTGACACAGCCTGTTCAAGGAAAGAATAGTGCGCTTTCATTACACCTCGCTGTTGTGTAAAGGTTACGAAGATGGAATTGGGCACATATTAGTTCTGCCTCTGAATTGGCTGCGGATGTAGTAAATGGGCTGCAACAGATACAAGGCCATCGTCTGTGTAAAAGGGACAGCTAGCAAAACAGAATACACACAGTCTAGTGATCGCAAGTCAGAATGCAGACTGCCATTGGCTACATTTCTCACCAGGAGTTCTCCCTCCCTTTCCTATATCTCTGTTATCTTTTTTTTGCCTAAGGAATCCACTGAAACCAACCCTGGTATCTTGCACCTTTGCTGCATTCTGGGCTTAGAACCCCCTCTCTCTCCTCTCTATACTGTCACTATCACAGCATAAAAATGCCTAAAGGATTTAAAATAAATAAAATCACACACTGGTGCATTATGCCTAGTGTGAAAAAGCAAAGCCTGCATAAAAACTGAACTTCATTCCACCAATATTGCGGAATCTCCATTCAAAAGAGGCTTGTGACTTTTAATTGCTGTAATAAGCCTTTTAAGCATGTTCACCCTTTTTAATGAACTTTCAGTTCATTCAGAGTCTTAAGAAGTTGGACTGTGTTTATCATTGTGCTCTGCGTTTCATTACTCAATTACTGGAAATCGTACACATCATTGTACTCCGTATGCCTGAAATGCCATCTTTGTATGTTCGCAGGCAGTCTCATTGGTTAGTTTTTATCTATAAATGTATTCTTAGGCTGCTTCCCTCTTACCTGTGTACATACATGTGTCGAAACCAAACTAAACATGGTCTATGCTCAGAAAATATTGTACAGATGCTGGTGCCAAGAGTGAGAACTGAGTTAGGTCAGAGAGCTTTTAGTTACTCTGCCCCTTTATCATGGAACAATCTGCAAAATGAATTGAAATTGTCTGAATTGATCCCAATCGGTGAATTTAAATCGATTCTAAAGGATAAAGAAATAATTTATCTTGGTCAGTGTGACTGCTCCATATAAGTCTCTACTGAAGCTCCTTCAGTGTTGTTGTGATGGCTGTACACACACACACACAATCACAATCTCTCTGAAGAATCTCATCATTTTCTAGTTGTTTATGTTAACTGTGTTTAAATGTTGTAACTTGTTGGCCAGGTCTCTCTTGGAAAAGAGATTTTTTTAATCTCAATGAGACTTTTACCTAGTTAAATAAAGGAAATATACACTTCAGTTTTTAGTAAATAAATCCAGTTTCAGCTGACTGGTTAACAACTTCCTATAGACCCCCCA